>NC_089230.1:31928631-32233959 GCF_963924675.1 Phocoena phocoena | reverse complement strand
TCTAGTTCCTGAAATAGAACCAAGTGAAAAGCAGAGCTAGTATAATTTAAAGTAACAGATTGTCTTCTTCTCGAACGCTGACATTCCATTCGGCATTCTACATGAACAAAGTAATGTTCCAGATTTTTTTTTTATTGTACAGTTACACTTAACTGTATTTATGTGATGAATCTCATTCTAGATATAGGTATTAACGATTGGAACCATGCCTCAGTTACCTCCCTTATGAAAGATAACGTAGGAATGTTATAACAAATATTTAGTTAAAAAACTGAAAAGGGCTTTGAAAATATAAAAGTGTAATATAAATGCTAAATAAAGATAATATATTCTGAACAGCAGGCTCCTTTGAAATAGGGCCTATGAATTCCATTAGCACTCTCTGTTTACATGCTTTCAGGAACTTTTAGGAGGATGTTGTCCATGGGCACGCCTGTGACATGACACCTCTGGCCTAGTAACCAGCTGGGAAAGGGGCAAGTAAAAGAGTGGACCTAATAATTCACATAATAGTATTTCCTTAAGTCACTGAATAAATATTTATTGCATACTTAACTGTGTGTAGGTACAAGTCTGGGTGTTAGGAATATTGCAGGGAACAACTCAGGTAAAAACCCCCAACTCACAAGCTAACATTTATTGATTACTAACCACATGTCCAGGTTTAGTCTTATATTACTCCATTAAATCCTAACAACCTCATGAGCTAGGTACTGTAAATATTCCCATTTTACAGACGTGGAATCTGAGGTAAGAGAGGTTCAGCAACTTGCCCAAGATCACACATCAGCAGCAAGTGATGGTGTTGGGATCTGATCCTTACCATCTGGCCTGCATGTTCCACTGATGGGCACAAGGTGATTGGGTACTGGGCTGACTAAACTGACTTTCTAACATGGTCCCCTTTAAATCTGTAAGATTAAAAAGAAGAAGTCATACGTACTGCTGTTGCTGGGGGGTCTTTTGTTTATCTACTCAATTCAAAAAACGACTCAATTTTTCATAAGGGATGGGGAGCTATCATGGTGATACTAGTGAAGACAGAAATTCTAGCTATGTAGGTGGTTTTCATGATGTCCCAAAGTGGCCAGGCCTTTCCAAGACTAGAATGACATTTGGGGATAGGAGGTCATGTAGAGCCCAGGGCAGCTCTAGCACCTTTATCTTTATCTGGCTGGCTAACTTCTGCTCTGCCCTACCTTATGATTTCTACTTATGCATAGTTTCTAATGCCTAACAGCTAAGGTACCTGCACTCTACCTTTTTCTCTTTGTGAATCATTTAGTTTAGTTTTTGTAATGCCTATCAACTAATTTCATCTTCAATATTTCCGGTTCAAGCGTGAGAATAGGCTGTTCCATTTCATCACGTTTACTCACATGGGGAAGCACTCCCTGCTGACTCATAGGCCACCCCTACTTGATTCAGTCCTTGGATTAAATGCCCACTTCTGGACCAGTCAGCTGTGGCCAGGAGGCCAGGTCAAATGGAAAGAACATTCTAGAACCAGGGTCTAAGTGTATCAGAGGCTACTGTCACAGACATGTTCTGAAGTCTGGCTTGTTCCTCTAATACTGTTTAGTTATAAGGCTTTTAAATTTAGGCTTTAAGTGAGTAAGCGTGTTATGGAAAATTATAAACTCTCTTTCCTTTTAATTTAGAAGTCAGTTTATAGTCCCATATTATTCCGCTCTTTTGAATATGTCTGTCATATTTCTAACTTTACCTTTGCATCTAAACAAAATTATAATAAATATTCACATCTATCCAGAATTAACTTCCTCAAGATGTTGAGGACTTAAGATTTACATTATGATCCTTTCCTTACCTGATGAGTAACAGATCCTTTTTCTTTTACTCTCAGCATTTCAATTACATCTCACTATCACAAGCTCTCTGCTAAGAATGTATACAGATGTGTCACAGTAAAGATTACCAGTATTACATTTCAGTGTTATCTAGAACACTAACAAGAAAATCAAACTCAGCTCTTATAAATAAATATCAATAATAAGAATGGCCAAATCAATGTTAATGTCATTTTTATACTTGGAAAAACATGGAGCATACAATTATATAGGCTAAAAAAATAAATAACGTGACTCACACTTAAAAGTAAGATAATACATTGAAAGAATGATTTCAAGTATTGTTCATTTTAGAAAATTTCTATGGAAAGATTCAATTTTACCTTAAGAATTGTGACCAATAGCACATGTTACAACATGGGAAACTGGGGTTAGGAAAGAAGTTTGTGGCTATGAAACAGATCAAAACTAACTAGCCATTAGGGAATGGAACTCATGACCTTCATCTCATTAGTACCGGGCCTAAACCAACTGAATGAGCTATAAACTGATAACATTCTGATACCTAGCAGATGGATGGATTTTTCACTCCTTACTTAAAATTCTTTCCTTGGTTCCATATTATTTGTACTAAAATGTGGCAATGTTACTGTTATGTGGAAGGATGGAAAGGGACATGGCTTTCAAACAGATCTCAGAAATCAATTACTACTCTCTTTTCTTTGTGTAACTAGTGAGAGAATTCAAACCCTGAAATATGAGGTGACCTGCCTAATAGTTCCCAGTGGGTGGTGGCAGAACTGGATTACTTGGGGACTTCATTCCTGGTCACTTTCAATTTATGAGGGGCTGGCTGGTGGAGGAGGTCGTCCTTGAATTGTTCCAGGAAGGAGGAGTGTGTCCTGTCAATGCAGAACAAGCTTCGTGTTAGGAAAAGGGAATGTAGGTTTCTAAATTGAATTCACACAGAGTAGAGGTTACGGGATGGAGTATAGTGAGAAAGGTTTTGAATGACCTTCATCTGGGAGGTGATGAGAAGCCTCAAAAAGTGAGTACAGTGATTTAAAACATTTTCCATGTAAAATGGCTTAAGCTTCAGAATATTTAGAAATGGAATAGCCTGAAGTCATGGGGGCAGGGCACAAGTTTGGGTATAAATAAATAAATATAAAGAAAAGTAAAGGAGTGGCTAATACTTTAATTTGGACCTGGTCTGAGGATGGATTAGGTATGTACGTGTGATAGGGTAGAGCAGGGTGGGATGGAAAGTGGGGAGAGTGGTGGGGAGTGATGCGATTAAGGGATTCATCGTGAATTACTAACCAGTGACTGAATGGTGGAAGTGTGAAGGAACAACAAAAAGCTTCTACTAGTATATTACCATTTAGGGAACAGATGGAGAAAGGTTCTGTTAATACTACCAATTTATATAAAGAATAATGCAGTGTTATTTAGATTCTAATATCTTATTCTGCCTCTGTTTCAGATGGTAACACCGATGAATTCTTTGTAGAAAAATCTGGTAGCATTACCCTTACATATGAGTACCTTCAAAATATTTCCCATCCGGAACCACATCTTGGGAACAATTTAGATTAAATCTTTGAGATTTTACTGATGATCTCTGGGGGAGAAAGACATATTGTAGAGAGCCTCAACTAGACCTTATTTTTGTTAGTGAATCTCGACATGTGCATAGGTCTCAGGCAAGCCTTGCTCTCCAAACCCTTGGACCTTTACTCAATCTTCCTCTGATTGGATCATCTTCCCAGAGAAAAAAGTAGAACCACATACCCTGGACACTTGTCCTTCACAAATCAGGTTAGTGACCACCTTCTCTGGAAAGCCTTTCCTATTGCCATAGGTGCTCCTCAGTTATAATTGTTCTGTATACCCCTAGTACAACATCTTCCATGCTGTACAGCAATGCCCAGTGCACTAGACTGTCCCCTTTGCCAGACTGAATTCCTTGTTGCCTAGTTTTGATCATCTGTTTATCCCCAACACCTTGTAGCATGATTAGCACAAGGTAGGCCTTTAATATAAGTTTATGGACTGTGGAAATCTCTGAAAATATATGTGAAGTAGAAACATCATCCAGAAATTATCTAGAGAGAACAAATCTAAAATGGATTTTTAGAAAGAGGAATCTAAAATTAATTTTAGTTTCTTTTGGGGTAAGGTCTTAGTTTTGCACATAGCCCCTGGCTTTGCTTCCTTTCTCCTCCTGTAGTCTCTCTCCCTTTGGCCATTTCACTGCTTATTCAAGGGCTAGGGAGAAAAGGAGAGAAGCTGAAATTCAGATCAGTTAATTAGGCTGTTTGGGAGCAACTCAGAAAAAGGTTGGATGTGGTGGGTGAAATCAATGATATTATCTATAGTTCCCACTAACCCAGCCTTCCCCACTTCATATCCCTAAACCAATTGTTTCCCAAAATATGAAGCATATTTTATGAACTCATTTCAGCTTCACAGAGTTTGTTCCTTTGTTTTGAGTACATGTCAAGCCATATATCCTGGGTTTTGGTTTGGAGAATTTGGTCACTATACCAACAGAAGACATTGTCGGGTAGTCTGCTTCTCTAGGGTAATTTCATGGTCCTAAGGAAAGAATTTAACAGTTTATTTTCTGAAATTGGTTCAAGGAACATTCTTTAAGTGAAAAAATTCAATCAAGAATATTATTACTTACATTTTGGAGAAGGATTTTTAATACAGAATTTCCATCTGTGATATATTTAAATTCTAGGCCTCAGGCAGCAATTTTGGAAAAGGGCCTCCTTTACCCTTTATTAGATGCAAACTAAATTGTCCATTCTGAGATGGGGGCATTACTTTATCTCCCTACCCCAGCAAAATGTAAGACCTGCTTCCACCACTCCTGAAGTGCTACTTTTTTTCTCACGAAGCAAGCTCCGTTATTGACATAGAGGTGTTTATCACAATTTCAATTTCTTTAATTATTTTCTAAGTACTTGTATCTAGCAGAAAAGGAGAATGGTGAGCGGCCCAAAAGGAGGCCTGTAGTCAATAAGTGGAAAGCCGTCAATACCGAAATACAATACCCTCGCTTGATCTAGTTTTGATGCCTTAGCAAAGACAGGTTTTGCTATTTAGGATCGCTCAGCACTCTTGACTGAATACATTCAGAGGGTCGTCCTCGACCTGCTTATTGCCAGAGGACAGAGGACTTGAACACTGATTTCTAAGTTGACATACGTGTCCCAACATATTTCACAACAGAGGCCTAACACGTTTAAGCTGTCAATAAAGACCAGCACTTAAACGCAAAGCACGTGCACACCTCACATGCACCCTTTATAATGTATTCTTCCAGTCCTAAAAGCGGGGGAGGTTCTAGGGCGTAAAAACTTCAAACTTTCTTATTTTTCATGACCTGTAGCATGCATTTAGCCTTTGGGTTGTGTTCCTATAAGACTAATCCCACTCTTTAATGGCTGAAAGCATACGTTTAACAGTATATGGTGGATTAGCTGCTCTGAGAAATGCCTTTTTAAAAAAGTAAAGTGAAAAATACACAAAGAAATTTATAACCTTAGCAGTCTTTCATATTTGTTTTGATTGTTCTTGAACCAGCCCTGAGCCGGTGACAAGGGTATTGAAAAGATGCACCTGAAACAGTGTCTGCTGCATTTGCCAACCCGCTTTAATGCTGCTTTCCAGCGGCGAAGGCGCAGCAGCATTAACAGGGAAGCCAGAGCGAGCTTCCCCGGCAGTGGCGGCGGCGGCGGCGGCGGCGGTGGCGGTGGCGGCGGCGGCGGCACCGGCACCAGCGCAGTTTCCCCTCTCCCCAGCCCTGACTCTACGCGCACATGCGCAGTGCGCCCGCAGCCCTGGACCATTTGTCAGGACTACTCGTGAGACGGAGAAAAAAAAAAGAGAAAATTTGGGGGTAAGAAGCGGTTGATCGGATCTAATCTCTTATTAATCTGAAGATTTGTCCGTGCAAAAGCCATTCATTTATTTTTCTGGGTGAGGATGAAAGTTAAGAGACCTATAGAGAGAAGGAAGCGCACCCTCGTCTTGTGAAACAGATCAGGGGAGGGGAAAGGACAGAAGGGGTTTCTCCCCCACTTCTCTGCGCCTCTGGGAAAGAGAAGAAAACTTAATCCTGGGGAAAAAAGTGGGCAAGTGACTCGGAAACGGCTGGAGGGGGAGTCTCTGGGCATCTCACTCTGAAGTAGTGAGTGCGAGTGTGAAAGAGGAACAAAAGAGAGAGAAAAGAGAAAGGAAAAAATGGGGGGAGGAGAGACTTGTATTTTTTTCTTTGCGCGCACACGGGGAAGGGTGTGGGGGGCCGTGCGGAAAGGAGCCGGGGCGAGGCGGCCGCGTCGGGCTCTCGCCCGCGCGCAGGCGGCCAGATGCGTGTGTGCCCCCTCCCCCGCGCCCCCCGAGCTTGTCACTTTGGTCGCTTTCATGACACCGGGCGCGGGGTGGGGAGCGCGGCGGCGCCGGGCTCCGCCGGGGTGCGTGCCCGAGTGGGCGCCGCGGAGCCGCAGCCCGGGCGGCGAGCGCGGCGGCCGAGGCTGGGGGCGCCGGCGGGGGCGGCCGGGGCCGCGGATCGGTGCGGCGAGAGGCGCGAGCCCCGCGCGCCGCCCCTGCGGCCCCCTCCGCCCGTGTGGCCTTTGTGCCGGGCGCGCACCGGAGAGCGAGCGAGCGAGCGCGAGAAGTACAAGTACGGGAGACCGAGGCAGTGGGAAAAGAGGCCGGGCCACTTTCTACCCGCTCGGGCTGCGGAGAATGGACTGGTTGAATGTGCAGGCGCGTCTCCCCGGCGTGTGCTCTGTGTGTGTGTGTGTGTGTGTGTGCGCGCGCGGCGGAAAGGCCTCCCCGACTCCCTCCGCGCACACGCACACTCACACGCACGCACACACTCACGGACCCGCGGCGGGCTCGGCGGCCGAGAGTTTGCGTTTTCTTCCTCGCCGCCTCCCCCTTCCCGACCGACTGTGTGAGAATTTCATATAGATCAGCTCCAATTTCCGCCATTTTGGGAAAGTTGCACAAAAATAAACCCTCCGGTTTATTTCTGCCCGAGGCAGGAAAGTGCTTCGGGAAGCGAGGCGGCGCGGGCCCGCGGCGGCCGTCCGCGCGGGGGAGGGCGCAGGGCGCGGGCTCGCGGGCCGGGCCGGGAGCCCGCGCCGTCGCTGCATTCGCCCCGCGCCGTGCCGCGCCGGCCCGGGTGCGGGCGCGGGCGTGTGTCTGGAGGCGGCGGCCGCGGCGGCGGTAGCGGCGGGCGGCGGCGGCCGCCGCGCCGGGGAGGCGGGCGGGGGTGGGGGGGTGGAGGCGCGGGGCTGCTTTTCCTGCAACTTGTTTACGCCGTGCTTATACTGGGGAGGCAAAGAGGGGTCCGAGGCGGGGCCGCCGCCCGCCTCGCGCCGCGTGCGTGTGCCGTTCCGGGATAATGGGTTTTGCACACTAGCGTCCTGGGCCCGGCGGGCCGTCCTCGCGCCGCGGCGGCCCGGCGGGGGGAAGTAGAGGCCGGCGGGGGTGGGGATCGGGAAGCGCAGGAGCCGAGGCATCCGCCGCGCGCCCCGCGAGCTGGTGGGGCGGGTGGGGGGGGGGAGGAGCGGGAGGAAAACTTGTGAGCCCTGGCAGCGGGGGAGGGGGGCGCAACTTCTGTGCTGGTGGTAAAACTTTAATTACCTTGAAAGAAAAAGGCCCTCCAGTCTCCCCCACCCTTTCTGGTCAAAGCCCGGCCCAAGCGCGACCGTGAGAGAAAGTTTAAAAGCGGGCACTTTCCTCCCCGCCTTCCCCGCGGAGGGGTGGGGGTATCTGTTTGTCCGTCTGCGCTCGGAGAGAGGTGGGGGTAACGAGCCGCCCTCCGGGGTCGCGAAGATCGTGGCTGTTACCCCACCCTTACACGGGGAGACGAAGGTAAACGTCGCTTCGGTTTCCCTCCTACCTCCCCCCTCCCCGCTTCCTTTTCCTCCCCCTCCCTGCCGATTTTTTGAGGGGACCCAAAAAGCGGAGTCTCTTTCCTTATGCAACTTCCTCGGGCGCTGTGAGCACGGCCCTTCCCCCTCCCTGCATCCCTCGGCCCGCTCCTCTACCACCTCGGGTCTACCGCCAGAAAAATGCGTTAGAGATCCTTCAGAGAGCACCGAAACAAAAATAGATTTTTGATTGTTCTGAGTTTAAGTTCAGGGAAACTGAGATGAGAAATAAGAATGGGGCGGGGGGGGAGCGGCTGGAGCGAGTGCGTCGAATATTAATTTTGATTTTCCTAGAGGGTTGTTTGTAATAGCTTTATCGGTTTGGGGAGCCCGAGAGTCTCTGTACTGGCTAGCTCGGTCGCGTGGATTTTTGCGCAAGTTTTTAGAAAAACACTGACTCGAGTAGAGCATTGCTCCGGAAAGTTTCAAGTGCAGCAAAATAGCGAACGTACAAAACTGGCCAAGGGGAGACCTCTAGTGGTTAAACGCATCTTTTTAAGTTCGGAAGGCCGAGAGCAAACTTTGGCCTTTACTTTTAGCTACGTAGTCCGTTCAGACGTGGAAGTAATTAGACGACCCGAGCGAGCAGCCAGATGTTGTATGAGAGGATGCTGATCAGAAATAGAAAGTTTAGTACATTGGAGAGCAAATGAGATCTGAGGACCCAGACTCTACAACTTCCATTCTTCATTACTTCTATGGGAAAAAACACTTTGCTTTTATTCTGGGATTTGAGATTGGTCACTCTCTGGATTAGAAGCAATTTGTTTGTTTTTTATATTTATCGTTGTCTACACATTTGATCTACTTTTAATCAGGAGTCACAGCGGATAATTTCATTTGAACGTTAATAAAAATGCAAAGTGCAATTTGTGTTTAAAACTTCGAAAAAATGAGAAAGACCTTTGGTTGAAATGTGCCTTTTATGTGAGCTGATCATTTTATTCTCTAATAAATATAATTTAAGGCTAGTATTTAGTTTCTTAAACATACAGTTATATATAGTCATAAAATAAATGGCCCCTTTTAGTGCTAAGAGTGTAATTTTGTTTCACTGCAAAATACATTATTTCTGAACGCTTTGTATAGTTTGTGATTTAAACGCTTAAATATTTGATATACGGACAAAACTTGCTTACATAGAATCTATTCTTTTGCCAGTGTGTGTTCTGTGTAGTAACTTTAGTTTTAAGAAAAGCAATGAGAGAAATGGAAGTTGAACCAAATGACCCTTGTAACTTTCATCTGCTTGTCATACAATGGGAGAGACTTTAATGGGGGAATTTAGGGGAGGGCAATGATATAAATGATAAAATCTAGTTCATCTCATCCAGAACTAGTTTTTTTTTTTTTTAACATATCAAGTGGTAATGTATGAAATTATGCAATAAATCAGCAATTCAAAATTTATACATATTAGTTGCAGGTTTGAAGGGTTTTTTTTATGACAATATTTTGATTTTATTTGTCCTCCTTTTAAATCAATGCTAGACCTCCGGAAGAAGTCTTGAGGGTGGACGACAGTCTTAAAGACCATCAGACAGTTATTTCTTCACTGCAACTAGGTAAGAGTTGCATGTTGAAACAAATTCCTTGATATACTTGCAAATGTTAAAAGCTGCATTTGGGGATGAGGGAGGAGAGTGTGGAACAAGGTTGGCAGAAAAACATCATTTTGTGAGGGCCGCTTTGAATGCATGGAAGTCTTGACACTGAGTGGGCTTGAGGCTCTGATTAAAACATTAGAAAAAGTTAAGAGGTTGTTCTGGATAACCTTTGGACTGGCTTTTTGCTAGATTCTTAATTCACGCTCCA
Source organism: Phocoena phocoena (assembly GCF_963924675.1). NCBI lineage: Eukaryota > Metazoa > Chordata > Mammalia > Artiodactyla > Phocoenidae > Phocoena > Phocoena phocoena. Next base: position 32,224,379 of record NC_089230.1, on the reverse strand, counting down.
ATTGCACCTGTTTTCTGCTGAAAATAAATAGTTTTATTCTTTGGAGTTGAGAAAGTGGGAAAACTAGAACAAAGCAATTGTGAATTAATATAACTGTTGTATAAGTACACAGTGATATGGAAGGTTCTGGAACTTGGTAAAATTTTGTAGGTGAAATTCACAACAAGATCTTTGGGGATATTTAAGTAACTTATATTCTGTGACTCAAGTCCAATGGTGGTCTGACTTGTGCCAAATATCGAATCATAGGTTATAGTGAGTTTCCAGTGTGTTAGCATAAACTTGTCAACTTTTAAGCGTATCACCACAGGGAATACAGCTGTTGTCCAGTAAAGATCCCTTTGGTAATTTTGGAGGGTGCTGGTTTGTCTCCAATGATCCAGGGCCTACTTTCAGGACAAAGGTCATTCTCAGGCAAAGGGGGGCCCTCTCTGGGTAGAGCATCAAAGTACATTTGTGCTACTGTAGTGCTTTCTACTATGTATGCCTTTTTTCTTTTGATCTTTCCCTTTCTTTTTCTGCCTTTCATTTTCCTTCTCTGTCTTGGGTATTAAAGGAGTTACTAATTCTTGTTTGGCAAAAACAAAATAAATTAGCACGACTAATAATCCTTATTGAGTCACCTTATAACCAGGGTAGATGTGGTCTCGATGTCATAACTGAATAAATACCAATATAAAAATGATTGTTAATAGGGAATTTATTGTCATTTTCTGCTTGTGGATCATCTTGAGTAGTATAATTTAGCAAAATAAATAGATGTCCACGTAGGTGATGCAGCAGAGACAAGGGGGCAAGAACAGCTTCAAGAAGATCACCCAGACAGAAGCAGAGTTCAGGCAGAGTGAAATGTGTTTCCTAGGGTGGTGAGTTTCATGTTTAGATGTGCTGAGTGGAAGACAGTGATTATTTTTTCTTCATTTGGGGAATCACTGTGAGTGTAGATAGAGTACTAGAATAGGAATCAGATTTAGCCACTAAATGTACCACTTTGTGTAAGTCACTTTAACTCTTTCAGCCTAGATTTCCCCATCCGGAAAAGTGGAGCAACAATGCTTGCCTTGGTTTCTTTGTTGAAGGGATCAAATAAAATAAGGTTTTGAGCGCTATGAAGAGCTATTCAGATGTTTGAAATGGTTGTCATATTACCATTTCACCTTAGCCATGTTTTCTGGAAAGGGCAGGAGGTAGGTTTTTAAGAGCCGAACAGAGTGATTTAATTCCTGGCTAAAATTATTAGATTAGTTTTTGGTGTATATATTATATGGACTTGTCACAATACTTCTGGGGGATATTTCTTTTCTATAGGAAATTAGTAGTTTCTCTTTTACAACTTTGGCTCCTTGAGAGAAGGGACCATGTTTTTAACATGGTGTTGAATACGAATTGACATTTATTTATCCCAAACTAGTCATTTGCTAGGTAGGAGTAGATGAAATAAATACTTTTAAATATGAAATGATGCCAAATTGTGGAAATGGTAGGGTGATGAAAGTAGAAGGGTTGGTGTGAGGGGAATTCATGTGCTGTAATTAATAGTTTAGTTGTGTGAATCTGCTGGGAAATGAGGATGAGAAAATAGGTAACTGGAGTAGTAAGAATTTAAACTCTCGGGGCCAGAAAATGGGTACTGCAAATGACTGGATTTAGGGGAAGCTACCTGTAGGGCTTTCCCCCCCACCCCCATGTTTTCTAGACCTCTTTGCTGCTTTATTCTAATTCTAATCAACTGTTATCTAGATAGAAAAAAGAAAACCACAAGTACTATCTGTCATTGTTTTCAATTTGATGATACTGAACTTGACAAACTCTGAAAAGTTTTAGTTTATCTCACTTCTCTTGTAAATTATCCAATCAATATGCCAAGAACCCAAAAACCCAATAGTGAAGGAAAGAAAAAATACATGTCCTGTTTAATTCATCCCTGAGGAATTGAAGGTTGGTTCTTGAAAAATTCCACTGGTTTGTTTTGTTTGGTAGTGTATTTCTAAGAAATACATATATCAACAAAAGCTGTTTATAATAGGATGGGAAACGTACAAAAGAAGTTACTTTACGTGGTGTGGACAAGGGTACCTTTGGGGTCCCAAGGCTGGGTAACCTGAGTAATCTCTCTAGCGATGTTTCTACTGGTTAACTCATTTTTATTGAGCTCTTATAGTGCTGAACACTGAAAGACTAGGTCTTTGCCCTTGACGAGTTCCCTACACGCTTACCCCAGGAGTTTGATTTATGAAGTCGAATTGAAAAAAGCCTTTAAGAGAAGTCCTTTTGTAGGAGACAGGGTGGTTTGAAGGAAAGAGCAAGGACTTTTGAGAGGAACTTGTATAGAGTTGGGTGATCCTGGGTGTGGCTCCAGTTTCTTCCTCAGAAGTGGACTCATAGTTAATGACTTGGGTAGTGATTAGAAGAATTACATGTGTATTATAATAAAACCTTTTTATTATTATTTACTAGTCTTTCTGTAAGTCAGTGTTTTATGTCAGTCCACAAATATTTATTGGTATCTATTTTGTGTAAGTCTCCGTTGGGAAGTGCTTCACATAATGAATACTTAGAATAGGGTGAAGTGAATGAATTTGTTGAGGCTACAGAGAAAGCAACAGTCTTTGGCCTCAGTGTGTTCATAATCCAGTTGAGGAGATAATCTATACACATACAATGGTAATTACCAAAACAAAGCCGTGGTTCAGTGCTAGTGAAAGGTAGATAGAGGTAAGTACTGTGGTGGTACTACTGGATGTGTTTCCTAAGGTAGGGTCCTGGAAGGTAGGGTGTCCTCTGCAAAACACTGTGAAGTGTTGATATAGTCAATGTAATTGTGTATTGAGTGCCTTCTGAATGTCAAGCATTAAGCTAGATATTTTATATTCATTCATTGATTCACTCATTGATTCATCTAACAAAAACTTACCGAGTGCCTTCTGTATGCCCAGGTATTGTTCTAGACACTGAATATTATCCCTAATACTTTCACTAGCCTTGAGCATTTGGTATTATTAATTCTCTTTTAGAGCAAACTGGTGCTCAGAGATACTTAGTAACTTGTCTTAGTTCATATCATGTACTTTGAAAGGGGCGGGACCAGGGAAAATGACACTGGCTTTTGTTTTGTTATGTCTTTAACTTTCTAATATTCCAAATAGTAATTCTTAGAATATTTCTAAGAAAGCACATTTCCAGATTAATGTATTTGCTCTTATACGTTGGTTCGCTAAGACGAGCAATAGCAAACAGGTGTAAGAAAAAATTACGGGAAGAAAACACTATCTCTTCACTTTCCTCTTTTTTTTTTCCTTTTTTTAAAAGTTGGGGAAAGACTGAGTTATACTGAAAAGAACACCTTGGTCTAGTTCATGGCCTTGAAATGATCACTAACTGTTAATAAAACATTACTCAGATTAGTTTTGGGAATTATTAGGCTTATATATAAATAAGATTTCACTTGTTCTGTATAGGAAGAGACCTGATAAGGCAGTAGGGTGTGTTATCAAAAAGTGTAAATCAATCAATCATCCATCAAAAGATTGGGACCTAAATTTACCATTTTGTGAACTCAAAACATGATGGAATTTATTGTGATTATAAAAGAAGAAAATTAAAATGAGGGATAGAGATAATGGTGGTGAGAAGCTGGGGGTAGGGAGGAATGTAGTGTTAGGATCAAAGTTTAATAAAGATAACAGGGAATATGACTAAGAATATATTCACCAAAATACGATAACTACTGACATTATACTCTTTAACCAGAAGAGTAGGCCCATTTACAAAATGAAGTGAAGAGCTTTTGATTCATTGGGCGGTTCTGGATTACAGTGGGAGTCATATAATATTTCTATCATCTGAGTCGTGGTCCATCAAGCAGAGCTTTTGTCTGACTTAGAAGGATGCTCCTGCAGGCATTGATTATAGGGTGATGGGCTGTTTCTCCTTTGTTTTCGTTTTGTTTTTTACATTTGTATTGGGGTATAGTTGATTTACAATGTTGTGTTAGTTTCAGGTGTACAGCCTGTTTCTCCTTTGTTGAAACACTGTCATCCAGTACATTTTTTTGAGTACCTGCTGTGTGCCAGGCCTTTTCAAGATTGGACTACAGCTTTATGTTATGTGAAATTTTATAGAATTAAACCAGTTCAGTTCCTGAAACACTTTTAGTAGGATGGTTCAGGCACCAAAATCAGTTGATTATTTTTCTCCCATCTGTTAACACTGCTTGAACCCTGAACTGTGAATTGAAATCCCTGGTCTGGTTGTTAAATGGTCTTAGATAATTTCACCCCATTGGTTTGTGGTCTTATTTGGCAGATTGGAGGCCTAGCTGTTCAATCTATTGATACGGAGTTTAGCTACAAATGGTTATCAGGGTAAGCCCTGTAGACATGACTTCTGTGACAGAAATAAAATCTGGTCAAATCTAATTTATCATATACAAAAGAGAAATCAAGTGTAAATCTTTTAATTCTAGCTCTATGTTCTATAAAAATATGAAGCAGAATAAGAAAACAGATACTGCTTTTAGCATTTAAAAAATTACGAAGTGAAATAAGAAAAAAGAACAAGATACTACTTTTAGTTTTCTTTTTTAATTTAAGTTCATGCATATTTTGCATAAGCAGGGAAATATCTGTGTGAGACAGGTTCTTGCTCTTTTTATTCCCCTGAATCCCTCTAATGGGTGTAAAATTTCTATTATTACGCTACTAGTGTAATATGTTGATGACGTGCTAGCACTTTTCAGGATATTTTTGCCTCAAATTGAGATATAGTCTGTACACTGAAAATGAACTTCAAATAAAAGCATTTGAAGAGAGTGTATTAAATACGCTGTAAGACTGTTAATGTCAGTTTGTGATTTCATTTTCTATGTACATTTTTTTTTCTTGAAAGGCATTTTTAATTTTCTGTTCCTCCTTCAGAGGAAGTAAGTAGGTTAGGCCACAGACTCTCAAATAATTCATCCTTCTTACAGTAACAAACGGAAGGGCAGGAAGTTGAGATTTCGTAAAGGTTGCCTTCAGTGACTACCCCTTTGCATGTAATCTCCGTGGCAGAAAAGGTAGCAAATCAGAGAAACCATCAATACGTTATAACTAGGGACATTTTCATTAAAACATGACCAGTAGATAACTACTGGTGGTGGGGGTGTGTTTCTGAAAAAGTATCAATAAGAAGGACTGTCCTAATAACTGATTTCATATTTAAAGGAAGGCATCTACTATATACGCATATATATGGACAGGAGACCCAGATTCTCAAGGATTTGTTCTTGATGCTACCAAGATTTCAGTTCTCACATTGAAATGATCTAGAGTTTTACCTGCCTAAAAATCTATGAACTTGGGCCCTCAGGGCAAAATTTCACATCTCTCCTCAACAGATCTCAGTTCCAGTATGTGTGCGATTCAGAGTTCTTGCCAGTCAGGGTGAGTAGAATATCAAAGCTGGTATCTGTCATGCTTGATTTGAAAGGAAATTTTTTCTTTGTAGCAAAATGTGTTTGTTGAGAGATGCTTCAGGTGTGAATTTAGATTTTTCTCTTATCCTTATTGAGTAAGCCTGTTTAAGAGGTTTGAATTTAACTTCTTTTCATGTATTCTTCACTGACACTTAAATAAGGAAGGTTTCTTGGAGCAGGAATGTTATCCTTCTGCCAAAGAGGTAAATAAATACTTAGCAGCCTCGTTGTTAGTTAGAATTTTCACTGGAGAATAAGAGATAGATGGACAAATGAAGATCGTTTCCTGATTTCCTCTCTCCCCAGTGCCTGCCCACAACTAGTCTTATATTTTCCCCTTCTGTTTTATTCATTCATCTGATAAATTTTTATTGATTCCTACTGTGGATAATCACATGGGATAGCGAAATGAAGAAATCCAGTTTTCTTTCCTCCAAAACCTCCTGTAAGTAAATGATCATGATATGATGTAATAAGTATTATAATTGGGGTATAGATTCTGCCTTTCCAGCCCCTCTTCTCCTGGCATCTTACGTACACATATTCCAGTACTTGTACAGAGAAAGACTCACTGTAGTCATTTGAGTCCCCTTTGGAGAGGATCCATAGCGTTCATCACTCTTTTTCCTCCTGGCCTCTTGCTGCCATCTCTTACGGTGCTTTCTGTTGGCCTCTGCACTAGCTTTCTTGAAAGCAGGTCCTGGAACCACAGTTGGTATGCAAGGAAGCTTTTATGCCTCCTCAGCAGAAATGTCACAGTAAGGTTGCCAGTGGCTTAGTCTTGGGTCGCTGTTCAGAGATTATGTCTTTCATACTTTTCTCCTTGTTAACATGTTCTTTATAAGAGCTTGGGAAAACTAATACTTATTGACCTTTCATCAGCTTCCCAAATTCATTTTGAAATTTTATTTGTCCATGAAATCCCAGAATCCTACCACAGTTCTTAACTTCCACTTTTCTCCACCTTCACCCCTGGACTCTTAAGAAATCAAATAGGACTTTGTGGTGCAAAGGTATTGGCTTTTGCAGAGTTATCAACTCCTCTGCCCTGGGATACTTCAGACATCTGGTAAACCCATGTTTGGAGGGAATGTGGACACTGAAGAGCAGCTTGTTTCTTTTCTTCAAAATAGCCGTAGCTGTTGTGGACTGAGTGTCCAAAAAGTACAAACCACTTTAACATGCATGATTAAAACATTTTTTAATCCATATGAAGTAGATATTTCTATTTCATTTTTTTAGATGAAGGAGCTGAGGCTCAAGAGAGGTTGGGTACCCTGCCCAAGATTATACAGCTAGTAAACTGTGAAGCCAGGATTCAACCCAGGCACTCTGGCTGCTGTGCTTTTCACCTTTACATTAGACTGGCTTCTTTATTGACTAAAATACAATGTGTTGGGCAGTATGGTATAGTTTGAGGGGCACTGTCTTGGGAGGTAAAAGTCTGTTTATTGGTTGGGTGATCTTTTCTTATCTGTAAAATGAGGCTAAGAATTCTTGGCCATCTTAAAAGGTAGCTGTGAGGGTCAACTAGTCTAGTATTGGTAAGAGCCTTTAAAATGGCAAAGCATAGAAGAAACCCTCCGGCTCCAGTATGTTTGTGTCTCTGGAATGGGTTAGGCTTATTGGCTTTGTGTGACTACCCCTACATGGCCATGTACTTGTGGGTATGTGGGTTCCCCCGTTACAGGCTGTGTACCTCTCTGGTGTCATGAAAGTACATAGGAGGCCATTAGAGAATAAATCAGAAAACCATAGATAGACCTTAGGAGGCAGAGGTTTTGCCTTTCTCAGGATCACTTTCTCCAGCCTGGACTCTAGGTCCTGAGGGCATTCCCCGGTGTTAGACACTACAAATCTCAACACATGGATGCAGATGGCGAGCTCAGCCAGGAGGTAGCACCTCTGTAGTTGACTCTAACCTGAAGATGAATAAATTCTACCCTGTAAAATACTGCCTGCTCTCATGTTGTTTCTTGAATTTATTTTCTGTAACTCAGCATCTTCCGAAAAGGGGATTCCATGGACCTCGCTATACTGTGATAACAGAGCCACAAGGCTAAGTGACTGTGGGAAACTTGGGCTCAGACAGCACTACACAGATTGCCGCGCTGCTGCTGACGTGCGCCATCCGTCTCCTAAAGACCCCGGGGGGGTTACACATCTCCCTCACCACAAAACTTTTATCACGGGACGTGCAGAAATGGTCTAAAAGTTTTGAGGGGCAGACTTTGAGGAGTGTGGCCCTAGCCTTTCATCTCGTCCTGTTTACGTGCCTTAGCCTGGTGTACAGTGTGGTGCCAGCCCAGCATGGTGGCCAAGAGAGCCTGGCCTTTGGGCCCGACTCCCTGCCCACACAACGAATCCTTCTCCATTACTTCAGAGGTATTGTTCTATGAAGAAAGCTAGTCATTTCTGGAGCCATGTAAATATAGGTATTATTATTATTAACAATGAAACATGTACTTTTATGTAGTGATCTTGACATCTTCTGATGGAGCTTTGAATACAGGTGGCTTACTATAAGAGATGCCTTTGAAATAAAATGAAGGGAAAGGGGAAAAAAAAAGCCACTGCCTAATTTTTTGAGATCACAGAGAGACTCTCATGAGCGCAAATAATTGTTAAACCAGGTAATTAGAGCAGAAAGTTTAGATTTTATTGGCTGCTTACTATGGGATAGGCACCGTGCTGAGGTATTACCTGGCTTCTCTCATGTAATCCTCACCACTGCCCAAAGAAGAAAAGTTCTATTATTTGCCACATTTTACAGGTGGGGAAATTGAGGCTTCAAGGGATTAGTTGGTCTTATGTCACAGAATAGGTAGTTGTTAATCTTTGGAAAGTGAGTTGAAGGGAGGAAAGGAAGGCTGTGGTTTGTTTAGGAAAGGGAGAGGGATGGAAAGAGGAACTTGAGAGAGCGTGGCAGGTTTTGAGGATGATGCATGACGTGTGTGATTTGCATCTGTCTATGAAAGGATGACCAGGGGCAGGGTGAGTGGGGATGCGGAGGCCCAAAACAGTTTTATACGCCACTTTAATAGCGTGTTTAGCAGTGGGCAGAGGCCTTCTTGATGATATTACCGAAGACGATGCTTAGGACGTTTTTGAGAACGTCACAATGTGCCAGAGACAGCGTTTGGTTAGCGATCGATGATTTCTACAAAGTACACCAAAAGCCAGCTTCAGTTGATGGTATTAATATGGGCATCAAAGCAACAAGGCGTTGGATCCCCACAGTGGAGGCTGACTTATTGCCGTCTTACTCTTCTGCATAGCTCTCACTTGTTTCTTTCGTGATCATGGTTTTAGGGTTAACATTCCTGACTTACACTTCACAAAAGATAACATTGCCCTCTTGAACCCCAGACTGATGAGTTTAGTCCGTTGACACCAGGCGCTGAGATCTCAGCCCCGGCATCTCTCTGAATGACAGAATTTAAATCTGATTCTCAGATGCTGCTTCTGAGGTCATGTCTACCCCCGTTTTACAACTACTACCAGCTCTTGGCCTTGTCACCTCTGTAACTTATTTTTGAAAAATGCATCTGTTAACTGTAAAGCTGTAAAATGGAATTCTAAAAAAGCAACTTCACGTAAAATTATTAAAACTATTTAACTGGTCTTAGTGAACAGTAACTAGCCGTTCTTTTAAATACTGTAATATTTTGAAAACAATAGTTTGAGCAGGCATGGCCAGGCTACAGTTAGTACACTTTCTTTAGTAATCTTTAATTCTCACCTTATCTGCAGATCCAGACTTTTGGTTTATAGGCAAGGCCCACTCTCTCACTTTATGTTGGGACGTACTAGATTGGGTTGCTTATCTTTCAGGGGACCGTTCTCTCCATCACAGCCCCAGGCGGCCTCTTCACCTTGAACTCGCTGTAGAAGTGCAGCCCTGGGGGAGTCTCTGCTCCCACTCTGAGCCACCATTTTATCCTCTCCTGGTAGATGTGAGGGAAGGAATCATATGAAGGGAGGATTGTGAAGGACTCTGTTTATCTCCAGTCAAAATAAGATACAGTAGATTCTTGACATTTGTGAGGGATACAGCCCAAGACCATCGCCAAGCCTCAACCTGAAAAAAATCATTGCAGCATGTAATTCCTCCCTTCAAATTACTAAAGTATAACTGAAAAATGTAAATGATCTCTCTAGACCTTAAATACTTATCTCACTTGATGAGCAAATTTTGTACTGTCGAGAGCACTTGTTGAAACAAATTCACACATCTTTTCTGCTTATTTCCTTTTGGAGCATTTGGTAGTTTTGTTCACATAGTGTGTCTGAGTCATCATTGCATTTGACATTTCAGCCTTTGATTTATCCGAAACTTCTGTTTTGTGGCTGGGACGTATCACTTTCATAAACATTTCCGTATTCTCCTCGTTCTGTCATCAACACTAGAATCAACTAGCACTTGCTTTTGTTTCATTTCTTAACAAGAAACAAAGTTTTTATCACTTTATTTACAGTGGTCATAGCACTCAGACAAAGCACTGTGACTCAGAGCACACCTGGACCTTGGCCGGGACTCTCAGTTTATGGAGTGTTATTCAGAATCATGTCTCTGCAAAATGGCAAATTAGTAAATGTCATGGGAACTTCAGCTGTCACTCAGGAATGGTAGAAACCATAAGTAGTCTGTGAATGCCAAGGTTCTACTGTATGTTTTTGATACCTCAATTGTGGAGAAGTGAACCCGACCCTTTCTCTTTTCACCCATCTGTGGAGCTGATACATTTGCATATATAGTTAAATACCTACTAGTTAAATTACCCAAGAGCTTTGGGGAAGTTGATTTTCCTAGCACCTTCTAGTCTATAGCTTCATTTGTTGGCATCAGTAACAAGCTAAGTATTTTTCATAAGAAGACGTGCCTTTCAAAACATGGAGTACTTTAAATAAATATGAAACAGGATTTTAAAACATTTTTTTTTAATGTAACTTTTTTTCTTCGAAAAACCCCACACGCTTAAACATTCAACAGGTACTAAAGGGTACACTACACAGAGAGAAGGTTCCCTCCCTTGGTTGTCTTTCAGTCAGTCGTTGCTCCTTCCTGGATGCAGCCAGTGTTACCAGCTTCTGACAAATCCTGCCAAAGATAGGCTATGCATATATAAGCAATACGCGTATTTATATATACCCCATTTGTTTTACACGAATGGTAGCACACAGTTTTTATACCTTGCATAAAATTTTAGTATTAATAGTATCTTAGAGCTCTATCTATATCAGAACGTGAAGAGTTTCCTCATTGTTCTTTGGGGGTTTTTTTGGTTTTTGTTTTTTTATTTATGGCTGTGTTGGGTCTTTGTTGCTGCGCGCGGGCTTTCTCTAATGGCGGCGAGCGGGGGCTACTCTTTGTTGTAGTGCACAGGCTTCTCATTGCGGTGGCTTCCCTTGTTGCGGAGCATGGGCTCTAGGTGCACGGGCTTCAGTAGTTGTGGCGCGCGGCCTCAGTAGTTGTGGCTCGCGGGCTCTAGAGCACAGGCTCAGTAGTTGTGGCGCATGGGCTTAGTTGCTCCGTGGCCTGTGGGATCTTCCCGAACCAGGGCTGGAACCCGTGTCCCCTACATTGGCAGGCAGATTCTTAACCACTGCGCCACCAGTGAGGTCCCCCTCATTGTTTTTTAACCATTGTATATGGCTGTACCACAACTGTCCTTTACTGATGGACGGTCAGGTTGTTTCCAGTTTTCTAAAATTACAAACTGTGCTATAGTCCATGAATCACCTTTTACATTTTTTATACATGTAAGTATCTATAGGATAAATTTCTAGAGGTAGAAGGGCTGAATTGGAGGATAGTTCTTGAAAATTGATCTCCGTGGAGGTTGGTTCAATCAGTAGTGCCACCATCGGTATATGAGAGGGCTTGCATCTCCATATTCTTATAACATAGGATTTTTAAATGTAAGGTGTTAACTAATTTCATCACCACCTAATGTTTCTAGATTACTAGTGGTACATGGTAGGCTAGGGCTTCCAGAGATTTCTTTGCATGAGAGATGGAGGAAGTGCATCCATTCGATACATGATTCCCAGGGAGAGTCAAGTTGCACAGCTTTGGTTTAGAGACAAGGAGCGGTGCAGGAGAGAGAGAAGAGGTAATTCTGATGACAGTGTTAAAATGTCATTTAGTCTGTCCTCCAACCCTTTTGCTGAATTCTTAGGGCGAGGAAATTGTAATAAACATGAGTAAAAGCTAAAGTGAACTGTTTCACAAAAGAGGGACTTTGGGAGTATAATACATTTGCATTGGTGCCAACAGTAATGGTCTTCACCTTCAGTAAAATTATCAGCTCCTTGATGAGGCATCCACAATGGGCATTGGTGGGAGCACATTGGGTGTCAGTACCCTTGATATTAGCCATTGTCAGCCTTAGCATAGGTGAGTGGGAATCAGAAGCTGCATGGATGCAGTTGCTGGATATCTGATCTCGAAAGCTGTCCCTTTTGACATCAGCAGTGGCTGGAGACCATTAGCATTTAGAAGAGGTTAGGAGGAAAGTGGTAGATCTTGGCTAATAACACAGAGGACCCATCATGGTACATATTTAAGATACTTCCTTAGGAAACCTCAGCAGCATTAACAAGAGATTTGGGTTATGATTTTCTGCAAGTGAGAAATACTGTTCGTGGCTTGTATTGTGAGTGACCGTTATCTACCTGGTTTTCAGGCCCGTGGAATACAGGTTACACGTGGGATGATGGAACAGTACCAGGTGAAATTTAAAGAAAATATAAAGCATAGCATTTCTAAGTACTAAAAAAAAAAAAAATGCTTAACTCTTAGAAGCACAATTTGTTGAAGTGAAAAGCCTTTGTATGTTTGTATACAAGTGCACACACTTACAGAAGATGAAAAAGGAGGACGACTTAGGGTGTCATAAAACCAGCTTCTGTTCAAATAATATTGGTTGCTGGTTGTTCTACCTGATGAGGAGATGGTGGGAAAATGCCTAATCCGTTGTAGCTGTTCAGACTTCATGCAATAGTGAAAGTAGCCAGTGGCTTCAAAATTGCATAAAGGAAAAGACAATGTAGTGAATATTTTTATGCTATAATATTTTATACAAAATGTCCACAAGCCTTAGAATGAAACAATGGATGGAAACAATTTTTATAAATTTTAGATATGTGCTTGCAGGCAGAGTATACTATGTAACATTACCAGTGTTTTGTATAGCAAAAGCATATTCTAATTATTTCCTAAAAGATGTAATAAACATTTACTGCAGCTTTTGTACAGTGATAGCTTTTAGATTACCCCGATTTTCTATTCCTCCTCCTGGTCACAGACAGCATTTTTGCTCTTGTAAGTTTCATACATTTATGGTTTTTAGGTAGGAAAAGACCAAAAATCTGTTTGTGTTGAATATGTGTCTCAATGACATTTTGTTAATAAGCGTATATTCGATGGCACTTTACTAAAAAGGATACATGTTGTACTGATCTACATAAATCGAGAACTTTGGACCTAGTAAACTGCTTTCTGGACTTGCTGTGTTCCAAGGAGTAAAATGGGGAAAAGTAGGCGTAGCCAGATTCTCAGAGGGGGTAAGACTTTGAGACAGCACAAGACTGTGGTTGAGAAAAAAGCCCAGGGTTGGAATCAGACTGACCTGGGGTAAAATCCTGGGTATGCCACCAAGTGTGGTTTCGGGTGAGTTACTGAACTCTGCACTTTTTTCAGTGTCGACTAGAGGGATGATAGAACCCATCTTTCTGTGAGAAATAAATAAATGAAATAGTTTGTCTAAGTTTTCTGATGTTTTGAATGCTTTTCTGGAAGGAGATGTGATTGAATTAATAAATGAAAAAATTTTCTTATTAAAGGATCACTCAGGTTTTACCTGGTTTATCCACCAGGGGGAAAATTATTCTGTCACTCTACTATCTATCAGGAAAAGCTGCCACTCCTACCTTAGAAAGTCAGGTTTGTTGCTGATCTTTATGTATCTAGTGAGGTAGGAGTCATAGAGGACTTCAGTATGAGTCTTAATTTATTTCATATTTTTACTATTTCTTAGATTAATTCTTCCTCAGGCCTTTACAACCTATTTCCTGTTTTGAGGATTAAGTCTTAATGATAAAGGAAGAAAGAATATTGAAGCATCTAGTAAACTCCAACAGAAGATAGCTATAATTCAAAGAAACACAGGGTTTTGTTTTGTTTTTTTCCTATTGACTATTTAAAATGTGGAATGTAGTGTAATAACCACCCTGGACCCTTCACTCGTCTTTATCTTCACAGTTCCAACATGTTGCCCGTCTTATTTCACCATTTTACCCCTTAATTAATTTGTAACAACTTCCTCACCTTATATCACTTCATTTCACAATTTCAGCTTGTATCTCTAAAATACAAGGAAGACCTCCTCTCTTTAAAGTATGTATCATCATCATCCCTCAAAAAAAAGCAATGGTATTTCTCTAATATCATCAAATAGTTGGTATTCATATTTCTCCTCCTGTCAAATCATCTTTTTTCTTTTTTTTTTTAAAAGATTTTTTGATGTGGACCATTTTTTAAGAACTTTTCTTTATTTTCTTTCTTTATTTTTATTTTTGGCTGCGTTGGGTCTTCGTTGCTGCGCATGGGCTTTCTCTAGTTGCGGTGAGCGGGGGCTGCTCTTCATTGCAGTGCGCGGGCTTCTCACTGTGGTGTCTTCTCTTGTTTCAGAGCACAGGCTCTAGACGTGTGGGCTTCAGTAGTTGTGCCTCGCGGGCTCTAGAGCACAGGCTCAGTAGTTGTGGCACACGGGCTTAGTTGCTCTGTGGCATGTGGGATCTTCCTGGACCAGGGCTCGAACCCGTGTCCCCTGCATTGGCAGGTAGATTCTTAACCACTGCGCCACCAGGGAAGCCCGATGTGGACTATTTTTTAAAGTCTTTATTGAATATGTTACAGTATTGCTTCTGTTTTATGTTTTGGGTTTTTGGCCCCGAGGCATGTGGGATCTTAGCTCCTCAAGCAGGGATCAAACCCACACACCCTGCATTGGAAGGCGAAGCCTTAACCACTGGACTACCAGGGAAGTCCCTAATAATCTTTTTTTTTTAAAAAAAAAGTAATTTAAATCAGTGTTCAAACAAGATCTATGAAATGCAGTATTGCGATTGGTTAATATGTCTCTTAATCTAAAATTCAAATTTCCTCTTTCATTTGTTTATTAGTTATTCCTTACAATTTTTTGTGTGTGCCGAAAACAAGTTTTTAATCCTATATAGCAGTGGCTTTCAGACTTTTTGGTCTCAAGTCCCTTTTATGCTCTAAAAAAATGAAAAACCCAAAGAGCTATTGTTTGTGTTATATGTATCAATATTTACTGCCTTAGAAATTAAAGTATATTGGTTATTTATTATGACTTATAACATAGTAAACTGATTACCTTAGTACGTATAAGCACAATTTTTATGAGCTATAATCACAGTTTCCAAAATTTAAAAGAAAAGGTGAGAGAAGTAACACTGTTTTACATTTTTGAAAATCTCTTTAATGTCTGCTTAATAGAAGAGAGCTGGATTCTAATACCTGCTTCTCATTCAGTCTGTTGCAATATTTTGTTTTGGTTGACGCATATGAAGAAAATCTGCTTCACACTGGTATGGGGTTGGAAAATGGAGGATTATTTTAAGTTTTTCATTTAATGATGGACACGCTTCTTTAATATTACACCAAAACTTGACATGTGGTAGTTTCTTAAAGGTTAGTTGCAGTGTGCAATTTGAAATCCTATCAGTGAGCTTTCTGTACTCTGTCACATGAAAATCCATCAGTCTGTGTTGCACTTTGAATGGATCCTTTAGCCATGCATAATTTTGTAACTGTAAGCATTGGTCATTTGGAAAAATCACTTCACTGAGTTATGTAGATCTTCCAAATGTTGACATATTTCATTATGAAATATTTTTAAAAAATCATATTCATGAATATCACCACCCATCTCCTTAGAAACGTCTATAGCTTTTGGGAAGCTGTCAGGCTCATGGTGGTGGATACAGGTTTTCCAAAATGCTGAAATTGTATCATTAGTAACGAATGCTGTCAGTGTGACAGAATATTTTCCAAATATCTAAACTTGAATAAACATCGTTTTTTAGGTAAAAGTGGGATTCCAGAAAAAAAAAAAAGCAGCTTGTTCAGCTTGCATCTCAAACAGTTCACAAGTGCTTTCCCTTGAGACGGCCTTGGTATTTTGCCATGCCCGAGCACTTTGTGCATACTTCTGTTTCATCACAGAATATTAAAAAGATATATATTCAAATATCGACTTAATAAAATTTATTATTTTACTTCATCAAAGGTGGTTTTTAGTGAATCTGACATTTGTTTACTGTGAGTGCAGGCTGCTGAAGAATAAGATGACTACTACTGCAGCTGGGTGCCACAGCTTCAGCAGTTTTATCCACTATTGCTTTGCACCATCAGTGTCAATATCAACACAGTGAAGAAGGCAAATAACGTGTTAATATTTTCATGAAAGTAATTTTGACTTCTTGGACCTTTTGGAAAGGTCTCAGCGTTCCCAGTACAATCCATGTTTTGCTTCTTATGTCTTAATGGTGTGATTTCACATGTTCCTTTGTCTCTGGTATTTCCTGTAAATAGACTTGATCACAACAGATTTGATTTAGTTTTTTCCTGGCAAGAATACTTCATAGATGGTGTTGGGTTGGTAGGTATTCTTAGAAGGCATTGATGATGGTTGCTAGAGTCATTATTTAATGGTTGCAAATGGCTATGTTTCAGTTCTATCATTCCTTCTCTATTTATTAGCAAGAATTTTTTTCTGAAAGGAAACTTCTTCTCACCAATGATTTGGTTACCCTGAGATACGGTTTTTATCGATCTCATGCAATATGGGCAGGATAAGTCCTTGTTTATTTTTCCAAATAATAAGATGGTTGGTTCCCTTGTATAATCAAAAGGTGATCAGTGAGGTGTTCTTGGTTGGTTTGTTTGTTTTGAATATCGTTGTGAACTCATAATGATTTAAACTTATTTGATGTGTTTCAATTCACTGCAGCTAATATCCTTACTTTGGCCAACAGAAGCCTCTTCAAGTTTGCTTCTGAGTCCCTTTGGTATGACCTCTGCTGTCTTTGATAGCTTCCTTGCTTTTTTATTTGATAAGATGTTCCAGGCTCACCTTGCACATTTCCTGCCACCTCTGGGAAGGCCTGGGAGAAATGGTATTTAGAGACCACAATCCGAATACTAGGCTGTTAATTACTATTGATTGGTGGTTGTTTCTAGAGTTTGTCAGTGGGCAAAGCTAGAAAATATGCATATTTTTTAAACATAAAATGCATCATGAAATTATACAGATACTTCCATTCAGATTTAGGACCCATTGATCTTCGATCACTTGTCAGTGACACCAACATAATCATTTATTTGTTTTATCCCATACCACACAGACAGCAGTTTCAGAATAACGCTACTACCTACCGCCAATGGATATATGATTACGAAAAAGTTTGTTTTGAAAATGAAAATTAAGAGCAGTATCACAGTGTAGCTAGCCAAATTGGTTATCTTAACATAGCCTAATTGTGTTTGCTGTACATTTTGAGACTGTTTTCCTGTTTCTCAGAACATCAACTTGGCAGATA
Organism: Phocoena phocoena; assembly: GCF_963924675.1. Lineage (NCBI taxonomy): Eukaryota > Metazoa > Chordata > Mammalia > Artiodactyla > Phocoenidae > Phocoena > Phocoena phocoena. Next base: position 32,207,293 of record NC_089230.1, on the reverse strand, counting down.
TTTCAACTGAGTTAAATAAATCAATTTCATGAAAGAATCAATCATACTGTATATTCATTGTATTGATAGAACAGACTTACCTGTCAAATTTAGTGTAGATGGCATTCAATAATGGACTGAATTTTCTTGTTCTTTTTTAAAGTCTAAATGGCCTCTTTTTCAACATTTTATACTGGATACTATCCTTTAGCCACACATACTCTCTTTTGAATGTCTTGGGGTGGGGGGAACTCCTTAGAGGGTGAAGAATTCTATCCATATGTCATCATGATTTTTTGTTCTAAGTGAATATGCTATGAAACAGTGAATTCCTCTTCTAACAATAGCAAAAATTTACCATGGCACTTTTTGTTTAACCTAGAACTTTTATTAATATATTTTCTCCTGTAATTTACCATGGATTGCACTAGGAAAAATATGTTTGAAGCAATTATTTCTAAATCTCTGGATATGGGATATTATGATCAAGAAAATTATGTAATTAAGGGAAATTGAAGCAATGACCATTAAAATAAAAACTGATTTGTATGTAGAATATTTAAGTGATATGCCCTTTTTTTCTTTTCCAGGTTAAAAAAAAATCATGACTGAATCTGCCTCTAGCACAAGTGGTCAAGAGTTTGATGTATTCAGTGTTATGGATTGGAAGGATGGAGTAGGTACATTACCAGGAAGTGATTTAAAGGTAAGCTGTCTTTATTACATAAAATTGTGTGTGTGTGTGTGTTTATTATTAAAATGAATTTGAGCACATAATGTGAAATAAGGATTAAAAGCATTAAGCATAGTGGCTGTAGTTTTATATGATGCTTGGTCCTCAGCATCTCAAGATGATAAACTGCTGGTGGTTTGGCAGAAGCCTTTGTCAACTGGGGTAGGGGACTTAGAAGTATTTCTGCAGTCTGTACGCATTTTGTAGAAATTCATGTATAGCTTCAAGGAAGATGGTTTCAGGTTTTAGTCTATCAGGATGGCCAATAAATGTAAAAGTGGTAGACTTAGAAGGTCTAGCTTTGTATATTTTTTGTAGTAATGGGCTTTGTAACTTGAAGTGAAAAGCCACACTCCCTGTGTCCTAGTTTTCTTCTTTTAAAACTGGATAATGTTAAAATATTGAATAAACAGGACTGTTCACCTCCCTTCAATTATTTATACTGTAAACTGTAAATATGGATTTTTGTGTAATCACTTGTTCAGAAGCTGGTCCTTCCTGTAAATGAGACTGCTTTTGTATAGCTGAGAACCCTCCTCAGAGAGCACCGCTTCAGTCTGCTCCTTTTCTAGGTGCTCAGTCTGCCCCTTTTCCCCAGCCCCCCAAAGCCACTCCAGGACCACATCTGCTGCACCCTGGGACAGGGTTGTGCAAGCACCCACCTGGAAAGTCAGCCACCCCACCTCTCATTTCTAATTTGCTTTTGCTCTGATCCTGTCTCTGGGACCTTGAACCTGTCCGTGGCCCTTTAGACTTTGTGTTTGTACTTAGTCACTCAGGTGTTTGAACATCCGACCTCCCTAACTGGCCGTCTCTTGGCTTGCCTTGCTGATGCTTGGCGTTCTGGCCTGTTCTTGAATAGAAATTCCTGCCCCCTAATATTGAATTCTTGGAATCCAATCCCTTTTAATGGCCACTTGACAAGTATCTGAGCCAAAACTGTTCTAGTCCATCCTCAGTGGTGAGATTTGGACAGTTCACCTCTTGTTGGAAAAATACTTAGATTTTAGTTGGTTTAGGTTTAATTAAGTGCAGTGTGCCAACACATCTATCTGAGTTTAGTTTAACAAAAATATTGCAGTGAGGTTTAGTGAAATATGGAAAGGAGATTCGGTTTTTAGTTTTAGTTCTGTGTGACCTTGAACAAGTCAGTTAATCTCTTTGGGGCCAATTTCCTCTTTGGTAAAATAAGGAATTAAATGAATGCCAAGGGTTTTATCTTCTCTAACATTCTCCAAATGTTCATCTGGATTAGATATGATGGAAATAGAGTGCTGAAATTTTTGAGAAAGAAGAACTCTTCAAGATTCTGATAGTGTCAGCCACATAATTAGCTAAATGAGCTTTGTTATTTAAATTCTAAGTTTCACAATCTGTATCTGTAAAATGGGGTTATAGGATCTATGTCATAAGCTGGTTGTAAGGATTGAAAAACATAATATATGTAAAACACTTAACAAATTGTATCTTTTCTTGCTTTATGGTATATTATGTAAACTGCCTTTTTTTTTTTACTGCTTCAGCGTCTTATTTTTCTTGTACATTTTTATTCCTTCTGAATGGCTTATTTTTTTCCCCATGTAGGTGGATGATGAAATTTATAATTTTTGTTCGATTAGATTTTGACAACAGAGTGAAGTCTCCATCCCTAAAAAATTTAGATTGCCTAAAGGTTTTCTAAGCAATGGATTTTAGGAATTAACCGATTACTTTTATAAAGGTAATCAGATAATTAAGCCACTTAGTGGGTATTATAATCTGGTTATTTGATTTGACTTTTAGACTCCTCTAATTACTTGGGTAATTGCCATGTATCCAATTCACTCTATCTGCTGTTGACAGATACCCTATTTAAAAAAATAATTTAAAAAAATTTTCTACTTTATAACCCTTTTTATCTGAGGAGATTGGAAGACTAGCCAGTTGATTGTATTGCCTAGGATATCTGATTCATTTGCTCCTCGTATTACAATTTGAGCTGCCTAAGAGAACTGAGTCAGCAGTTGATTTTTCATAATTAAGTTATTGGAAAGAACTTTGAATAAATCATGCAGTTCACTCTCCCGCATCACGCTCTGCCTATTTGACACTGGAAGCTTCTCTTTTTTAATGGGCGAAGGCATGTGGCTTTCTTAATGTGCGAGCCCTAAGACAACCCAGCTGAGGTTAATTCAGCTAATACATAGAAGTTGGTTTCTTATCATGGGAACAGGTTTTAATATGCTTCAGTTTATTGCCCTTTTGAAAGAACTTTTCTCTGTAAAAGCCTCATGAACTGCTGGCCAGTCAAGTGATATCGCTCTTCTGCTTAAAATCCTTTAGCAGTTTCCTGTATCCTTCGTGATAAAGTTCAAACCCCTTAAGTTTACCACAAGAGTTTTTTGGTGGTCTAGCCCCTGCTTTCCTCTCCAGCTGCATCTCGTTTCACTCCTCTGTGCCACCCTGTTTCCAGCCCAGCCAACTAGCTTACACCTTGGTCCCTTTTTACTGGTCCCTGTTGCTGGCATCCCCATTCCCCCCTTCACACTGGGCTAACCAACCCTTATATAAAACAGAGCGCAAAATCTCCTTATTTGGGTGCAGTAGCAGAAAGAATAGAGAATTTATTCTCTGGTGGGCACTTAACCTACGTCTTTTAATTCTCTTATTTAACCCATTTGAGGGAGTTTCTGTCACTGTTGTCAGTTTACAGATGGGGAAACAGAGGCCCGGAGTGCTTAAGTCACTTGCTCGAGCAAGGTCAGACAGTGCGTTACTGTGCAGAACTGGGTCTTAAAACCAGGCTTTTCTGATTTTAAAATTGATTTACTTACCACTACTATTCTACTAACAAGAGAAACGTTTTCATATCAAAAGAGATGAAAGGGAAATGTTACAGCAATTTAGAGGAGGTATTATGTTAGCTGGAGGGATCAGGAAGGCTTTGGAAGCAGATGTCATGTGAGGTTTAGGTGCCTGAAAATAGGTGGGAAACTGTGTGAAGACTTTTGGAGGCAGGGATTGGAGGAGGGAGAAAGGGGCATACAGAAGAGGGGCTAGCATCCGAAAGTATAGTGTTAGGGAAGAACGACAAGTGTCCACCGGACCTCTTGAAAATATTGTAGTCATTAACAAGACGTTTTTACTTAAACAAACTTTGTAAACTTTACCGTTGCCTAATTTGTTCCTTTAAAATGCAAATCTGTGTTTGTAGGTTAATATCTCAGGGCCAGCTGTAGGAACAGGCAGGCGACTAAGTGGTAAGGCTTGTGGAAAGATGCATGGTAGGGCTTGCTGTCCCTAAGCGATTCTCTGCCTAAACTTCTTACGATTTCTGAAATTTATCTGCAGAGAATTATTCCTCTGGGTTATAAGGATTTAGTCTTCCGGAGTCCCTCAGTAAAATGTCAGTACACTCCTGAGAGTGATAGCATCTTATCTCAAAAGAATAGTTGCCACTTAACCAAGAGCAAGACCCAGCACCAGTGATGCAGAAACCCAACTGGAAAATTCACTGCGCTCTTATTGCAGGGTTTTGCCTTGTCTTGTTTGACGTTCAGAACAGTGTAGTTACTAAATATCTTTGTCCTTGAAACAGATTGCTAAGTAGAACTCCTATTTCAACACTGAAAGTAATGAAAACAGTAACCTCAGCAGTGTCTTTTAATGATCTATTATTAAAGGTAGGCACAAATAGGCTAAAGATCCTTTGCCTCTATAAGCAAAAATAAGGAGAATGAATCAAATAAAAGGTAGCTTAAGCCAAGACAAACAAACAAAACCTTTTCAACCCCTTATATATTTCAGGCGTAATTGTTTTCTGATTGACCTAGATGTATCCACTAACAGAAGTTACAGTGTCAGCTGATATGCTTGATTTGCTTAATAAAGCCCTTTTGTAAAGTTTATAATTTTGACATTCTTGATTGTAGAATGGAGTCAGTTGCTAATTTTTTATAGTGCTTTTTAGATGTCTAGGTTAAAAGAACTAATAACTTTTAAAAAAGTGATTATATCAAGTTTCTATAGTTGCAGCACCATTCATAAAAGCATTACCAATTTCAGAATTTGAGTATTTTATTGGGGAAAAAAATGTTAGGAAATGTGTCAGTCTTTCTGGAATTTCATCGGTGGAACTCAGTAATGTTAGCAGCACCTAACTAACAGCCTGTGCTGTCCAACATTTTTTACAGTAGTAATATTGTGGAAGACAAAAAAATTGAGACATCAAAAAGTTGATCCCCGTGTCTTTTTGCATATGATAGGATACTTTAAAAACACTTTGAGGTTAATTTTTTATTATAAGTTACAGGTGTACACTATAGTGATTCACAGTTTTCAAAGGTTATACTCCATTTATAGTTATTATAAAATATTGGTTATATTATACATGTTGTACAATATATCCTTGTAGCTTATTTTATACCTAATAGTTTATACCTCTTAATGCCCTACCCCATGTTGCCCCTCCCCCCCCACTGGTAACCACTAGTTTGTTCTCTATATCTGTGAGTGTGGTTCTTTTTGTTATATTCACTAGTTTGTTGTATCAATATTTTTTAGATTCCACATATGAGTGATACCGTATAGTATTTGTCTTTCTCTGTCTGACTTGTTTCACTTAGCATAATGCCCTCCAATTCCATCCATGTTGCTGCAAATGGCAAATTTTCATTCTTTTTTATGGCTGAGTAGTATTCCATTGTGTGTGTGTGTGTTTTATATATATATAATATATAGTATGTGATATACATATCTCTCTCACATCTTCTATATCCATTCATCTGTTGATGGACACTAGGTTGCTCACATATCTTGGCAATTGTAAATAATGCTGCTATGATCATTGGGTTGCATGTATCTTTTCAAATTAGTGTTTTTGGGTTTTTGGATATATTCCCAGGAGTGGAATTGTCGGGTCATATGGTAGTTCTATTTTTAGTTTTTCGAGAAACCTCCACACTGTTCTCCACAGTGGGTGCGCCAATTTACATTCCCACCCACAGTGTAGGAGGGTTCCCTTTTCTCCACATCTTTGCCAACATTTGTTATTTGTATCCTTTTTGATGATGGCCATTCTGACAGGTGTGAGGTGATATCTCATTGGGGTTTTGATTTGCATTTCCCTGATGATTAGTGATGTTGAGCATCTTTTCATGTGTCTATTGGCCATTTGTATGTCTTTTTTGGAAAAATGTCTATTCGGTTCTTCTGCCCATTTTTTAATTGGGCTGCTTGTTTTTTGGTGTTGAGTTGTATGAGCTGTTTATATGTGTTGGATATTAACCCCTCATTGGTCATATCATTTGCAAATATTTCCTCCCATTCTGTAGGTTATCTTTTCCTTTTGTTGACGATTACCTTTGTTGTGTAAAAGCTTTTACGTTTAAATAGGTCCCCCCTTTTTTGGCCTTTATTTCCTTTGTTTTAGGAGTAGACCCCCCAAACTATTGCTATAATTTATGTCAAAGAGTGTTCTATGTTTTCCTCTCGAAGTTTTATAGTATCCAGTCTTACATTTAGGTCTTTAATCCATTTCGAGTTTATTTTTGTATATAGTGTTAGAGAATGTTCTGATTTTTGAAATAAAGTAACTTTGGTTAGAGTAGATTTTTAAATATTTTTCAGGGTTATAGGATGCCTTTGAGAATATGATAAAACTTATAAACTCTATCCCCAGATAAATATATATGTGCCCTTGGGCTTCCCTGGTGGCGCAGTGGTTGAGAGTCTGCCTGCCGGTGCAGGGGACACGGGTTCATGCCCCGGTCCGGGAAGATCCCACATGCCGCGGAGCGGCTGGGCCCGTGAGCCATGGCCGCTGAGCCTGCGCGTCCGGAGCCTGTGCTCCGCAACGGGAGAGGCCACAACAGTGAGAGGCCCGCGTACCGCAAAAAAAAAAAAAAAAAAAAAATATATATATATATATATATGCCCTTAACCATAATTTTGCATATATTTCCTGAGATTTATCAACCCCTTAAGTCTGTCCATGGGTCCCTGGCTTCCGGGAGTTAACTGTTTCCCTAAGTGCACTGCATCTTTACTTTGTGCTTAGACCGTAGGTCAGTTACTGGCAATAACTATCAGGAGAGGGAAAAGATAACTGGAATTAAGTGTTGTGATGTGGGAATATTACCTTTTAACTTTGAAAGTATTTGAACCTAAAACTCCCAGGTGTCATAGGTCGTGATTTTGATTTGAAGATTCCACTCAGCTGTATTCTCTTTCTCAGTGTTTGAAATGCCAAGGTGTAGTTTAGCAGCAATTTGGAAATTTAAGCCACATGACACTTTCTGTGTAATGTGAATGTTTTGTGCTATTTCCCACATTTTGTATTTGTCAAAAAAGTTTAAATTAACATCAGCATATAATAAAAGTAAACTTACTTACCTGGGCTGATGCCCGTTTTTAAAAATTTTTCATTCAGAATTGATTTTCTGCCATAGTTTTTAACATCATTAATTAATCATCATGATGGCTTGGCTTTTCTACTCTTGCCCAGTAGATGGTACTGTCAGCTTTATTTTGAAATATTCTGGTTTCAGAGTTGGTCATTTAAAATTTTTTTTTTTTTTCAAAAAGTAAAGTTATTTTTAGCTCTTTCCCTTCCAATTGACTTTTTACCACCTCCTAAACTGACATTTTTAGGTGAACCCACTAGGTTTAGTTTATACATGTTACCTGGGAACTCGTATCTGGAATATGAAATGGGGAGAAAACATTTTCACCTTCCGTAACTATGTCACTTGTTCAGTCTAGAAAGCTTTTCATAATTGTAGACTATGTGCAGAAAATTGTTTAAGGTGCTATTTTCACCTGGTGGAAAGAATAATTAGTTGTAAATTTTGCTTATGATGTTTCTGACTTGTAGTCTGAATCTAGTTTGGTAAAATAAATCATTCTGTTGGCATGTTGACCAAATAGATTTTTAGATTGGGAAGTGGAAGGCCTTATTTAAATACTTCATATTTGCATGCTCATCTATATTTCTGTGAGAGATCTAAAAACTTTAAGCCGAAAGTTTTATAATCCTTTTGAATTTTGAGCTTTCTAGCTCTTCATCCCCTGTCAAGATTAGTGGATCCCTAATGTCATTCTGTTTTATGGAAAAACAGAAGGAATACAGAATAACTTTGACCTTCATGAATGTGAGAGTAAACCTAGCTGTTTCAAAGAGAATGGGGCCCCTGCACACAGGTAGTGGTTAAAAGTCTTCAACACGTAAACTGTATGTCCAGGAGATTGCAGAAGAATACTTGGTTTGAGGCTCTCCATGAGGTGAGAGGAAATTTTCAATATTTGGGGTCAAAAATGCCCATGAAATCAAGATGCCCTTACTTTTTAGTGATAAAATTGGCCTGAAGCTAGTAAGCTTGTTCATATCTCATAGATATTACCAGTGGTTTAGTTTAGGAGGACTAGAAGTGAATGAACATAACAGAGAATTCTAAAGAGCAGTGAAAGAAAGAGGAGGTATAGGGCCGGGGGTCCCATGACTCATGCTTAGCCTTCCTTCCTCAGATCTTGGAATATGGGGATAGGGACATGCAAGTCACAGTTTCTAGAATGATATTTCTGCTCTTTGAACTAGGTGAACTTGGGTGAGACAAGTTGATTCCTGGGAAAACAGTAATTCTCCTTTTACTAACTTTGATCATCAAATAAGCAGTAATATGAAACAAGAAAAACAGTCTTAGCAAAAAAAAAAAAAAAAAAAATAGTGTTTGAAATTATAAGCCATATAAGTGAGCTGGCAACTCCATAGGCCAGTGCAGGGGTGGTTGTTTGTATCCTTAAGAAGTTCTTTGTTGCATTGTTCTATTCCCCCTTCCTGAAATTCCAAAATTGGTAAATGCAAAGGGCTTAATAGCGGTAGTGGGCTTTTCTGGATATAATTGTTGAAATTAACTTTATAAAAACGTAGTTCATTTGCTTAAAGACTACATGTGCCAGCCATTAAATGATGACTTTTCTGAGCACTTTTGTAAATTTTGCCTCTTTCTACTATTATCGCTAGTTCCGTGTAAATGAGTTTGGCGCCTTGGAAGTTATTACAGATGAGAGTGAGATGGAAAATGTTAAAAAAGCAACAGCTACCACAACTTGGATGGTACCAACTGCTCAAGAAGGTAAGAACAGGTCATCTGCATTGTCCTTTTTTTTTTGAAGAGTTTTAATGTAAGAATATCTAAGGTTTTATAATAGGCTGGAACTTTGAAAATCCTGGGTGATCTTTGTGTCACATATTCTTAGGTAAATTTCTATGACGAAACTATTATGGAACCAGCTTTTATATTTTAAAATAACTATAAAGTGTCTTCTTTCTTTATGCCAGATCTGTCATAGCATAAGGTTAATTGGAAAGTATCAAGTAAATCCATGTTGTAATAGCCTACCCAGGTGATTTAGCCAAAAGCCTGCCACTTTTTTCTCATCTACTCCGATGGTTGTAACTAACACCTATATGCTGATGACTCCTAAATCTATATCTCCAGCCCCGACCTCTCCCCCGAGCTCCAGGCCCGTATTTCCACCTGCCTACTGGACATCTCCACCTGGATGTCCCACAGGTACCTCAAACTCCACATGTCTGAAATGCAATTCATTTTCTATTTCTTTCTCCCCTCCCCCCAACCTGCTTTTTCTTCTGTAGCCCGTAATATCAATTGATGGTAGCACCATCCACCCAGTGGACAAGCAAGAAGTCTAGGAGTCATCCTGAATTTGTTCTCTCCCAGCCCCATAGCCTGTTACCTAATCCTCTTGGTTTTTATTTCCTAAATACGTCTCAGATCTGGCCTTTTCTACCTATTATCACTGCCACTGCCTTAGTTTAGGGCCTAATCACCTCTCACCTGAATTATTGCAGACGGGCTCCTAAAGAATCACTCTGCTTCTGATTTCCCCCAATTTATCCCGCACACCGAAGTCAGAGGAACTTGTGTAGATTGCTTATCTGACACTTCACCAACTTCTTATTGTCTCTTTAGCAAAACAGACAAAGATCTGGGTGACCCGCACCCACCTGCTTGCTTTGTGTCTTTGCTCTCTGTTCTGTTCTTTGTATGCTGTGTTCTGGCAGGGCCAGCAGCACTGAATTACATAAAATTCTCCCAACATATCGTGCGGTTTCATACTTTCTTGCCTTTTGTGCTCATGCTGTTTCTTCTGGCTGGGATGCTGTTTCTCTCTTTGTCCAGTTGGTAAATTCCTCTTCGGCCTTCAAAACCCTGTTGAGGCTTTATATCAGAAAATCTTTCCTTGACCTCCCCCCGGGCCGGATGAGTCACTTCTTCCTCTGTACTACTTCTGGAACTTGTTCATGCTTCAATTATTGCATGTATCACATTTTATTATAAATATTGGTTTTCTTGTCTGTCTTCTCTTCTAGACTGTGAGCTCTCTTGGGCAAGGTCTATACTGTCATCAGTGTCTAGCGTAAATTGGTGCCTAATAAATGTTTGCTGAATGAATGATTAGCGTAACGATTCAAGCAAAAGGAAATGTGAGCTCCTAGACAATATGGATAATTATGATTTAGGAGATCTTCTGCATTAAAAGTAAAATAGAAAGATGTTGATTCAGCCCATTAAGTAAAAGAGTCACTCATCAAAAACACGATATAACATAGATAACCCTTTAAAAAATTTGTCAAAAAGATACAGCTGCATAGGATTCTATGGATGGTTGCTTTCATCTTCTGAATTTAGTGACTCATGAAATTTTCTTCATTTCACTTTGCACTCTGTAGAAAAGGCCTTGGACAAGCTTTTGTTTACCTTTTCTGAAGAATTTTTTTGTGTGTTATGTAAATAATTTGAGTGATTCCTGTCAAGCCCATCCTCTTCTCCCTCCCAAGCGCTGTGTGGCTTGATCATTCATTCATTCATTCAACAAACATTATTCTTTTATTGTGTTGCTAACAAAATTATTAGAAGAAAAAGTCTAAATGTGTTTTGCAATGATTTCTGTCATGGTTTTAACTTTTTTTCCTTCTTTTCGTCTTCTAGTCTTTTCCGAGAAGACTGGGATGCCTTTCAGGTTGAAGGATCCAGTGAAAGTAGAAGGGCTTCAATTCTGTGAGAACTGTTGTCAGTATGGCAACGTAGATGAGTGTCTTTCTGGAGGAAACTATTGCAGCCAGAATTGTGCTCGGCATATCAAAGACAAGTAGGTTTTTGCCCCCATTCCATCTATAAAATGAGTTTTAGAGTCCAAGGGCCTGGTGCTTGGGAATACAGAGGTTTTGTGCTCTCTGATGTCTGTCATCCAAAAACATCTTTTTTTCCCCCAGAGACTTTCCCTTTGGAGACACTTGGACCCTGATCCCACTACTGGACTGGTGTCTTTGGTCATGTCTGAACTGAGTTGTGCTGTTCACGTCCTAGCTGCAATACAACCTCTGCCTCTTTCTTTATAGCCTTTTGTTTACATTAATTTTATTGCTCCCCAGCCAAGAGTATTTAGATTTCTTTGGGCTACATACACTTTTTAATGATACTCCTGTTTGTGGAAACACACTTCTGTTTATATTTTGGGAGGTCTTAGGTAATTCAGCTAAAACTCCACAAATGGACTGAAGCTTCCCCTGACTGAGAATCCGCTGAATGGCCATAGTGAGTAGTGTGGTAGTTGTGTTACTGCTGATCTCAGGATGGACTGAGGATTCCGAGTCAGGGCCGTCAGCTGTGACTGACGGTGGTGTGACTGCCATTGGGAACTGTCTCACGAGGTCAGCTTATCACCAACAAGGTGTATTTCCTGTGCCTACTTGCGTACTACAAATAAATGACTTGGCATTTATGTTTGAGTGGAGTTTCCCATGTGTTTCAGTCAGAACAGGCTGGAGAATTTTCTGTTTTCGTTAGCCACCTGATGTTTCACAAAGTTACACTTGGCCTTTTTCAGTTGGACTTGGCATTCTTAATAATTGCTAGATCCTTGCTTTAAAATTGCCCCTGAAGACTAGAATATCTCTAAATAATCGATTCTTTCATTAGTATGAATGGCAGCTGTGGAAGACAAATAATTTTAAACTTGTTAGAACCTGTTTCACCTGTAGTGCTGGTGCCCTTTTAAAATTATATCATTAACTACATAATTATAATAATTATATAAATTAATACGTAAGCTAATTTCCACTTTCTGTCTTGACAGTGTTATACATGAGGGTGGTTTGAAGTGTCTCTTATCTGTGATATGTACACCATTCTCCTGGTGGTTAAATATTTTTTTTAATGAGTTTTGCATTGCTAATCAACATGCAGATATTTGATGGGTATTGTCTCCTGTCACTTTTTTGGGTTTATAAATTCAGCAGAGATCAGAAGGAAGAAAGGGACGTGGGAGAAGACAATGAGGAGGAAGATCCTAAGTGTAGTCGGAAGAAGAAGCCCAAGTTATCTCTGAAAGCGGACTCCAAAGAGGAGGAAGAGCGAGATGAGGAGACGGTTAGTACCCACAGGGCCGCGCTTTTGCGGGTAGCACCGCGGCCCAAGGCACCGGCTCTGGAGCCAGTTACCCGAGTTCACATGTTGGTTCCGTGACCTTGTTTCACCATCAGGAGGTTACCCACCTACCCTCTCTGTGTCACTGTCCTCATCTCAAGGTGGGAGTTATAAATAGTAGTAGCCCTTCCTCAGGGGGAAGAGGTAGGATGTTCTGGAATTTACTGCTGCAGTGAGAGAGGCACCAGGAGAACCTTCAGTTGCGCGAATGAATTTTAGACTCCTCTTGACAGCAAAATGCCAATCCCATTTTGGTAAATTGCAGACAGATCTCATAAAACGATGTGAGTAGGTATAAAATGGCAGATGAATGTCAGGTATATTTAGCTAAAACTAATTCACAATATGCTAATTAAAACATAAACATCCCCTCTCTAAAATATTTAATAGTAACTCTATATGAAAAGGGAGCTTTGAGGTCTCAAAGCATTTTCCTTAAGATCAATATTGAGCAACGATGATTGGCTAGTCACTGTTTTTAGGAGTTGGGAATGCAGGGATGAATACGACAGCAGGAAGACAGGGTTTCTTTTCTCAGGGACATTACATTCTTGTTAAGGGGACATAAAATTAACAAAATAAACAGGGGCAGTGTCAACCTGTGATGAGCGCTATGCCGAGAATTACAATAGGGCATTAAGATGATCTGACTGCTTTAAGTTGGGTTATCAGGGAGGCCTCCTAGGGAGGGTGGCTTGGACAATGTGATCTGAATGATAAGAAGGAGCCTGGTGTAAAGTTGGGAGTCAGAAGCCCCGTGGGGCAGTGGAATTGCTAGGGAAAAGACCATAAGGTAAGAACCCGTGTAGCATGTCTTGTTTAAGGAAATAAAGAAGAAAAGGTAGTTGAGCCTTGAGGGCTAGGGGAGAATGGAGTAAGATGAGGCTGAAGAGTTCTTTGTGGTGCAGGGCTTTATGGTAAACCAGAGTAATGGGTTTTCACTTTATGCTGAGTATGATAGGAAGCCATTGGAAAGTTGAAGGCAGGGGAATACTTTGATATGATTAGTGTTTTAAAATGATCACTCTGGCTTTGACATGTGAGAGCAAGAGTAGAATCAGGGAAACCAGTTAGGAGTTTATTGCAGTGACTAAATAAGAGGGCTGTTTAAGATAGAAGTCGGCGGATTTGAGATAGATGCTAAAGGTAGGGTTGTCAGGGGTGTGTGAGGGAAAGAGAAGAATCAGAGATAGCTCTTAGCTTTTTGGATTGAACTATGGACTGGCTAATCATGCCGTTACTTGAGACTGGGAAGGCCAGAGTGGAGTATAGCATCTAGAGTCCTTTGGCCGTCGTGAGTTTGAGATTCTTACTAGACATCCAAGCGAAGATCCCAAGTAGGCATCTGGATACATGAATGTGGAGCCAGGGAAGAGGTCAGGGCTGGAGATATGGATGAGGGATGTTCGGCAGACAGACGATCTTTAAAACCTAGGGAGAATGATTAGATAAAGAAGAGAAGGGGATTAGGTTGCAGGAGATGTCAGCAGAGGGACTGTGAAAGAGGGGCCAGTGAGGTGTGAGGGAAGCCAGAACAGAGTGGTCCAGGAGCTGAAAGAAGAAAGTGTTTCAAGGAGGTGGGAGCTGTATCTGTACTATAACAGAGTGTAATTCTTGGAAATGTTCTTATTTTGTAAGGACCTCAGGCCAAAAGCAACACAGTTCTCAAGTGACCTATATTCTTACTTTCTTTTAAAAGCTATGAAGTGAAATTGAAGAAGAGTCCAAAAAAAAAAAAATAATGCTTTCTGACAGCTCTCTAACTTTTCATTGGTGCCAATTTCATGAACTTTTTAAAATCATAAACTTTTCTTCCTTATTGTAGGAAAACAAACAAGATGGAAGAATCCTGAGGGGTTCGCAGAGAGCCCGAAGGAAAAGGCGAGGTGATTCGGCTGTATTAAAGCAGGGTGAGTTGATGAAAGGAAGGTTTTATTTGTAACTTTATGAAGCTGAAAATATTTCACACAGGTACACATTTTAGTCTTAATCGTAGTGCACACTATGGCAGTTAAAGGATCGTTTGGGGGTTCTCTTTGATTAAATTGTGTCAATAAAAATTAGAGTTTAGAAGAAGTAGATAAGGGGGAAAAGTGGAAATTAGCAACTTTTGAGTAGTGTCAGGGCAAACTTGAGACCACTTTCCATTATTTATTTTTCCATCCAGTAGGTATCTTTCACTTACGCACTTTGACTAAAACCTCTGTTCTTATTCATTTCCTAAGGTTGTAGATTTTTAAAGTTTCCTCTCAACCATGACCTCCTGACCTGGTACCTTTTTTTTCCTTCGTTCCTCAAGGAACACTTTATTCTCATGAGGAATCTAGTCCTTTATGCTCATGAGGCCCTGCCCTTCAGTACTTGGTGGATGAACTCGCTGCCTTATTCATCGTGGACCTTGGGTCATCTCCATAGAAGCCTCCGTGTGCCCCACTAGGCTGTATCCAAAGGAAGGACCTGCCACATCTGCCTGGCCGGTCCTCCACGTTAGGTCACTGTACTTTGCACAGTCCCCTTCTGACCTGCCAGTCACATTGTCCCTGCAGGCCAAGGCCTGAACCCAGCTCTCCTCTTCCGGGTTTGGCTGCATTCCTCGCTCGTTCAGCTCTTAATTCTGCAAAAAGAGTTTGAGATATTTCTACCTGCGTCAAACACACAGCCTAACTTTTACATTTTGGGGGAGATGACCTTCTATCTTATGTCACTGAAATTAAAGGGAGTAAATTCTCAGTTACTCTGCACTCTGCCTCAAAAGTGTCTTTATCCTGACTCTCCCTTCCCCTTCATTTCTACTCTCAGGGCTCTGGCCCTTCTGTGACCTTGTTCCTTCAGTCATTTCCCCCTCTTAGGTGTTCCTTTTTTTTTTTTTCCTCTTCATGAGCTTCATCATTGCCTGTTGCAATCTCATCCCCCAAATACCATTCCCCCAATTTTAATACCCATCAAGCTGTTATACCCTTCCTTTCATTTTCATTTTTTGTCAAATTAATCCCAAATAAAATTGATATTAGCCGACTCCATATGTTTATCATTTATGTATTCTTTTGCTACTTCAATTTGTTTATCATTTATGTATTCTTTTGCTACTTCAATTTGGCCTTTGGCACCTTGATTTTTTTTTTTCCCTTTTTTTTTTTTTTTTAATCTTGGAGAAAGATTAGCAGTCAGTCCCTAACCACTCAGTGCACTGACCTTTTCTCAGTCCTCAACTTCTTGATTCCTTAGGAAAAAAAATTTTGAGCATCCTGCTTCTAGAAGAAGCTCTTACTTGCTGTAGCTTCCGTGGTACTGTTCTTTCTTGGCTTCCTACTACATCTTCTTCATTAACCTTAAGTTCTTCTGCTTCTTTTCTCTACACTCATACCTGGATATACACACAGTTCACTTGTTAGCTCTCATTTCTTTGGAAGAGGAGCCAGGAAAAGAGATTGAGAAATACCAGCCACGAAAGTAAGAGAAGAGCCAGGCCTGGGGATAGTTAGGGAAGTGAGAGTTCATAGTGTACCACTCTGATTTCTTAGATTTGGAAATTCTGTCATTTTAGTTTCATTCGCTTTTCAGGTTTGCCTCCTAAAGGAAAGAAAGCGTGGTGCTGGGCATCCTACCTGGAAGAGGAAAAAGCTGTGGCAGTGCCAGCAAAGCTGTTCAAGGAGGTACAGGCCCTTCTAGAAATACTGTCCATAACGCTTCTCTGGAATTGGTACTGCCATTTCTACTGTCTGTTTAGGAAATGTGACGTGGGATAATTCCTCAAACATATTATTTTTCACATGTGGAGGGGTGCCTCCGAGGGCAGCTAGCATTTATACGCACACCTTCCCCAGTGCCGTGTGCGTGAGCACACCTCATGCACGCACACGCGTGTGCTCTTTCTTCTCAGTAGTTACCAGGCTTTCTCACTGATTTTAAAAGGGGTGTTTCTACTACTACTGAAAAACTAGTAGATGAAGAACTAGCGTAAAATTTCATGTCAACATCATGTCTTTGGGAGAATAAAAATGAGTTACTGTGGTTTACGTAATATCACAACAAAACATTGAAAGATGGGCTACTGTATAACTATGGAAAAATATTTTATCATAAGTGAGTTAAAATCAATAAAAGTAGTTCTGAGTGGGAACTGCTCTCTCTGGGCTAGACCACGGGTCAGTAAACTTTTTCCATAAAGGACAGTAGAAAATATTGTAGGCTTTATGGGGTATGTGGTCTCAGATGTAACAACTCAACTCTGTTCTTGTAATGAAAGTAGCTAGAGACAATACATAAATGAATGAACATGGCTGTATTCCAATAAAATTTTATTTACAAAAACAGGTGGTGGGCTGGATTTGTCCCTTAGACCGTAGTTTGCTGACCCTTGGTTTAAATGATTTAATTATATTTAATCATGGTATGTAATAAATCTGCCATCAATACTTTGTTATATATATGTATGAACACAGAGATTTTAAGAAGTGGTGAGTATTCAATAAAGTTTTTTAAAAAAATGGTGAATAGTAAATGTTGGGATGATTACATCTACATTAAAATATTTAATATGTAATAGTAATTGCATATGACTTGTTCTGTATAATTATTTTCTGCAACTTTGGTCCTTTGCAGAATAGACTTTTTTACAATTTTTTAAAAAAAGCTTAAATACAGCTAATTACTTGAATCAGTAATACATTCATGTGATTAAAACATGAAGGCGCTATAAGAAAATTGTATGCACATATAAGCAATATATAGACACAAATCCTCCCCTCCCTGTCTTTAACCAAATGATAACATATGTCACATACTGTTTTGGACTTTGCTTTTTGTCTGACTTAGCTTGGAGATTATTCCATCTCAGTTCATCTAACCACTTCATCAGTCTTTTATACTGATGCATCGTATTCCATATTATGTTTGTTCCATAATACTGTAAGCTGCTCCCTATTGATTGACATATATGTCATATATGTATGTCATATATATTACATGAGTATGACACACATATGTGTGTCAGTCGGTAGGTACCACCTTAAATTATTATGGAACAGATATAAGATGAAATGCTATCTGTATGTATGGACTATATAATATATATACATGAGTCTTTTGGTAAGTAAATGCTTTGGTGAATAACCTCGTACACCTCTCCTTTAGCACATATGTGGCTATCTCTGTTGGATAATTCCCCAGGATTAGAATTGCTGAGTCAAAGAGAATGTTCTTTTTTATGGATATCATGAGATTGCTAGAGGTCGTGCAAGTTTATGTCCCTATTAGCGATGTATGTGTGCATCTCTTTCCCTAGAGCCTTGCCAAAGCACTGCAACCAAACTTTTTGATCTTTATCAGTCTGACAGGTGAAGTATATTTTACTGTAATTTTACTTTGTATGACTCTTATGGGGGAGATTGAGCATCTTTTTAAGTCGATAAGACATTTAAATTTCCTTTTCTGTCACCTGTTTATAGTCTTTGTGCATTTTTCCATGAGATGACCCAGTGATCCTTTTCTTCTGGATTTTTAGGAGTTGTTTATGTATTTGGTTGTATAGTCTTTATTGAAGAATGGTGATCACTCACTAAAACTGCTGTCATTTTGCATTTTAGTATCAATCTTTTCCATATAACAAAAATGGGTTTAAAGTTGGCATGAAATTAGAAGGTGTGGACCCTGAGCATCAGTCCGTGTACTGCGTCCTCACTGTGGCTGAGGTAAGCTTTGCCTCATCTTTATTTTTAAAACAAAATAGTGATTATAGGGATTTAATAATGGGAAAAGGTGCCATTCGTTGAGTGCTTACTTTATGCCAGGCGCGGTGCTTAGCGTTTTGTAAACATTACCTCATTTAATCTTTGCAAGAACCCCTTTTCATCCCTGTTCTATAGATGAAGGAACTGAGGCTCAGAGAGGTTAAGTGAGGTATACAAGGCCACACAGCTTCAAAGTCGTAGAACCAGGATTTGACCCCTGGTCTGTCTGACGCCATAGGCTTTACCATACCATGTTCCTTAACATAAGGAACAGACCAACGGATATTTATATTACTTTCAGTATTTCAAGGTATCTCTTTGAAATTTTTCACGAAAAGATGTCCAAGTCAGTTAGGTATATCTTAGTCCAATATATTACTGAAAGCTCTTAGAATTTTTTTTTTCCTTTATGTGCTTGCCTCCTTCTTGTTCTCTTCCTTGAGTCAGGGGTATGTATCTTTTAAAATTTTCCTCAAAGAATAAGACCATCATGTGTATTAGTTTTAGTTATCATAGTTTTCCTTCATTGACTCAGTGGACTTGTAAGAAGTTTGGCTCCTACACAACACAGTCTCATCTGATAGCTGGATGATGACAGTCACCATAAATAATAACATACCGTTACATAGCCTGTACCACGGGGCAGATGCTGATCTGAGTGTTTTCCATGTATTAGCTTATATAGTTCTCAGAACAATTGAGATTTATGAAAACATTCAGTAAGTATAAACTGCTTTTAAGAAGTTGGCTGTAAAAGACAAGGGAAACTTTTTAAGGGAGGGGCGTGTGTGTGTGTGTGTGTGTGTGTGTGTGTGTGTGTGTGTTTCAACACTTGGTTTTAAAGGAAATTTATTTTAGTTTGTCTAGTTTTTTTTTTTTTATCATTACAGTAATGTTTGCTCATCCTGGAAATGTCAGCTGGTGTAAGAGTATATATAATTAAAAAACAGAAGTTCTGTGTCCACCCTGTTTTCCTCATTCTGTATCCCAAAGATAACGACACTTATGAGTTCATGGTGTTCCTTCCAGATGTTTTCTCTGCATGTAAAAATATGTATAAATATATTTTTCTCTTTTTTACATGTAAGTGATGTCATACATAATATTATGCAACTTGCTTTTGTGACACTGTATCTTATATATTATATTATACATATATAATATTTTTAACCAGTGAGTAGTATTCCATTTCACTGAATTGCTGCAGTTTATTTAATTGTTCTCATATTGATGAACAACTGAGTGGTCTTCACTTTCTCATTATTACAAACAGTGCCTCTGTGAGCATCGTTTTATTCGGTGGTTTTTTGTTGGCTTTTTTAAAAATTTGTTTTGTTTTGTTTTTTGCATAGTGAGTATGTCTGTAGGAGCCATCCCTAGAATTACCAGGTTGAAAGTTAAGGATGTTTAAATTTTGATGCATATTGCTATTTTGTGCTCCAAAAACGTTTATCAGTTGTTAGATTTTCACCAAGAGTGTACAAGAATTTGTCTAAGCCTAAAACATAGTTTTTTCTTTACTTTTTCTTGCTCTCTCCCTCATCCCTCCCTTTTTGTTGTAATGAGAAGAGACTGGCTAGAGAATGCTTGAATTCTGAAGAAGTCATTGGGGAGCAGAGGATTGGAAGGCTCAGAGAGAGGAGATAATTGACAAAGAAGGGATGGGAGAAGATGGGATCCAGAGTATATGAGCAGATCCAAGCCTTCGCCAGCAGGGGGGGTCTCTCCTTGAGTTCTGCAGGGGAGAGCAGGAAAGGATGGGTGTGGTGGGCGTGGGCAGGTTTGCCAGTTTGGAGGCAACTTCTGGAGGTAAAGCGTCAGCTGAGATTGACGATAGAGATAGTGGGATTGGTAGCTGAAAGAGAGGGAGGAGGTTTAAAAAGGCCGTTGTGAAGTAGGGAGAGTGCGGTAAACAGGTACATTTGATTCACGTTATTTATGGTAGTTATATTCCGTAAATACTACTGAACCATTGCACTTAGGGGAAATACCAGGGTTAGGTTCCTGGGAGCCTCTGGTCACAACATTCTCGTCAGCCGATCAGCACTAACCTTGTTTTATGTTTCTGTGTGAAGACAACCTGTTTGTCTATTGTTGATTCCGTAACATTGAACTCATGGCCACCAGTGCTGTAACTTATGCCTGATGAAGCTTATCTGTTACACAGATCTTCCCTGTCAGGCACTTGCTGGCCCTCTTGTACTTAGGAACACTACCTAGCACTTCAGTACTAGGCTTAGGGGCGGTTTTAAATAGCAAAATCACAACAAAATGCACAAAACATGAAAAAACGTGACACTAAATAAGTAGGTAACATAAAGGACCCTTGCTTGTACGGTGAGGTACAAAACACGAAGGCAGAGCATCTTGCCTTGTTCAGCCTCAGCTGGAAACTTGCACGATGGGTGAGTCAGATTTTTCACCACTCTGTGCATGCACATGTCCCAAGACCCCACACATATTATTTTGGGGTTACAAATGTATGTTATCAAGGTGAATTTGCAAATACGGAAACCATGAATAATGAGGATTGACTGTGTGTCATCTTTTTCCCTTAGCACCAGTCCCTAGACCAGGTATAGGTGCAGACTGGGTGGATACTTGGGATAATGGAATTTTGTCAGACAACATCTTAGGGCAACAATTTAAAATGTTGATAAAATATTTTAAGTGACTGCTAAGGAAGGAGGCTCCAGAGAAAGGAAGATGCTAGGGAGAAAGTAGAGGAATAAATGTGAGATGCTAGAGTTTTCATTGAGATTCAGAAGGAAGTGTATCGGGAGTAACTGGGTTAGCAAACTGAATGGATGTGTTAATTTAATCGTTGCAAGGCAGCGCAGTTTCTGATGGGACAAGATCCATGGGAGAAGAGGACGTGCAGGGAGAAAGAGCTGCGGTATTGGCTGAGTCACCCATGTGCCTGGTGGAACTACTCAGGATGGAAAGGAAGAGAGTGAGCCAATGCTTAGCGTGATGAGTGACAAGGGATGTTTGGGGGGTAGTATGCAGGATGATGAGGGCAAAGTGGTGCAGCCACATGGCACAGGTCTCAGAGGAGCAGGGTGGAGAACAGGCCCAGGAGCGTGGTGTGGCCTGAGGCAGGAGGCCACGCTTGGGCCTCGGAGGGATGGAGAGTAGGAGAAAGAGCAGCCTCCACTTGAGGGAAGGCTTCAGAGGGAGGAAGCAGATGTGCCTTTGAGCAAGGAAGTTGAGGGTGGAGGAGGCTGTTTACCAAAGGTTTTCGGAGGGCTTGAGCTATAGTAGAGAGATTACAGGGGGAGTGGTGGGAAGTTGACAGCACATGGGGCAGAAGCTCAGAGCAGTATGACCCTGAAGGATTGAAGGGATAAATTACTGAAGGGGCTTGTTTCTTAGGCATTGACCGGAGACAACTGAGGGTAAGGCAGGGTGGGCCTGCCCAGCTCCAAGGATTGTAAGAGAAGCAGCCCCTGAGCTCCTCCTTGGCATGGGATGGGTGGGGGGCAGCCACCTACCCTTCTTGGACGATCGTGCTTCTAGAGACCCCAGTCTTGGCTCTGCAGGGTGTTCTTATCTCTCTGGGGGGAGTCAGCTTATTTTCACTTTTATATATGTAGCATTAATAACTTCTATATTTTTATTTTTATTTATTTTTATTTATTTTTTTGCGGTACGCGGGCCTCTCACCACTGTGGCCTCTCCCGTTGTGGAGCACAGGCTCCGGACACGCAGGCTCAGCGGCCATGGCTCACGGGCCCAGCCGCTCCGCGGCATGTGGGATCTTCCCGGACCGGGGCACGAACCCGCGTCCCCTGCATCGGCAGGCGGACTCTCAACCACTGCGCCACCAGGAAAACCCTACCTTCTATTTTTTTTAAATGCTAATATATAAGATAAAATATTTAAAAATCCATCATTCCTTTTTGCCTCTTCTTCCCCACTTCTCAAAACAAATCATTGTTAATATTTGGCATCTGTCCTTCCAGACTATTTTTTTTACTGTGAATTTACATATATATGTGTGTAAGTATGTATATAAATGTGTGTCTAAATACATATACTTTTGTGTGTGAGTCCATGTATGTATATATGTGTGGGCATATGTATATATGTATACACACATAATAACATATATATACCCACAGAAACATGCATAAATACATACATGGACTCACACGAATATAATTTTTCTCGTAAACTGTGACTCACTCTGTAAGTTTGTTCTGCCGCTTGAATTTTAACAGTATGCCCTAGAGAACTCTTCATGGCATTAACCGTACAGCTTCCTGATTACTTTAGGATTGTGAATTGCCCTGGCTCCGCGCTCTAATCTCAAGCTTCTTGTTCAGACTTCTGCAAGGCAGGTGCCCTGGAGTGGTTAGAGGTCTGGTGTGGCGTGTGGTTCCACTTGAACACATCTGCCGTGCTAGTGGGAAGGAGACTGAGAGGCTGAACTGTCTTGAGAGCCCAAGGCCAAGCGTGACCCAGCGAAGACCCCAGAAACCTACATAACCTTTTTTTTTTTCAACTGAGAACTCCTCCGGGTGGGGCCCTAATTTAGGCAGATATGTGGCATCAGCATTCGGCATGCATTACATAGAGTGAGTTTTCACTGGATTCCAGGGAGCCTGTCTCATCTGAGTATGAACTGGGGAGGCTTTTCTTTCTTTCTCCCCACTCTGCTACTAGTGGAGAGGAGAATAAGTTGACTTCTCCCCATGTCTGCACCAGCCATGGTCTGGCTGGATATCGCTGTGTGTGGAGCTTTATAAAGGACAGAGAGCTAGCACTGAGCCAGTGCACGGCAGGGCACCCACTCTGGCACCCTGCAGGAGCTGTGCGCCCTGAGCTGCCAGCTCCCCTGGGTAGCATGTGCCTGTACAATGTAGGGAGTGAACAGAGGAGTTGTCTGCGTGGGAGAATTGTCACCCAGGATGCACGTGCTCCTGGTGGAACTGAGGATGATGCCAGAACACTGTAGCTCAGCTCTTCCCAATGTAATAGCCTTTGCTTTTAGATTTTGTTATTTGTTCACTTGTTTTTGTGGCTGTTAACAAGGGTGCTTTGATTAACATAATCCATATCATACTTGATATCCATGTTAATTTATTTTTGTACATGTGCAGAAATATTCTGGGCCTTTTGTTTTGTTCTGTTTTTCAATCGACCTCCTTTACCTGTTTCAGGTTTGTGGGTACCGGATAAAGCTGCACTTTGATGGATATTCTGATTGTTACGACTTCTGGGTAAATGCAGATGCTCTGGATATTCACCCAGTTGGGTGGTGTGAGAAGACTGGCCACAAGCTCCATCCTCCAAAAGGTATTGTCACTTTTTAGTTTCACATTTTATATTCTGAAACACTTATTTTCTTATATCTTAATTTAGATTTTTAAGAATTCAGACTTTATGATTATTCAGGTGGGCCCAAATTTAAGCTTATTGTTAATGATGAAAAACGTTTATTAAAGTGAAAGAAATTTAGGGCTTTCCTGGTGGCGCAGTGGTTAAGAATCCGCCTGCCAATGCAGGGGACACGGGTTCGAACCCTGGTCCGGGAAGATCCCACATGCCGCAGAGCAGCTAAGCCCGTGCGCCATGACTACTAAGCCTGCACTCTAGAGCCCGTGAGCCACAGCTACTGAAGGCCACGCACATAGAGCCCGTGCTCCGCAACAAGAGAAGCCACCGCAATGAGAAGCCCACGCACCGCAACCAAGAGTGGCCCCCGCTCGCCGCAACTAGAGAAAGACTGCGTGCAGCAACAAAGACCCAACACAGCCAAAAATAAATAAATTTAAAATAAAATAAAATAAAGTGAAAGACATTTAAAAAATAGAATCCTACTTAAGAGAATAAACTATGTCCATGTACTTACTTGCATGTCACATAACATCTGCTTGATACTTAATTTTGACTACAGGTTTTAGCTACAGATTTCTATTTCATACACACACAACACATGCACAAATACATCCTTGAAATATGATTGAAATATGTTTACATAGCTAACTGTATTTACTGACATTTCAGTAAATAAAAAATCTTGAGAAATTATGCATTGAACTTACGTATCTGAATATTTAGGAGACTGGAAAGGAGAATATAACACTGAAAATCAGTTCAGCTGGGGGTTGGACTAATAGCAGTTACCCTTTTATTATTAAATTCTTTATATTACAGTCTGCCAATGCTTCTGTCTGTTTCATGTATACAAAACATCCAAGAATAACAGATCCTATCTTTTTCAGTTCATCCCTAATATATTTAATAATTTCTTATTTCCTTCCTTTTCATATTACATTCAGTATTTTTTGCTTGATGTCAAAGAACCAGGTTACTAGTTTGATATTTTTGGCCTGTCTCAGGGTTATTGGGTTTTAATGGACAAGCTATCCTTTGGTTTTAAGTGAAAAATTAATGGCAGAATGGCATTTTCAGATAACTGAAGGATCAAACAGAAGCACCTAGAAAAGTTAAGGATGAAAAAGAAAATCTGTAAGCCTTTGTATAAATTGGCCTGTTATATATGGTGAATTATTAGCTGTTCCTTTCACACCAGCCTTGGGATTTTGATGGAAGTAGAAGAGAGCACATGAGTAGATAAAATTAAATGCTCAGTTTCCTTTTTGAAGAAAATGTTGGTTTTACCAGCATTAAACATGAAATTGTGAAAATTAAGACAGGGACGTTTCCATTGTTGTAATTTGCCAACATGCTTACTTCATAAATCTTGAATTGTCATTCTTGTGGTGACAGGCCAGAAAGATGTTATCTGTTGTTATTACCATTTTTTTCCAGCTTCCCGCTTGTTCCTACAAGTTAGTCTCCCAGAGTAGAATGGGTGAGGGAAAAACAAAGAACTCAACTACTCTAGCTCACTGCTGAGGAATTCTACCTAAATACTGGTAGAAATGGTCTGGTAATAAAAAGAAGTCCATCTGAGTACAATATATGTTTGCTTTCTTACACCTTTTCTTTTCATCCATTACCATTCATTCAGAATTGAAAAACATAATATAATTTGTTGGAAATAAATACCCTGTGTATAAAAATACATAGATACAAATTATGAGTTAAATACTGTCTATTTAAAGAGTCACCTGATTGCTTGATTTTGGCATGTTGGAGTTACAGATAAAAGTAGGAAGGGAAAGCTAAAGTGTGAAATATTTTGGTATTTTACTGTGTGTTTATATGTGCTTACCCTAGGGTATAAAGAAGAAGAATTTAATTGGCAAGCTTATCTCAAGACATGCAAAGCTCAGGCTGCTCCCAAGTCATTATTTGAAAATCAGAATATAGTAAGTACCTCCAAAATACTTCTCCTTTCACAGGAAGTGGCTTTTGAGTGTTTCACTAGATAAATTACAAGGGATAAAAAGAAACTAATAAATTTTATAGCTTTGGTAAATACAGTGCTCTTATCTTAATTAAACTTTAAAATTAGCTTAAAATCATCCTGAATAAATATCTGTTTTTGGCCATAACATGGCTGTCTTTTTTTGTTAAATAATAAAAGGCAACATAGTATAAAACCTAGCTATAATTTACAATTAAGGTGCATAAGAAAAATTGTGCCATTTCATTGTTATTGTCACTTGGCTTTAGGAGTGCTGTTCAGATGGGATTCACATAGTGAGATGCATGTAGCCCCATTTAGGTTTGCATGCTAGGGACTATCATTTAAATCTCCTCTCCAGCTTCTAGCTCTGTTCCGCAGTGTAACAGAAGCAAAGTCTGGATGTGTTTGTATTTTCCACTTCTTGACCTGTTGGCATCTCTGAGGAGGCCTGATATGTTAGTCTTCTTCCCTACCCTAGTTCTGATCTCATTGGAAAGGACAGAGAGCAAGCAGGTGGAAAACCAAAGTCTCATCTTCATAGTTGGTAAGGGCTCAGCTGGAGTACATGCATGGTCTGTATCTGCTGGGAGATGCGTTTCTTGATTCTGAGCCCTGGGGTTGAAGAGATTTTCTGGCCCTTCCTGCCTCACCAGCCAAGCCCAGGAGCGCTGGACCAGGGCAGACTACCCTCTTGCAGGACAGCTCTTGCTCCTAGAGGGGCAGAGTGGAGACTGTTATGTCCTGTAGGCCAGCTTACTCTTAAAGGTGTGACCAGTTCCTCTTTCCAGATTCACCAGTTAGGGACAGTGAGTGAGAGCGTAGAGAGAGGCAGCCATGTTTCACTAGGGATTCCCTCCAAATAAATATCAGGAGTGGGGAAAACCTTCTCACACACCCCAAATACCCTCGTTTGGGAAATGACATTAACCGGGTGTTTTGAGGGCATCAGTCATGGCTGAAACATCCTCTAATCGAATTGTGAACATAAGCCAGGTTGAGTTAGAGAACTGGAGAGGGAGTGTGTGTGTGTGTGTGTGTGTGTGTGTGTGTGTGTATTTAGGTAATTAATAGAGATAATGAGCCAGGCTATTATTTTTAAATGTCTTAATTGAGAGGATAACTTAATTGCTGAAATGTAAATACTGCGTAGTCATTCGGCATCATTCTCTGTCAAGACAAGGGAGGAAGATCAGTCAGGTGGAAAACTCAGGAGCCTGCTTGCTGTCACTGCTCCAAGTTTCCTAATCCTTGTCTGGTTGTCTGGTGATGAGTTCAGTCAGGGATTTGATCCACTGCCTTGAACCATCGTCTTAAATTCTGTGCATTGCTAGCACAAAACTTAATCTTGGGCTGTGTGTTCGGTATCTAAGAGGCAATTAAGTTTTCTATTTCTAGATTCCTCTACCTCAGAATACTCAATAATTTACGGTCAGAACACTGATAAATAATTTCAGGGCTTAAATATGTAGTAACAGTATCTGTGTAGCATTAGTGCCTGATCCTTCGACTCAGACAGAACTTCACTCTAACGTATTCAGATACATGGCTGTCCACGTTTTTCTAATGATAGCTGTATAATTATAGTAAAAAGAGAGGTAACATCTACTTTGCTTAAAGTGATTAGAATAGTATCTGTGCGCTTCAGTCTGGACAGAAGGATTTTTTTTAGAAGGGCTGAAGTGATTTGTAATGTGTTGTGATTGATATAACTGATATTCAAGTACTTCTCTGAGATTCAGATACTTTTCCTCACGAAAGATTGTAAGGAATGTTTACACCTGCAGCACCTCAAGCACTAAGTCTTACTGAACTTATTATTGTCTTAGTTTCATGTCCCAGATAGCTGATAATCTGTGGATTTCCTTATGTTACAAACTATTTTGAATGGCTGTATGTGTTAACAGCCAGTTCTTTTCGTGCTGTTGTGAATATTATCTGTAT
Source organism: Phocoena phocoena (assembly GCF_963924675.1). NCBI lineage: Eukaryota > Metazoa > Chordata > Mammalia > Artiodactyla > Phocoenidae > Phocoena > Phocoena phocoena. The sequence goes on along the minus strand of NC_089230.1, from coordinate 32,180,098 downwards.
TGTTGAATCAAAGTTGTAATAATTTGTAGCCTTTTGTACAGGAAGATGACCTACTTTCAATAGAGTACTCTTTTGAAAGACCTTTTCAGAAGTGGGAGTGAATTTATACTGACTTAACACACATTTTTAGCTTAAGTGCTTATTTTGTGTGAAATAATTTTCATTGTTAAGTCTGTAATAAAGGAAAAGAAAAACTGAAAGTAAACTCTACAGTAAATAAAATTTGCCTAACTCGTGTAGTCATCTAAAGTATCAGGACACATGTTAAAATTAATTAACTTTGCGAGGTTGTGGGTGTGTAAGTTTTAAAGGTCCAGATAGTTAATTGGGTGTAGCAACAGGACATTTTTCTTACTGCTACTTGTTGGAAAGCAACTCTGCTGTAAAAGTGGTTCATGGTTTTTAAATTATGTGAGTACAGTTGATGGATGCCAGGCCTTCAGGCAGAGGTGCAGAGAGGGTGCAGGTCCTTGCTGTTAAGTGTGTGCTTATCTCTAATTAAATCTGTATGTTTCATAGACAGTGATCCCATCAGGCTTTCGAGTTGGAATGAAGCTTGAAGCTGTAGACAAAAAGAACCCTGCATTCATCTGTGTTGCTACGGTAACAGATATGGTGGACAATCGTTTCCTCGTACATTTTGACAACTGGGATGAGAGCTATGACTATTGGTGAGACATTTTTTCCATTGCTGTGTGCTTTATTAATTGAGTGTTTATCCAAGTACGTGATTTAAAAACAGTAATAATGCAAAGCTTATGACTGAAGTAACAGTGCTCTGTCCCACTCTTTCCCATTTCAGATTTTTAACTTTTTACCTGTTCCATACGGCGTGTATTTCTAAATAACATCCTTTAATTCTACTTCGTGATTTGTATTTTAGTTGACTTCCTCCTGTGGAAGTGCAATTCATACCACACTCCCAGCAGACACTCACACGTGAATGTATGCACAGACTCATACTTCCCCTTCATCTCATTTTTCAGGAAAATATTTTAATCTTCCTTTCATGTTTTCACGCCCAGTAGCTAACTTAACTATTTATAATTGCTGAATACAAATTATTAATTGAAGAATATTGTTTTTAATCCTTATGGGTGTTGACTATACTACATAAAATGGTAGGAGCAACATAATTATAAAATTACATAATCATAAACTAATTATAATAAAACCATGAGATTTTGATTAAGCAATTGAAATAATGACTTTTCATACCAAATTCATGTTCACTGATGAAACTACAATTCAGTTTGCTGGTGAAAGTCATTTCTGCACTGTTTAGTTCCTTTTGGAGAATACTTACAATGAGAAGTGACAGACATCTTTATAAAATAAGGCTAATGTTACAGTAGCAAATGGAGTTTAATTTATATAAATGTAGCTCAGTTTCAGGAAAGCTTGTTTCCTGTCTTTTTCAGTGTGTGTATATTTAAATATTCAGTAGAGCCATCAATAATTTCCATTAATCCTCAAATTGGATTCTCAGACAGGCATCAGTTTTACTTGCATTGTTTTAAAAAAGGAGAGACAGTGAAAGCCATTTGCTATTCAGACTTTTAAACGGTGAATTTAAAAAATCTGAATTACATGTTACATATGGTTTTCACAGAATTTTTTAAAGTAGTTCCATGATCACATCGCATAGAGTCAAGTACTTGTCAATATTTTAGTATGTTTAACCCAGCTTTTTTCTGAAAAGCATAATTTTCCTCATAGGATATCTTTTTATTCAGTTTGCAATCAAATTTATTATTGAAACATAAACCATTTCAAGTATATACAAAAGTGAGAATAATAGCGTGACCCTCCTGCAGCCATTAACTACCACCAGCAGTTACCAGTTTACATCAGTCTTGTTTCCTGTGTTTTCCTACTCCTGAATTCCCAACACCAGGATTGCTTTGAAGCAAATTCCAGATACCATGGCATTTCATCTGTGAATGTCTCTTCTAAAGATAATCTTTTTCTTTCCTCAAATATATAAAGTTATAAATGGCATAATGTCACTAACATACTTAAACATTCTCCCGCAATTGTCTTGGTTTTCTTTCTTGCTTGCTTTAGGTCCAAATAAGATGCACATTTTATGATTGCTTTGATGTTTCTCTTGATCAATTTTAATTTATAGATTCCTATTCCTCCATCATTTTCTTCCCCTTGTAACTTTTATTGAAGAAACCAGGTTGTTTTTCCTGTTGAGTCTCCCACATTCTGGGTTTGCTGATTGAATCCTCATCGTATTGCTTTACCATGTTCTTCTCTTTTTCGTATTTTCTGCAAACTGGTGGTTTTTGTTTCATTTAAAATTATGTGTACCTATCTTGAATGAGTAAATAGATGAGAAAACTGTAAATTTAGAAATATTGTAATCTGTCCTGGGAGGAACATATTTCTCCCTCCTGTGTTTGATGTGCTGTGATGGTGGCAGTACCAACTTGATGACTAGGATCCAGTCCTTTTTTTAATAAATGATACTTTAAAGCAGTAGTTAGAATTTGTTGAAATGAGAGCTTTTTGTTTTTAAAGTTCTGATTCATTTAGGGAGAGCTTTTTTTAGAGCTTTTGCCTGATTTAAACAGAATGGGTGGATGTTAGTTTCAGTTATTTTTGTGGTCTTATAAGTGTTATAGGGTTTAAAAGTTAAGTTGCTTATTTGACGTAAGATGCATTTCCTTTAGAAACATTCTTCTGGAAAAAAGTAATGAGGAATTCTAGAAGAATTTGTCACATTTTTCTTTGATGGCAAATGCCTAGGGATTAGGAAGCATCCTGGGTTCTTATTAGAAAGAGCAGGGGGGAAAATTGATCTCTTTCAGCTCTGATTTTGCACTCTTATGAGCACAACCAAATTATTTTTAGAATGGAATGTACTTTGAGGATATACTTATACTTCTAACTCTTGAAGTTATATTTTATTAATTGTCAGAAAAAGAATAGCGGTGTGTTCTCTGCCTCAATATACAATTAAGGCACATTGAAAATTGCTTAAGTGCACTGGAATTTCTCCAGCCTTATTAAATATTATGTTCTTTGATCTTCGAATTTTGGAATGGTTAGTATCTGCATAAATTACTTAGGTATGTAATTGAGGATACAAATTGGATTGCTTTCCCAATTTAAAATAGTTTGGAAATGAGATTTTTTCCCTTTGAATTGGACAGTGATCTTATCTATCTCTTTTTACCTTAGTGGGAATTTGAAAGCGCTCACGCACGCATGCACACACACGCGTGCGCGCACACACACACACATTTGTGGTACTGCATGTTTAATTGCAGTAAAACATTTCTTCCTTCCAAAGAGGAGTGCTACGTGGGATTTAAATTTATGTAGGATTGAAGTAGTTTTTAATGAAAGGAAATAATATACATATATTAGAATAATAATTGGTTTACCTCTGGGTTTCCTCTGTGCTTTTATTACTGGTAGTTGGTAGTCGTTTAATTCTATCCCCTTGGCAGTGATTAGACTTAGGAATAATCCTAAATATCACAGAATATTGGAATACTGGAAAGAACTTTAAGGACGGCAGAAGGAAAGCCCTCCCAGTGAGGATGCCACCATCCTCCCGGTGCAGCGTGTGGCCTCTTTCCCTCAGTCATCTTCCAATGCCTGAGGGCTGGGCTCCACAATGAGGAGTCACCCCCTCTCTTCCCTCAGGCCCTGGGAAGGAATCTTGCTTTTAAGAAATGTTATTTTCGGAATAGATACATGTATTTGTATAACCGAATCAATCGCTTTGCTAGCACAACATTGTTAATTAACTATACTCCAGTATAAAATAAAAAGTTAACAAAATGATAATAATATTAATAATAAATAATAGCAATATGTGACCCAACCCCACCCCTGCCAAAAAAAATGTTATTTTCACGTGACCTTGTCTTTTGGGAACCAGGAAGCCATGACAACAGGACTTAGGCGACTGTTGACTAGCATGAAGTTGCCACTTCAGCCGTCTTTGAATTTCAGTCCAGTATCCCAGTGAGTTAGGCTGAAAAATCATCAAACAGATCTATGAAAAAGAGAAGCATTGAGTTAGTGAATTAGAACAAATATGGGGCTGGGACCTTTGACTGTTGTTTCCAAGTGGATTGCAAACTTCTATTTTTTTTTTTAGAGATGGGGCTCTTTCACATTTATACATTGAGAGTAATATTAATTTTATGTGTCTCCCCAAAATAATGTTGAAAAGCTGCATTGTGTTGTCAGTTTCTTAGAGCATTGTCAAGGTTAACAGGTTTGTCATCAGCCATTAAATTTGGAAAGCAACCCTTGATGGTGGTGATGAGTCAGAGAGACGACAGGGACCTAGGTAGCTCTGCACTTCAGTCTTGAGGGGCTCAGTGTCTGGGAACGGAGAGAAACGCAGCACTACTGTCTTGGCTGCAGAGTTGATGGTGGTTAGTGCTTAATAGAACCAACTGCTTGCCGTCTCTGGTGGCAAATGGAAGGAAAGGCTGACTGACTCACTGGAGGGTTCTCGGGGAGGTCTTCCTGGGGACATGGGATTTGAACTGGACCATGAAGAATGATAGGAATTAGTACTTAGATGTTGGGATGAAATATTCCTGGAAAGCGCTGCTTATGTTTAAGCCCATGGGGCAAAAATGGTATGTTTGGGGTATGGCAGCCGGGGGATTCAGTAAGTGACTTAACTTCTCTAAGCTTTAGTTGCCCCCTTTGCAGAAAGGATTAAATAGTCCCTATCTCACAAGGTGGTGTGAGGATTAAAATAAGAATTTTAGAAACAGAAACCAGTTTGCAAAAGGTTAAAGAGATAGCTATAAAGGACATCAAGCAGAGAAGTTTGGCCCTGAAGGTGAAAGTGGATTATTGCCTGAGGGGGAGTCAACCCTTAAGGAGGGTTTCCTGCACACAGAGAGTGCTGAGCTTAGTTGAAGGAAGGAAGCCACTGTAGAGGGAGAGGGGGGATATCTGAGACTCAATAATTGAGGATACCGCGTCCTGTAGGAGGGGCTAGCCTTGGGAAGAAATGAGCTTTATTCTCACTCATGGAGGAAATGAAGACATGAAAGGAAAATTGACGCTGGAGTGATGAGGTGGCACCTCCTTTATCTTTTCCTAGTAGTCACTGTGTTAGTGAAATCAGGTTTTAATCTTGAAGCAAATTACGAATATTGAAAACAGCCACTGTGGGGAATGGGTTTGGAAATGAATTAGGGATGAAAAGAACTATGATGACTCCGTATGATGAGGTTTGGGGTTTAGTAGTAAAACAGAGTGTTGGAAGCCCTGAAGAGTTAGCGCAGAGTGGGAGCCAGGAAAGTGGGCCCTGGGAAATAAATTGACAGTCGTCATGCTCTGGATTTAGGGAGTGAGAGAGGCCAAGTGTGCTGTATTTCTTCAAAGAATCTAAACCGTTGCTTGAATGAAGACTTTGAGGTTTTCCTTAAGTGAGCATCTTGAAATGTTCTTGTTTGACTCTCTGCCGAGATCTGGGGAGCGCAGCGTGTGTGCCTTACTTTCGTTTAGCTTTTGGCTGTGACTGATAGAACCAGGGTCCCTTTCTTTTTAACCCCAATTCGCTTAACCTCTCAGTGTTTCCATAAAATGAGGATCTTAATGTTTGCTCGCTTTATATTGCAAACATGGATTTTTCATGAATTATTATTTCTGTTATTATCTGCCAGTCTAGGTCTGATTGGATCTTAGCAGCCTTCATAAATAATTTGCACTTACTTGTGAAGTGGACTTAAAAGAAATATTTTTTGGAGATGGAGTTCTTTAACAATACGCATAAAAACCCCAAAGAAAGAAAGGAAAGGCACAGGGAGCAACGATTTGCCAAACTTTTCACCATTAGTTGTTCTTCAATATATCTTTTCTTGGTTACATTTCTGCTTCTGAACACTAGATGGGACTAAGAGATGACTTGTGTTTCAATAGTAACAAAGGATTTCATAGCCTTCCAACTTCTGAACGAAGTGGTGTTTGTTTATTGAGGAGCTGTAAGTAAACTAGATAAAAATAGGGCTATTTTTATTTTCATTATTGAGACAGTTTCCTGGTTTATTTTAGACGGTGACTTTGATCAATATTTAAATAATATTAAAACCTTATATAAGATACAGGCAGTACAGGAATGAGTGGCCAAAATACGCTACAGTATTTTCCTCACTTATAATTTATAGAGAAATCCAGTAAAATCAAAAGAGTTAATTATGTCTAATGCTTGTATTTCAATCAACACGAACCTGACAGATAATTAGAAGTACTTGAGGGCTTCCCTGGTGGCGCAGTGGTTGAGAGTCCGCCTGCCGATGCAAGGGACACGGGTTCGTGCCCCAGTCTGGGAAGATCCCACATGCCGCGGAGCGGCTGGGCCCGTGAGCCATGGCCGCTGAGCCTGCGCGTCCGGAGCCTGTGCTCCACAACGGGAGAGAGGCCACAACAGTGAGAGGCCCACGTATCGCAAAAAAAAAAAAAAAAGAAGTACTTGATAGTTCTCTTAAATTGGGAAGGAAAAAATTAAAGTATTATATACTTATTTTTTCATTTTTAAGGATCCCTATATCAATTAACAGCTTTCCCTAGAATAAAATAAAAATTTCCCTAAAATAAAGGCTGCATCATTACTAATAATCCATAACCAAATAATTGTCTAGGAAAGAATAGTACAGCTGGAAATCGAGCTCCACAGTTTTGCTTATACAATTTATAATAATGCCTCGGAAGGAACTGGGTATTAAAATATCTTTTATGACAATGGATAGTGTAAGAAATGTACCAATTGCCATATGAACTGGGCGGCATTATGTCTTCCTTTCACATTTCTAAAATAATGACATACACATACACATGTAACCCTATGTAGATTAAGAAAAATAATAGTGTAAGGGAGGGTGGGTAGGGGATATTTAATAAGTGAATAAAAACCTTCAACTATAAATTTAAAGGTATTTTCTACTGAAATAATTTTGAGAAAAATCAGCATTAAGTTGGGGTTCCATCAGCTCATCTTGTGTTACTGGTCAGAGCTGCTCACTTGGAAAGATTGACTTGGAAAGTGGTGACTGGATGTTAGTTCACTTACAACATTTCCTAGAAAGTTCTCTGTAGTCTGTTCAGCGTGCAATAGCATTATGTCTAAGAAAGCAATGTATATACCTTAATTAAAAAACACTTTACTGATAAAAAATGCTAACCGTCTTCTGACAACACAGCATTGCCACAAACCTTCAATTTGTAAAAAACGTGATCTTTACAAAGCACAGTAAAGCAAAGTGAAATAAGGTGAAGTATGCCTGGTGTAGAATAACTTCAGTCTTTAATATGCCAATGATGTATTTTGTAAGTCTCTAAGAGGGAGATGTGTTATTTTCCTCAAATATTTGATCATAGGGTCCTGACGTTTTTTTTTAAACTTCATGATTCCTATCATCTTTGAGTACACAGATGGGAAATGTTCTACCAACTTTTTTTTTTTAAGGTTTTAATTGTAATATGCCTCTAGATGCTTGTATATTTTGCAATACTGTTATAACTACTCCCTTGTAAGTATAGCCTCTACTTCCTTATATTGTGTTTGCCTGGCAAAATCCCAATTCTGGTTGAATCTGACATTCTGCCTACTCTCTGCCTGTGCCTGAGCGGTTGAATATAGCTGGAGAAAGACGCAACATGTTGACTGGCCTAACTCACTTTCGTGACTGCTAACCTCAACGGGGCCCTTAGTCCTGCCGCATAATCCTACTACATGTCCTTGTCTATTCTTCCAGTAAATTTCACTCCCCTTTTTATTCCCTCAAATCTTTCACAGCCCCTCTCGTTTTCTCCCACTCAGTTGATAAGTTTGCTTCCTGTATCACTGACAAAATAGACATGGTCAAAAGAGAGGTCCACATGCTCCCACCATGTTGTCTCCCCACCTTTCTGATCTCTGTGGAACCTTCTCTCTAACTGTGCGTTGATGTCCCCCTGCTCTCACGCTTTTCTGTTCCCTCGCACAGAGTGAGTTCTCTTCTGCATTGATAGGTCATCCCTCTCTTTTGAATTATTCCTACGGTACCCAAGCAGGAGAAAGGATTTTTGTTTGTTTTGATAGTTGTTGTAGCCCTAGCACCTAGAACAGTGCCCTGATCATGGTAGTCGCTCAGCATATATGTCTTGAATAAATGAAGTAATATTTCCCATCTTTTAAAAAAAAGTTTTATTTTGAAGTAATTCCAAACTTAATGTACAGCGATTTCCATATATGCCTAATCCAGCTTCCCCTAAGTATGTCCCAAATTTAAAAAAAACCAACAACCTCCCTTTTTCTAATTTCTCATTTCTCTGCTTCCTTTTAAAACACAACCCCTTAAATGTATTTTCTGAGTTTGCTATTCCCATCTCCTTCCACTCTCTCTCTCTCTTTTTTTTTTTTTTGGCTTTCCATTTTATTTATTTATTTTATTTTTTATACAGCAAGTTCTTATAAATTACCTGTTTTATACATATTAGTGTATATATGTCACTCCCAATCTCCCAATTCATCCCATCACCACGACCACTGCCCCCCAGTTTTCCCCCTTGGTGTCCATATGTTTGTTCTCTACATCTGTGTCTCTGTTTCTGCCTTGCAAACTGGTTCATCTGTACCATTTTTCTAGATTCCACATATATGCGTTCATATACTATATTTGTTTTTCTCTTTCTGACTTCCTTAACTCTGTATGACAGTCTCTAGATCCATCCATGTCTCTGCGTATGACCCAATTGCGTTCCTTTATATGGCTGAGTAATATTCCATTATATATATGTACCACATCTTCTTTATCCATTCATCTGTCGATTGGCATTTAGGTTGCTTCCATGACCTAGCTATCATAAATAGTGCTGCAATGAACATTGGGGTACATGTGTCTTTTTTCTTTTTTTTTTTTTTGCGGTACGCGGGCCTCTCACTGTTGTGGCCTCTCCCGTTGCGGAGCACAGGCTCTGGACGTGCAGGCTCAGCAGCCGTGGCTCACGGGCCTAGCCGCTCCGCGGCATGTGGGATCTTCTCGGACCGGGGCACGAACCCGTGTCCCCTGCATTGGCAGGCAGACTCCCAACCACTGCGCCACCAGGGAAGCCCTACGTGTGTCTTTTTGAATTATGGTTTTCTCTGGGTATATGCCCAGTAGTGGGATTATGGGTCATATGGTAATTCTATTTTTAGTTTTTTAAGGAACCTCCATACTGTTCTCCATAGTGGCTGTATCAATTTACATTCCCACCAACAGTGCAAAAGGATTCTCTTTTCTCCACACCCTCTCCAGCATTTGTTGTTTGTAGATTTTCTGATGATGCCCATTCTAACTGGTTTGAGGTGATACCTCATTATAGTTTGGATTTGCATTTCTCTAATAATTAGTGATGTTGAGCAGCTTTTCATGTGCTTCTTGGCCATCTGTATTTCTTCTTTAGAGAGATGTCTATTTAGATCTTCTGCCCATTTTTTGATTGGGTGGCTTGTTTTTTTGGTATGGAGCTGCATGAGCTGTGTATATATTTTGGACATCAATCCTTTGTCTGTTGATTCATTTGCAAATATTTTCTCCCATCTGAGGGTTGTCTTTTCGTCTTGTATGTAGTTTCCTTTGCTGTGCAAAAGCTTTGAAGTTTCATTAGGTCGCATTTTTTAATTTTTGTTTTTATTCCCATTACTCTAGGAGGTGGGTCAAAAAAAGATGTTGCTGTGATTTATGTCAAAGAGTGTTCTTCCTATGTTTTCCTCTAAGAGTTTTATAGTGTCTGGTCTTACATTTAGGTCTTTAATCCATTTTGAGTTTATTTTTGTATGTGGTGTTAGGGAGTGTTCTAATTTCATTCTTTACATGTAGCTGTCCAGTTTTCCCAGCACCACTTACTGGAGAGGCTGTCTTTTCTCCATGGTATATCCTTGCCTCCTTTGTCATAGATTAGTTGACCATAGGTGCATGGGTTTATGTCTGGGCTTTCTCTCCTGTTCCATTGATCTATATTTCTGTTTTTGTGCCAGTACCATATTGTCTTGATTACTGTAGCTTTGTAGTATAGTCTGATCCTTTTAATGTGCTGTTGGATTCTGTTTGCTAGTATTTCATTGAAGATTTTTGCATCTATATTCATCAGTGATATTGGTCTGTAATTTTTTTTTGTAGTATCTTTGTCTGGTTTTGGTGTCAGGGTGATGGTGGCCTCATAGAATGAGTTTGGGAGTTTCCCTTCCTCTTCAGTTTTTTGAAGAGTTTGAGAAGGATGGGTGTTAGCCCTTCTCTAAATGTTTGATAGAATTCACCTGTGAAGCCATCTGGTCCTGGACTTTTGTTTGTTGGAAGATTTTTAATCACAGTTTCAATTTCATTACTTGTGATTGGTCTGTTCATCTTTTCTGTTTCTTCCTGGTTAAGTCTTGGAAGGTTATACCTTTCTAAGAATTTGTCCATTTCTTCCAGGTTGTCCATTTTATTGGCATAGTGTTGCTTGTAGTAGTCTCTTCGGATGCTTTGTATTTCTGCCTTGTGTGTTCTAACTTCTCCTTTTTCATTTCTAATTTTATTGATTTGAGTCCTCTCCCTCTTTTTCTTGATGTGTCTGGCTAATGGTTTATCAATTTTGTTTATCTTCTCAAAGAACCAACTTTTGGTTTTATTGATCTTTGCTATTGTTTTCTTTGTTTCTATTTCATTTATTTCTGCTCTGATCTTTACGATTTCTTTCCTTCTACTAACTTTGGGTTTTGTTTGTTCTTCTTTCTCTAGTTCCTTTAGGTGTAAGGTTAGGTTGTTTATTTGAGATTTTTCTTGTTTCTTGAGGTAGGATTGTATTGGTATAAACTTCCCTCTTAGAACTGCTTTTGCTGCATTCCATAGGTTTTTGATCGTCGTATTTTCGTTGTCATTTGCCTCTAGGTATTTTTTATTTCCTCTTTGATTTCTTCAGTGATCTCTTGCTTATTTAGTAACATATTGTTTAGCCTCCATGTGTTTGTGATTTTTACGTTTTTTTCCCTGTAATTGATTTCTAATCTCATAGCGTTGTGGTCGGAAAAGATGCTTGATATGATTTCAGTATTCCTAAATTTACTGAGGCTTGATTTGTGACCCAAGATGTGATCTGTCCTGGAGAATGTTCCATGTGCACTTGAGAAGAAAGTGTAATCTGCTGTTTTTGGATGGAATGTCCTATAAATATCAATTAAATCTATCTGGTCTATTGTGTCATTTAAAGCTTGTGTTTCCTTATTAATTTTCTGCCTGGATGATCTGTCCATTGGTGTAAGTGAGGTGTTAAAGTCTCCCACTATTATTGTGTTACTGTCGATTTCCTCTTTTATAGCTGTTAGCAGTTGCCTTATGTATTGAGGTGCTCCTGTGTTGGGTGTATATATGTTATGATTGTTATATATTCTTCTTGGATTGATCCCTTGATCGTTATGTAATGTCCTTCCTTGTCTCTTGAAACATTCTTTATTTTAAAGTCTATTTTATCTGATATGAGTATTGCTGCTCCAGCATTCCTTTGATTTCCATTTGCATGGAATATCTTTTTCCATCCCCTCACTTTCAGTCTGTATGTGTCCCTAGTTCTGAAGTGGGTCTCTTGTAGACAGCATATATATGGGTCTTGTTTTTGTATCCATTCAGTGAGCCTGTGTCTTTTGGTTGGAGCATTTAATCCATTCACATTTAAGGTAATTATTGATATGTATGTTCCTATTACCATTTTCATAATTGTTATCAGGTCTCTTTTGTAGGTTCTTTTCTTCTTTTGTGTTTCCCACTTAAAGAAGTTCCTTTAGCATTTGTTGTAGAGCTGGTTTGGTGGTGCTGAATTCTCTTAGCTTGTACTTGTCTGTAAAGCTTTTGATTTCTGCGTCGAACCTGAATGGGATCCTTGCCACATAGAGTAATATTGGTTGTAGGTTCTTACCTTTCATCACTTTAAATATATCATACCACTCCCTTCTGGCTTGTAGAGTTTCTGCTGAGAAATCAGCTGCTAACCTTATGGGAGATCCCTTGTGGGTTATTTGTCATTTTTCCCCTGTTGCTTTTAGTAATTTTTCTTTGTCTTTTATTTTTGTCAGTTTGATTACTGTGTGTCTCGGCATGTTTCTGCTTGGCTTTATCCTGCCTGGGACTCTCTGCGCTTCCTGGGCTTGGGTGGCTATTTCCTTTCCCATGTAAGGGAAGTTATCGACTATAATCCCTTCAAATATTTTCTTTGGTCCTTTCTCTCTCTCTTCTCCTTCGGGGACCCCTATAATGTGAATGTTGTTGTGTTTAATGCTGTCCCAGAGATCTCTTAGTCTGTCTTCATTTCTTTTCATTCTTTTTTCTTTATTCTGTTCCATAGCAGTGAATTCCACCATTCTGTCTTGCAGGTCACTTATCTGTTCTTCTGCCTAAGTTATTCTGCTCTTGATTCCTTCTAGTGTATTTTTCATTTCAGTTATTGTATTGTTCATCTCTGTTTGTTCTTTAATTCTTCTAGGTCTTTGTTAAACGTTTCTTGCATCTTCTTGATCTTTGCCTCCATTTTTTTCCCGACGTCCTGGATCATCTTCACTGTCATTATTCTGAATTCTTTTTCTGGAAGGTTGCCTATGTGTGCTTCATTTAGTTGTTTTTCTGGGGGTTAGTCTTGTTCCTTCATCTGGTACGTAGTCTTCTGCCTTTTCATTCTGTCTGTGAATGTGGTTTTCGTTCCACAGGCTGCAGAATTATAGTTCTTCTTGCTTCTGCTGTCTGCCCCCTGGTGGATGAGGCTATCTAAGAGGCTTCTGCAAGCTTCCTGATGGGTGGGACTGGTGATGGGTAGAGCTGGGTGTTGCTCTGGTGGACAGAGCTCAGTAAAACTTTAATCCGCTTGTCTGCTGATGGGTGGGGCTGGGTTACCTTCCTGTTGGTTGTTTGGCCTGAGGCGACCCAGCACTGGAGCCTACCCAGCTCTTTGGTAGGGCTAATGGTGGACTCTGGGCATGCTCATGCCGAGGAGTCTTCCCAGAACTTCTGCTGCCAGTGTCCTGTCCTCACAGTGAGCCACAGCCACCCCCTGCCTCTGTAGGAGTCCCGCCAACACTAGCAGGTAGTTCTGGTTCAGTCTCCTATGGGGTCACTGCTCCTTCCCCTGGGTCCCGATGCTCACACTACTTTGTGTGTGCCCTCCAAGAGTGGAGCCTCTGTTTCCCCCAGTCCTGTTGAAGTCCTGCAATCAAATATCACTAGCCTTCAAAGTCTGATTCTCTAGTAATTCCTCCTCCCGGTGCCGGACCCCCAGGTTGGGAAGCCTGATGTGGGGCTCAGAGCCTTCACTCCAGTGGGTGGACTTCTGTGGTATAAGTGTTCTCCAGTTTGTGAGTCACCCACCCAGCGGTTATGGGATTTGATTTTACTGTGAATGCGTCCCTCCTACCGTCTCACTGTGGCTTCCCCTTTGTCTTTGGCTGTGGGGTGTCTTTTCTGGTGAGTTTCAGCGTCTTCCTGTCGATGATCGTTCAGCAGTTAGTTGTGCTTCCGGTGCTCTCGCGAGAGCGAGTGAGAGCACGTCCTTCTACTCTGCCATATTGAACCAATCTCCTCCTTCCACTCTCTCTTAAACCCATTCTATTCAGGCTTTTGCCCTGTCCCATTCCCAGCTCCACCAAAACAACTCTTTTCAACTATACTAATGACATTTATGTTGGTAAATCCAGTGATCAGTTCTTGTTTGTCTCTTCTTTGACCTAGCAGTAGCATTTGACCCAATCAATTTCATCTTTCTTTCTCTCTCTCACTTTACTAGTCATTCCTTCTTGGACTTCTTTGTCTCTTCTCTTCTCTTTTCTGTTCTCTGTACTCATTTTCTGGATGGTCGCATCTCTGCTCATGGCTTTAAATACCATCCCAAATGCTGATGACTCCTAAATATGTGTTTTTAGCCTTGATCTTGCCCTTGAACTCCAAATTTTTGTCCTCATTATCTACTTCTTGACCTGTTTGTTAAACATGTTAGTAACAGAACTCTTCATTCACTGTTTGGAATGTCAGGCTGTGCTTGCATTCTTCCTGTCTCAAAAAATGGTAAGTATACTCTTTTAGTGGCCATGCCCAAAACCTTGCAAATGTCCTGGACTTCCCGTCACTCACGCTCACACACACACGAATTTATTATCTTTTAATTTTTGCTATTTTTGAAGTTGTGGAATATAACACAATTTGTGTGGGAACAAAACTATTTCCCTGGTATCAAGTTTATACGATATGTATCTGGTAAAAATCTACTTGGTACTAATATATTGGAAGAGTGAAAAATCCTTTGGTATAGCAAATATTTTTTTCAAATTAGATAGATTGTAAAAAATAGAACTCTGTATAAGGTGTTCACAATCTCTAACATTTTTGAACTTTTACTAGTATTTGAGAATTTATCCTGATAATTACGATTTTTAAATTTATATAACCTACAGGTGTGAAGCCTCTAGCCCACACATTCATCCAGTTGGTTGGTGTAAAGAACATCGAAGAACCCTTATTACTCCTCCAGGTTTGTGTTGATTATGGGTCTACTGTTTGTTATGTCAATTTGAGTTTATTTTCATGTGCTAAAGAACAGATTCTGTGGCTTCATCATAAGACAGTGAGTTTTTGATCATATCACTAATGTGCCGTGGCGACTGCTTATATGAAATGACGGGGTGGTTAGCTGACACAGAGCATCACTGTGGTATATGTGGCTGCTTGTGGATACTCCTGTGAGTGACGAAGATTGTCATCACGGGGAAAGGATGCCTCCTTGGCTTGTTAGGAGCTGTTGTGTGGTTGTTGCCTGCAGCATGTAAGCATAAAGACTCAGCTTGGAGCTTCAAATACTTGTCTTATTCCATTCTACCAGCTGGTGTCAGTTTTAGGCTTGTCCCCAGTTCCTTGATACTGCGTCTCAGTTAGTACCTGATCATTTACTCACTCAGGGCACCAACCATTCCTGTGATGGGAGAGGCGAGTCCCTTCCACTTTCTGAGTTTTCTTCTATGTTCACAGATAAAAGCTCCTGTCCTTTACTGATTTACAGAGCTGTTTTGAAGATGAAAGAGCATTTACATAAACCGTAAAGTGTTAAAGCAAGGTATTAATGGTTTTGTGGCCCAAATGTGTTGCTGCCTGGAAGATTTCTCCCATTCAGTCCTCCTGAGTCCTGTGGCTTATGTCATATTAGAAGTGGTGAATAGTGATTGCCACTATCACCATCTGAATTGCTGTGAGGATTCTTTTGGATTTCCCAGTTTGTGGGAAACTTTTAGTGATCATCAGGGATCCAGTAAATAAACAGGACCAGTGAGCAACAGGTTCCTGGCTGTGTTTTCACAGCACTGGGTTAGGTACCCTGGGAAGGGGTGGTGTGAGGCATTATTAGTGACTTCTGATGTGAGGCAGATTACCAAGTCTTCTGTCTCCTTTCATGGACTTTTACAATTCAGTAGAATGAACAGAAAAGTTGCAAGAACAGTAAATGGCTCATCTATACCCTTGAACCAGAGACCCATTCAAGTTTGTCAGTTGTACCAGTGATGTCATTTATAGCCAAAGGATCAGGCATGTTACTCAGTTGTCATATTTCTCTGGTCTCCTTTCACTTGGCTCTGCTTGACTTTTATGACCGCCATATGCTTGAGAATTAATGACTACAGATTAGTCATTTTGTAGAATATTACTTAATTTGGGCATGATTGGTGCTTCCTCGTGATTAGACCCGGGGTATGCATTTTTGGCAGGAATATCCCAGAAACAGTGCTGTGTTCTCATCGCATCCTCTCACGTGGCAGTTCATGTCCGTTTGTGTCATTACTGGTTGACTTTTACTAGTAGTTGATCAAGGTGGTAGTTACCAGGCTTCTTCACAGATGTCACTTTTTTTCTCTCTGTAATTGATAAGTATTTGGGGGGCACACTTTGAGATTGTATAAATATCCTGCACATCATTCCCATGTCACTCATTAGTTTTAGCATCTGTTGATATTTCTAGTGTGAATTATTATTCCGACAGTTGCTAAATGGTAATTTTTCTTATTCCATCATTCCTTGTACATAATTAGTTGACATTCTTCTGCGAAGACATTCTGCGAAGAATAGTTTTCTCATCTTCCTGTTTATCATTCAGTTTATTTATATCAGCATGGACCCATACATTACTATTGTCATCAATAGGTTATCATCCATTACTATAGTACCTTATTTATTTTTATGGCGAGACTTTCTCAGATTTGGCCAGTGGGAGCCCTTTTAAGCTGGGTTCTATGTCCTTTTGACATGTTTTTTTTTTATCATTTTTTTGGAGAATTTCCTATTTTCTGCTACAGCTAGGCTTATCTTGTGCTTTCCCTGACCCAACCCTGAGGTCACCCATTTCTCCCAGACTCCATGGTTCCTTTTCAGAGAGAATGATATTTAGACACTAAGACCTAGACACTAGGTGTGCTCACTGCTACTGGACTAATGCTACTTCTGGCCTCTCAGTAGACATAGGAAATACAGTTATGTAAACATATAAAAAATTTATGTGTATTTCTATATCCATTTGTAGATATTGAAAACCATGAATTTATACCATTAGCTTCAATTCACATCCAACACCACTGAATTCATTCTGGTTTTCCACTTTTCATATTTATACCTCTCTTTTTAGCCATTGAGAAATCTGGCTTCTATTGTCTCCAGTATATTTACTTATTTTTTTCAGTCCCCATAAAGGGGACTATATAAAGTAGCCAATTTCCTACCCTGCTGGGCCAACATTAATTCCTACTCATGGCTTCCGACTGGGTTTTGGACTCTGGAGGAAACAAAAGGAGGGTGGGAGGGAGGAAGGATATTTGTTTTTAGACATTTTGTTAATACTGTTCCATGATTTATTTTAACTTATTTGTTTGGACTAACAATATGACTATCTGGAATATTTCACATATTGATATATATAAACCTGCCTCATTCTTTTTAATAAATGCTTTCTATTTTACACTTACTGTATATATATATATATATATATATATATTTTGCACATTTCTATATTGATGGTCATTTAACTGGTTTTTACATTTTCACATTTACAAACAATGATGCATTTTCTTTGTATACACATATGAAATTTTTCCTAGATTATTAGAAGTAAAATTGCTAGATTTTAAAGGGTAGTTATGTTTGTGTGTATTTTGTGTTGTAAGACTATCCTTACCTGAGAATGAAAATTGTATATATTAAATTTTCATTTGAAAGTTAATAAAGAAATCATGATCTAGATGAAAATGATTTCATTATTACAAGTAGCTCTGAATGTGTAACCAGTTTAAAGTTATTTTGTGTAATATAAACATAATTTTCTTCATTATAATGATAACAATATCTCATAATTTTATAGGTCAGTTTGTGGTTCTCACTATCATCTTGGTTAAACCTGACAGGATTTACTGTTTTTATTCGTAGGTTATCCAAATGTGAAACATTTTTCTTGGGATAAATACTTAGAAGAAACCAATTCTTTACCTGCTCCTGCAAGAGCTTTCAAAGTGGTGAGATATTATATTTTACAATATTTGATTAATTTGTGTTGATGATAGTGTTCAGTCATTGAAATTTAAGAACAGAAAGAGTATTGGTGAACAGGAATAGGAGAGAAACAGAAGACCAAAGAAGTTGTTTCTGAATTTTTACAATTTTGAAAGGCAAAATTGTTACTGGGGGTTTCGTTGTTGGCATCTAAAAAATACTTCCATTTTGGACTTTAAAGTCTCCTTGGAAAATACTTATATTTGAATTGGTTTGCAGTGAGTTGGTTGTACAGCACACTTCTGTTTTTCCAGCTAGATATTCTGAAAGACCAAACAGGACGAGATATTGCTTTATAATGAAAATTATATTTGATCATTCCTTTGGGTTTGTTTATGGCAAGCTGAGATGCTGGGTTGTTTTTTTTTCTTTTATTGCTATAAATCAGCATGTTTGACTACCAAAATGCAAGGTCATCTGTTTTTATAATAGTATCTTTCTAACTCAGGGTCATTGCTTCTTGCATATTAAGATTCAGAGTTAACCTCAGTTGTGTGCAAGGGAGGAATAAGAAATGAAATGTATTTAAAAATTTTTTAAATCTCATATATCTTTATAATTTGTATTTTCCCATGAATTTAAAGGAAAAGAAAGATATTTTAAATACTTTATTTAAAAAAAAATGTGAACAGTCTATCATAAACAACATTTTAATTTAATGGATCCTTTTGTGCATAAATTTCTAGGATGTTTAATGATAGAATTAATTAGTAGGCATGGACCCAAATACATAAGAAAAGAACATCAAAAATTTTGAGAGAAAAACTATATTACATATCAAAGAATATGTATGATTCCATCTGAGAGTAAATTCAGGATTTATAAATGAGTAATGTTTAGAGTCATGTCATATTTATGGATTTTACCTGACTCTCTAACTTTAACACAGCCTCGTACAAAGAAGAGCTGCTTTGCACTTTGCTTTGAACTGGATAAAATTACATCAAGCTCAGTCTGCATATCTAGTGTCACAGTGATATCAGAGGGAAAAGATTAAGATTTCTCTCGTTTGGTCTTTAGGTACCTTGCATTAATTGTTCTGCATCCTTTACATAATTTTCACACTTGATTGTCACAGTAACACTTTTATTACACCCATTAGCAATCACCTTGCCTTCTGGCCGTACATTTTTCAGAGGCTGATGGGTTTTTGCTGAGTATTGAGGTGTGGGTAGCTGTAGGTCCTCATTCTCATTCTTGTTCTTGGTAGAGCAATTCCATCTTGCATGTCTTGATTGCTAATTCTCTTCTTAAAAAGACATCTGTTGCTTTTTGGTCCCACTACCACCTCTAATCTCTGTGTCTCATCTTTGCCACTTGAAGCTTCTTCCCTCTTTTTTAAAAATAATTTTCATGTTTGTTGATTTTTGCCAAGACACCTCCAACCAATGAGAAGAAACTTGTCATCCCTATGGCTAATCAAAAAAACCATAGTATTTTGAATTTCATCTTAAGATCTTTGGCTTTCTGTTTGCTCCTGTGACTAGTTAGTTTCCCAGGCTGTTTCTGTGGGCTTGGCCATGTGATTTGGGATTATTTTTTCAATAGGGAGAGTGAGGTCCAAAGCCATTCTAGGAACTTGAGTTTGAAAAGCTAGTTTCCTTAATAACTCATCTTTTTTTTTTTCTTAAATTCTGTCTTTGTGACATAGAGCTCACCTTCCCTTCCTCTGAATCTCACTGTAAAAAATTTTCTGTTATGGCAGAAACCTCCACATGGATTCCAGAAAAAAATGAAGCTTGAGGTCATAGACAAAAGAAATCCCATGTTTATTAGAGTAGCAACGGTTGCAGACATGGATGATCACCGAATAAAAGTAAGTGTTCTGTTGTGGTTTTGTTTGGTCTTTTTTTACAAGACATCTTAGACGAAAACTTTAGCAGATATTTAATTTGTGAAGTCGGAGAATCAAAATAGTAAAGCCATAGAAATATGCAAATTAAGTGGCTGCGCACATCCTTGTGAGTCAGTATTTTTCCACTTTTTCACTTTACATAAGTATTCTCTTTAATTATGACTGGCTTTCAGTATTTTAAGTATATATTTGGAGGAAAAAAGTAGATACATCATATTAAGGTCATCTATTCAGGAGAAGATAAAATACTTCATTTTCCAGTAGTCTGTTCTTTTTAAAAAATATTTAAGGTCAGTGTTTTCTTATGGGGTATAGTGCATGTCGACTTTTCAGAATATCCTGTTTCTTAATATAGGACAAGTTAAGAGAAATATTTTTATAAATAAAGTCAGATTTTATTAGAGTTGGATTAATAAAAGTCAAGTACCTCTCATAAAGTAAACAAACGTGTAAGAAGATGGGTTCAGTCCATGTCCAAATGTGGTAAAGTGAAGTGTAGTAGCAGTTCCCGGTGACGAGCTTCAGGCTCTCGTCTCTGTTTCTGGCTTCAGCGTTAACTTCACTCTCAAACCAGAATGATGTGCCTTCTACTTACCTCACAGGATCATTTAGAATTTCTGTTAAGAATAATACTAGTTATGAGAGCAGCAAGACATTAGATTTACATGGAGTTTTACAGGGTAGGAATATTCTTCCATTATCTGATATTTGTGGTGATAGCAATGTGGGAGATTTATGTTATTGTCATTACTTTATCAGTGAGGCTGAGGCGCAGAATAAATTACTTATTAATTAGGGGCAGTGGCAGAACTAAGTCACGGTCTGAAGCTATAGGAGTCTAAGTTCATGTTCTTTAAATAATAATAAATCAGATCTTCATGAATCTCTAATGAGATAATATATAGGAAAATAAATTATAAAATAACATGAAAAACCTGTACAAATGTAGTATTTCCATAAAATAGAACTTTTAGCATTTAATTCACTGTTTTTAAGATTGTGTAATCATATAACATTTTAGAAAATTTTATAAGTAATGGAAGACCTGTGTTAATCTTTTTCAAGTGTGTTTTCTTGTTAGTTTTCCTTAGAAATGTAGAATTAAGTAATACATTATTTTTATAAATCAAATTGGTCAGAATTGAAAACAAAAAAGTGTTTTGGCTTAGGTGCAGAAAGTTTATTCCCATATACAGCTGGTGAAAGTATAAAGTGTCTCAGCCTTTCTGGAGAGCAGTTTGGTGATAGGCATCAAAAGTCTTAGAATGTTGTTTATCCTTTAATTCAGGAATTTCAGTCCTAGGAATTTATGTTAAAGGAATAACCAAAAGGAATATGCGAAGATAAAAGCTGCAAGGAGGATATAACAGAGCCAGTGGTTTATGGTATTTAGCATTGAGAATAAGCAGAGTGGGAGATGGGTAAAAATAAATGACTATACGTCTACATGCTGTTTCATATTTTAGAAAAATATTTAATTTTGGCAAGTGAGAAATTCGGGTTTAATACTATATATAATGTCTGGTATTGTCTTTTAAAAGAATATATATATGTATGTGTGTATATATATGTGTGTGTGTGTGTGTATATATATGTGTGTGTGTGTATATATATATATACACACACACACACACATAAGCAGTTATGGAAATAAACAAAGCAAAATAATGACAGTGATTTTCTGTTAAGATTATACGTGATTAGGTTCTTCTTTTTAATTATCAGGTTTCAGGAACACAAATTACTTTTGTGATTTTGGTCCAGAGGGGTCAAATACTCTAAAGTGGATGGTTCAGCTAGTTAATGAGAAAAGTTTAGACTAGAAATCCAGCTCTTTTTGCTTCTGGCTGAATTCTCTTTCCAGTACAACATCCGGGTCAATCTGTAATACACAAAAAAGAACTGGCTAGTGAGGTATATAGTTGACAATCATCTTTTAGAATACTGGAATGAATTTCATAGCTAAACATAAACCAGTGGACAAATATCTGTTTTTTTATGAAGTCCACAAAAGGTTAATGAACAGGTGACAGTAACTCAATTTGAGGATTCATCAGAGACTTGTGAAAATACAGGACGCTTTCAACAGTAGAAGTTTTTCTAATAATATGGGAGATGATACAGCAAGAATGCTTATTTTTTCTTTTTCAGGAAGGACAAGAAAGCGGAAAATAGAGACGAAGTTATTAGTGTAGTGTAATATTTTAAGTTTCTCAAGGATAAAAATCAACTCTTAAGTTAAATAAAATCAACTTTTTAAGTTATGTAATACATAATATTTCACACTGAGTTATTACAGTTAAAATTTTTTAAACCTGGTATATTTTGCTGTTGAAAAAAAATGAAAAGAATATTTTTGCTCTTGTCTTTTATGTTTTCGTGACAGGACCGTAAGATTGTTCTGCCCTCTCCATCCCCACCTCTGGTTCCCCAGAGGCAGGAACTTTCACCTCTTTTGGCTGTTGCTTATGACATTTGATCGGCAGTTTAAAGAAATAGTAGCTGCATTCTGCTATTTCTGAATCCATCAATTTTAAATATATTTATTTCCTTCCTGTTTTGGTAGTTCAGGATTTAGATCTTGTCATCCTTCCCTTCCGCTTATCCTTTCAGTAATTATTTCACAGTGTTTGTTCTTTTTTTTTCACTCTTCCATGTTTACTGTTGTAAACAAATCTTGTCCACTGCTGAGCAAAGGAGTCTTTTTCTTATGATACTTTGTTTTTCCTAGAGTCAGTAATTAATTTCTATTTTGATTTTAAGTTGTCTGTGTTCTTACTAGATTTTAACAAATGCTCCAATAAATCTGACAAGTCTTTTGGTCAAAAAGCTCAAGTGTATTTTTGAATCTTGCATCTATCTATATCTTTCTTTTTTTCCTGAACCCTTCTTCCCACAGCTTAACAGCCACCTATTCTGATCAGCGTGGTTACCCTCTCAGCCTCACACACAGCTTTCATCCTGAGACTCCTCTTTGCCAACACACTATATTGTATATTCATTTTTCCTGAGTCTCATGCTTTATACTTCTTTGTATACTCTCTTACCTTGCTGAAACACATCTTTCTGAGGAAGGGTGTATGAAAGGCATATTTTTCGACTCTTTGCATATCTGAAAATGTCAATATACTAGCCTTTCACTTGATTCATACTGTGATGGGGTAGAGAATCATCTCCCCTCAGAAACTACAAGCATTGTTCTGCTGTCTTCCCACGTCAAGTGTTAGTTTTGTTTTTGTTTTTGTTTTTGTTTTTTTGCGGTGCGTGGGCCTCTCACTGCTGTGGCCTCTCCCGCTGTGGAGCACAGGCTCCGGACGCGCAGGCTCAGCGGCCATGGCTTACGGGCCCAGCCGCTCCGTGGCATGTGGGATCTTCCCGGACCCGGGCACGAACCCGTGTCCCCTGCATCGGCAGGCGGGCTCTCAAACCACTGCGCCACCAGGGAAGCCCAAGTGTTAGTTTTTGAGACATCCAAGGCCACTGGGTTCCTTCTCTCTAGGTGATGTACCTTTTCTCTCTGGAAACTCTCAAGACCGTCTTTGTCCCTGATACTCTGATGTTTTGTGGTGACGTGCCTTGGTGTGAGGGCCTTTTTTCATTTATCATGCAGGGCACTAATACCCTTTCATTGTGGATTTTCATATCCTTTGGTTTTTAGAAATGTTCTTACATTATTGCTTTGATGACTTCCTTCTCTCTCACTGTTCTCTTTTGCAAGTCCTGCTACACTCTGGTATTAAACCTCTGGGATGGACCCCCTATTTTTCTTATATTTTCTTTCTTATGCTTCTCTGATTTTCTTTTTCTACTTGCTTAGAGATATCCACTCTGTTTTTAAAATCCTGTATTGTATTTTTAATTACAACTATGTTTTTTTTAATTTTCAAGAGTTTTTTCTTATTTTCTAGTCTTCTCCCTTCCCCCCTTTCAAAATGGCATCCTCTTTTTATTTCCTGAAGCAATATTGTTTCTTATCTGAGGACACCAGTGATAGTTTTCCTTCTGTTTCCTTTTATTTTCTCTAAATTCCTCTTTGAGTTAGTTTGGCTTCTGCTTTCACATTAGAGCCTCTCTTCAAATGTCGAGCCCTTGGTTGGCTGTTCACAGTAAGAAAAGGCGCTTAACATTAGTTGTTTTTAGTCAATAAGGTGGGCTTTATTGGCTGTTGGGCTTCATGTGGGAAAAGAGAGCAGAGAGCCAGCTTTTTTTTATAGGGAGGTCCCCATTGTTCAGCGTCTGGATTCTTGTTCTAGAGCCTTTCCGTTTCTTCTAGTCTTCTCCCTAGGGAGGGGCAAACTTGGTGGCCGCTGTGTGAGGCAGGGAGAAGGATGGGGTTGGAGGATACAGGCTCTCACTCAGTCCGTGTGCTTTCTGTCCTGCCTGTCACCATTGTCCTGGAGTTTAAAACCTCCATGCTTATGTCTCTAGAAAGTAAACCTCTACTCTTGCAGGGTTGCTGAAGGGGCAGTTACTTTGGTGGGTGGCATAGAGGATCAGACCTAGAGGTCTAACCACTCCATATTCAGAGTTTGAGCCAATCCTGTCATTTTCCAGACCTCCTCACATACCTGCTGCCTCCACATTGAGTCCTTCTGGGTTCTGCACTGTGAGCCAGTTCACTCTGGGCCTGCATTCCCTCTCTAGGCATCTGGGTTGCAACCCACCCACTCTCTACCAGTGGGTCAGCACTCCCTCATCTGCTTCTGCCCTCCACATACATCATTGCCGCTTCTCACCTATCAGCTACTTTCCTTCTCCATTTGTCCTTTGTCCTTCTGGGTTTGTACCTTTTCAAACATAACTTTCATTTCAGAAGAGAGCAGAAATAAGCACCTGGGTCTAAAATGTGTTTTACTGAGTTGCCTTTCACCTGAACAGAAAATAGAACCAAATCATTTTTTTAAAAAAGAAATAGTGTGCTTTCTAAAAATATTATGTCTTAATCTTGAAATTTTCAATAACAATAAAGCGTCCAAATTACACTCCTAGGTTAAAAAATGTATTCAGTTTTCTAAACTATAATTTTAAATATGTGTAAGTTAAATCATCTGTACTATGCTTTGATACATAATAGTCTATTTTCTTTAGAATTTTAATGAAATTCAGCCTTGTCGCTTTTATGTTTAACTGTTTTTATACTGGGACATTTCTATTATAAATATTTTTGGATGTCTTTTTATGTTCTGTACAATGTTTAAATATTTCGTTTTGTATGTTTATGTATCTTCCTCTCTTGCTCTTTGTCAGACATTTGATTTCATTTCAAAATAGGACCCAGCAAGAGAAAAGCTATCAGTTACCATTACTAGAGTGTCTGATTTTTTGTTTGTTTACAGCCTCTTAATGTGCCGGGGACTGAAGTAGTAAAGATGAAATGAAATTATATAAACTTTAATAAATTTATTTCATCTGGGATTCCAGAGTAAGAATATTAATTAGGGTTAATATTAATTTTGTATATATTATTAATGTTCATATAATTTCAGTTAGCAGTTTTTTAATTGAAGTATACTCAACTTACAACATTTTATTAGTTTCAGGTGTACAGTATAGTGATTCAGTATTTTTGCAGATTATACTCCATTAAAAGTTATTATAAGTAATGGCTATAATTCCCTGTGCTGTACAATATATCCTTGTTGCTTGTCTATTTTATACATAGTAGTTTGCATCTGTTAATCCCATACCCCTAATTTGTTCTTTCCCCCTTCTCTCTCCCCTCTGGTAACCACTAGTTTGTTTTCTATATCTGTGGGTCTCTTTCTGTTTTGCATACATATTCATTTGTATTATTTTTTAGATTCCACATATAAATGATTAGGTAGCAGTTTTTAAGTGCATTTGCTACTTAGGGAATTGTATTGTTACCTCTGTTCATAATATCTAAATTAAATATTAACTCTGAAATTTAACCTTAAAGTACTAGGATTCTCCCGATTGCCGGCCAACCTAGTTTGTAGGAGATGTTAGACTTATTTACAGTAACTAAGGTATATCTGTCATCTAAGATAGATGACTTTTCATTGCCAAACTGAGAGGTCAGTTTTAATGAAAAGTAGGAAGGGGTTAATGGTATCACCAGATATAGTAGCTCCAACATATTCTTGAAGGTATATGGGAGGAGATTTTTAAAAGAACCCTATTATTTATGATGATATTAAGATTTTTGGAGTCTGTATTGCTGTACAGTAGTGTCCTGTTTAGTGTCAGTGGGACTCAATTCTGAGTGCACAGCAGAGTCACTGAGAAGTTAAGTAAACATATAGGTGCACAGAACCCAAGCTATAAGTTCAGAACCTCCTTGGTGGGCTCAGCCATTTTTGTATTTTTTTTTTTCTTCTTCTTTTCAATAATCAGGAGTAATTCTAGTGTATATCCAGGTTGGAGAACCACTTACTTGTTAGGATTGAGTTTGTTTGCTATAGGAAGATAGCTAAATTTTGTAAAATTTAACAAATGGAACATGAGATATGGGGACATTGATTCCAGTATAGAAGAAGTGAAATTCAGGAACAGCAAGATGAGAAAACATAAGAGTTTCGTGTATCCAGTAAAATAGAGCATTATCACTTGATGATCAGTTGAGAATTAGAATGCTTAAAACTTAACTATAATGCTGTGAATTATGACTGCTCATTTATTGGTGGCATTGATAGCATAAACTTTAGAAAATTACCATGAATATCATTCTGTGTTATTTGAACATTATTTTTGATCAGAGGAAAGGAAAGGGTTGTTTCAAGTTAAACAACCTTCTTTAAGTGCTGCTTTTATATGCAATGTATGTGAGTGATGAACCAGTTTATTTTGGATCCATGAATTTTAGCCTCTTACTCCTCCTAACTAGCTCTGTGATCCTTTCTCCTCTTTAAAATATTATCCATGATTTCCTGAAGGTGTGGAATTCTGTGGGATTTAATTCTAGGATTAATTTCTAAGCTTGAGAAAGTGGAGTCATTGCAATGGACATTATATTGAACCCAGATATACATACCTTAATAACTCTGTACTATTCCATCATATAAATATACCATAATTTATTTAACCAATCTCCTGATGGTAGACACTCTGGTTGCTTTCTACTACAACGAGTTGAGTTATTTAGATTATCAAGTCAAAGATGATATATTTTAAGTGTTGATCCATTATTGCCAAATAACTCTCCAGAAATATCTCACCAGTCAAGACTCCTGTCAATGGTCTATGAGAACGTCCATTTATTCTCATACTTATCAGCTCTAGAAGTCACCAAAATGGAATATTTTGGCATATTGAAAGAAGAATTTCATCCTGTGATTTTAATTTGTAGTTTTTTAGTTATAAGTGATATTGATTGTCTTTTCACGTGTTTACTAACAATTTATTTTCTTGTTTATGAGCCATTTGTATCTTTTCCATCTTTTCTGTTGGATTTTTCATCTTTTTATACTGATATATGGTGTTTTTACAAATTAAGGAACGAAGTACATTGTCACATGTTAACAGATGTGTTTTTCAGGTTTCTTTTGGGTTTTCCATCTTGCCAGCAGTAATATTTGCCATTGTGAATATTTAAATTTTGATGTACTCGAATTGATGCATCTTTTCTTTTATGGCTTTTGAGTTTGGTGTCTTCCTTACAAAGGCTACTGCCCTCTGAGATAAATATATTAATGTATGCTTTCTTCTAGAACTTTTATTGTTCAGTTTTCAGTGTTTGGATTTTTTTATCCATCTGGCATCTATTGTATTTTTAGTAGTAAGAGATTCATAGACTTTAAGAAGGAAATCTAGCTGGCAAACTTGATCTAGAATAAAATATATATAACATTTTAGTATATCCTTTCCTTCTAAAAGATAAAAACTATGTGATACTTGAAAGATATGTAGCTGATCCTTAGTAACCATGCCTGAAAGACTAACTGCCCTTTTACATGGTGGCCAATAAAGTTGGTAGCCCTGACCACTCTGTAAAATCTCTTTGAGAGATATTGTAGTTATTTATGAGAAAAAATATTTTAAAATGCATTTGATGGAGGCATATTTTGTAAATTGGGTGTCCATCTGCTGAATTTTTTTAAGTCTTCTTTAGCATAATTCTAGGAGACTTGACATTTATATGAAAGGTCCTGCTTCTCTACTGTCCCTCCTCCTCCCTCCCTTCCCTGATTTATTCATTACTCAGTAATATTTATTGGGTGTTTAGTGTTGCTCATATGAAGATGTTAGGTACTCAAACTGCTTATAGTAGTGGGAGATACATGTAATATGTCTGTAGATGTATTACCCAAAAAGTGCCCTTGGCAAGACATTTAATTATGGTTAGATAATGTAGTTCAACAGTACCTTATTTTTTTTTTTTTTTGCGGTACATGGGCCTCTCACTGCTGTGGCCTCTCGCATTGCGGAGCACAGGCTCCGGGTGCACAGGCTCAGCGGCCATGGCTCACGGGCCCAGCCACTCCGCGGCATGTGGGATCCTCCCGGACCGGGGCACGAACCCGTGTCCCCTGCATCGGCAGGCGGACTCTCAACCGCTGCGCCACAAGGGAAGCCCCAACAGTACCTCTTTTCTCATACTAGGATGAAGTAATTTGAATAATTTATCTGGATATTAAATGTACTAAATAAGTTAGAAGAGAATGAAGATGGTTATGGTGGGCAAAACTTCTACTGTAGGAATTCTCGTGACCTAAATTATACTATTAATTTCTTTTTGTTATCCAGGTTCACTTTGATGGCTGGAATAGTTGCTATGATTACTGGATAGATGCAGATTCTCCTGATATTCACCCCGTCGGTTGGTGTTCAAAAACTGGGCATCCTCTTCAGCCTCCTTTGAGTAAGAGACACAGTGATAACCTAAAGAAATGTTTCCATTTTCTTGTGTAGTGTGCTTAATATTTTCTTTTCCTCTACCTTCTCCTTCTATTGGGTTGGCCAAAAAGTGCCTTCAGTTTTTAAGTAAAAATAAAAGACACATTTTTCATTTTCACCAAGAACTTTATTGACAATGTATTCACCCTTTTTTTCCACGACCTTCTGCCATTTTTCAGGCAACTTCGTAATTCAGTCTTCCCAAAACTTAATTATCTTTTTGAGCAAAGAACTGTTCCAGGTGCCTTTTACAGTCTTCCAGTGAATTGAAATTTTTTCCATTAAGAGAATTTTGTAAAGACCTAAAAAATGGAAATCCGAAGGTGCAATGTCTGGTGAATACAGCAGTTGAATCAGAACTTCCCAGCCAAGATGTAACAGTTTTTGCCTGGTCATCAAGGAAACATGCGGTCTTGCGTTATCCTGATGGAAGATTATGTGTTTTCTGTTGACTAATTCTGGACGCTTTTCATCGAGTGCTGCTTTCAGTTGGTCTAATTGCGGGCAGTACTTGTTGAAATTAATCATTTGGTTTTCCAGAAGGAGCTCATAATAGACGACTCTCTTCCAGTCCCACCATATATACATCACCTTCTTTGGATGAAGACTGGCCCTTGGTGTGGTTGGTGGTGGTTCATTTCACTTGCCCCGCGATCTCTTCTGTTCCACATTATTGTACAGTATCCACTTTTCATTGCCTATCACAGTTTGTTTTAAAAACGGAATGTTTTCATTACGTTTAAGAAGAGAATCACATGCAGAAATATGGTCAAGAAAGTTTTTTTCGCTTAACTTATCAAACATCAAAGCGATAAACATAACCAGGCTGGTGCAAATGATTTTCAATGCTTGATTTGATATTTTGGGTATGTCAGCTATCTCCCACCTGGTATAATGTTGATTGTTCTCAATTAATGTCTCGATTTGATCGCTGTCAGCTTCAGCTGGTCTCATGGAGCATCGTCCAGTGAGAAATCTCCAGCCCGAAACTTCACAAACCATTTTTGACACGTTCGATCAGTCACAGCACTTTCTCCATACACTACACAAATCTTTTTTTGCATTTTGGCTGCGCTTGACCTTTCTTGAAATAATAAAGCATAATATGCCAAAAATGTTGCTTTTTGTCTTCCATCTTCAGTATTAAAATGGCTACACGAAAATTCACCAATTCTGATGTCTTTTTTTAAATGCATGCTAATATGACAGCTGTCACATAAAATCTAGCAAAATTGTTTTGAAATAAGTTAAAGACAACTAAGTACTACTAGAGCCATCTTATGGGAAAAACCAAACAAACCTTTTGGCCAACCCAACACTTCTCTAGTGTACATTTCTTCTTTGGTTAATCCTTTTGCCTCTTACTGCATTTTTAGTTACCTGATAGTCAAAAATACATAAAAGACAAAATTTAATATTTGAAAAAGTAGAGTGTTTCTAGACTTTAACAGTATCATCATCCTTTAAAACTAGTACTAAATTTTGGAAGACAATTTGTCAGACTATCAAAATTTAATGTATCAATGTCAATATCCTAATAGTGATTTTATCTTGTAGTTTTGCAGAATAGTACCATTGGGAAAAACTGGGCAAAGTGTACAAGGGACTCCCTGTGTATTATTACTTACAACTGCATGCGAAGCTACAGTCACCTCAATAAAAATTTCAGTTAACTTCAATTTTTTAAAAAAGGTACACTGAGAACTTGACATACCAGATCTCAGTTTTGGAGGAAAATAAATACATTGTAGAAAGAAAAATGTAGCAAATACATTATTGTCGGGTTTCTTAAAAATTTCACATGCCTTCCCCACCTGGTGGCTTCACTTCTGGATGCCACATAGAAGCTACATAAGGGCACCAGAATACACAGACATGGTATCGGTTACAGTATGTTTAAAATAATAAACCTTGGAAACAAATATTGGTTAAACAAATTATGGTGCACTCATGCTACAGCTACAATGCAACAGTCATAAAAATATTACTGTTGAGATGGAAAGATTTATAAGACATGAAGTTAAAGACCAAAGAAGAATGTTTCAGAATCGTACATATCTATGTTGTGCCTTTTATGTGGCAAAATAAAACAAAACCAAAAACTTGATACATGTATATATACAAATATAGATACATGTGGGAATGCTTGGAACATCTAGGAAGGTTACACATTAACATGGTTAGTCAGGAAAAGGAATGAAAGGTGAGGAGAGTTGCTTGAGGGCATCTGTAACTGTTCTTCTGTATTCTGGTGTATTCTCTGAAGTTTTCACAGTGTGCAGGTACTCATATATTAATTATGTTATTTACTTGATCAAAATGTTCAGAATCATATCATTATTTTAGATTTCGGTATCTCTGGAATTTGTGACATTTTGAAAGAGGGTTGGATCAAAGGTTACCATTTCACTGTTGAAGTGTGAGCAGAGTCCTAGCGGAAAACCTTTAGAAGTAGAGACTTCAGATGTGTTTTTAATTTTGTAGGACCTTCTTTTTCTGTTTATACATGTTGATTGAAAAATTGGATTTTTTTTTTCCCTATTCTGATCCAAGACATTTGACTCTCATAGCCTTAAGTTTTTGCTTTGTTTTTGGCTTTTTAATAGGCCCCTTAGAATTAATGGAAGCCTCGGAACACGGTGGATGCTCAACCCCAGGATGTAAAGGGATTGGCCACTTTAAGAGAGCAAGACACCTGGGCCCTCACAGGTATGTGGTGCTGCCACTCAGGTGGAGATTCCTTATGTGGTCAGAGGGTGCCTGTCCCTTGTATGTGGAAGATAATGATTTCCATGTATACTAAATAGATATTAACTAATTCTGCATTCAGATCCATATGAAATGTGGTTACCATGGGGACCGTGTAAAAATGAAGAGTGTATCTGTAGTTAAATTTGCCTGGGAAAGAATGCGTTCATGATTTAAAATAGATTCACTCTAGGTACTTGGCTTTTCTTGGCAACCTGATTAGTTTAATAGATACTGAACTTCCAAGGTAGTCATTTTGTGTTGATTATTAATAATGAGAAGGGGGCAGGCCTTGTTGAAAGTATTTGTTTGGTAGAATATTCTGATTGGGTGACTCAACAATTTGAATAACAGGAGGTGAGATTATTGTAGATTAGCAGCAAAGATCACAAAAGCCACAAATATAAATAGACAAACATCAGAATACATTGTCAAAAATAAAGTTTTTCAATATTTTTCTCTCACATCTAAGTAACTTAAAAGAAAGAAACCGAATTTGTACATTTGAAATTTGATGTATTGTTTAGGCAATTTGGGGTCTTTGTAGACACGTTAAAATATTACTGAAATAGTAAGAAATTTCTTTAACTGGGATTTTTAGAGGACAGAGGCATCACCTTATTCACATACATATTAGAATAATAATTTGTCGGTATAAGTATTCTAACTGTATGTTAATTGGATGGCCCAGTAATAATAATGATTCCTTGTTTACCTAGGTTATACAGGTTGTGAATCTAGGTCTTTAAAAAATCTGAAGATTTCACTACCTCTTCCTCTAAGAATTAATAGAAATTGTTAAATTGGTGTGATTATTTTAGCTTTATATAATTTCCTCTTTCTTAAATCTCTGCAGCCTCAAATGCTGCTTATCTTCCTTTTGCAACACTCCTGACAAGTTTTGTTTTTTGTTTTTTTGCGGTACGCGGGCCTCTCACTGTTGTGGCCTCTCCCGTTGCGGAGCACAGGCTCCGGACACACAGGCTCCAGACGCGCAGGCTCAGCGGCCATGGCTCATGGGCCCAGCCGCTCCGCGGCATGTGGGAACTTCCTGGACCGGGATACGAACCCGTGTCCCCTGCATCAGCAGGCGGACTCTCAACCACTGCACCACCAGGGAAGCCCATGCCAAGTTTTTTTATGGGGTTCAGTGTGTTCCAGAGTAAAAGTCTGTGCATAGATAGAATAATGATTCCATTTGCAAATATCCATTTAAAAATCCTTTTCATGGCTTGTATGACTGCAAACCAAAAGCTGTATGATTAAAGGGACATAAAAATACTGCATCTTAGAAGTGATTCAGTATTGTCAAGTGAAAGCAGCTGGATTACTTTTAGGCATTACAGTAGTATCTCCTTTACCCCCCTTATCCCTGTGGGAGATATGTTCCAAGATCCCCAGTGGATGCCTGAAACCTCAGATAGTACCGAACCCTATATGTACTATGTTTTTTCCTATACATACATACCTGTGATAAAATTTAATTTATAAATTAGGCAGAGTAAGAGATTGGCAACAATAATAATAAAATAGAACAATTATAACAATATATTATATTAAAAGTTATGTGAATGTGGTCTCTCTCTCTCTAAATATCTCATTGTACAAATTTAATGCCTTTTCCATTTTAACTCAATGCTTATTATACACTAACTTTTGCAGTTTGAGGTGTGACAGCAGTACTAACACGAATTTTTTTCTTTCTTCAAAATTTCACAGATAGAAGATTTGTTCTTACTGTAGAGTTTAGCAACCTCAGCATATGATTTTTTTCTTTCTTCATGAAGTCGAGAACTGTCACTTTTTCACCTAAGGAAGCACTTCACAGCTTCTCTTTGGTGTACCTGGATTGCCAGCATCACTACTGTTGCACTTTGGGCTGTTATTAAGTACAGTAAGGGTGACTTAACACAAGCCCTGTGATACCTCGACAGTGGATCTGATAACCTAGGTGGCTACTAAGTGACTAACGGGCGGGATACACTGGACTAGGGGGTGATTTGCTCCCTG
Source organism: Phocoena phocoena (assembly GCF_963924675.1). Classification (NCBI taxonomy): domain Eukaryota; kingdom Metazoa; phylum Chordata; class Mammalia; order Artiodactyla; family Phocoenidae; genus Phocoena; species Phocoena phocoena. The sequence goes on along the minus strand of NC_089230.1, from coordinate 32,147,077 downwards.
GCAGGTCAGAGTAGGACAGCGTGAGATTTCGTCACGCTACTCAGAATGGCGAACAGTTTAAAACCTATGAATTGTTTATTTTTGGAATTTTTCGTTTAATATTTTCGTACCTTGGTTGACCTTAGACAAGTGAAACCACAGAAAGCAAAACCACGGATAGGGAGTGACTACTGTATATAAGTCCAAAAACTCATTAGTATGATAAATTTCCATTATATATCTGTAAATTCTTTCATTTAGTAAATATTGTTGAGCAGTGTTGTTTTTTTTTTTAGTAAGATTTATTGAGCATTTGTTTACTCTCTCTGAGCTTTGCACAAATTGTTTTACATGTATTGGATAACCTTCAAGCGACCCTATAATACAGAACTATTATTTCCTCCATTTTTTTGATGAAGCCACCACGGCATCCTAGAGGTTTTTCTAGCTTGCCTACTTGACTGCTGGTGACGGGGGAGCCAGGAATGGTGCCCAGTCTAACTGTGCCCTTGACCACCCCCCTCTCACTGACTCTCAGGGCACGGCTCCCTGAATTAGTCACAGATCCCGCCTTCAAAGAACTCAGGGACTAATGGACCTATAAAAGCTGTACATAATTTTATTAAAATATAAGATACAAAATAGTAACTAATATTGAAACTTTGACATATGTACCTCTCTACTGTACAACCCCAAGATGTTCATTGAACCAAAGGCAATTTGCTCAAATTATGAAGGAAAAAAAGAAATCTTAAAAATGGGTGAATACTGACATTATGTTTTGGGGGGGTACAATGAAAAATTTACAAAGAATTTTTTTTTTTTTGGTCTTCTGGGAAGGAAATCCACCTTGTAACAATGTCCATAATCTTTTTAGGAGTGCTGTAGGTCTGAGCAGAGAGGTTTGCCTGTCACAGCAAGGTCTGTGGTGACAGTCCTGTCCCTTGCCTGATGGCACCAGCCATCCATTAAGACTGCCTTCCCTAAGTGTGCTGTGGACCTCTGAGGGTCCTTCACCTGGTCCACACCCATTTCACAAAGTTTCAGTGACTCTCTCTGGAGTCGTTTTTCAAAGATGCAGTGTTGTATTTGCTAAATGAAGGGAGAAATTATGGGGAGAATCATGAAAGATGTTATGGAGAAATGTGATCAAAAAAAAAAAAATCTATCAGTATAATTGGAACCATAGTGGAGAATGACTCATTGTTTTCTGGAATGAGAGAGGAAGAAGTATACCTCATGGCTTAGAAGCCATGCATTGATAAAGAAGTCGTGTTCATTGTGTTCATTTCCTTGTCACGTATCAGACATAACCGGCAGATCTGTATATAACTCTGGGGCAGGGATGCGATCCAGAGAACTAGTGTCAGCTCCTGCCTGTGTCCTGTATTCCCTTCTTTTCAGCCCTCTCAGCTGGCTTTTCTTAGTCTCCCTGAATATGCTGTTCTCTTTTCAGCACTCAAAGCTCTTTATCTGGCGGGGTATTAATCCTTACCAGTCACAGCCTGTTTTCCATTTCCTTGGTAGGCTTGTGGAAGAGCTGCTGCATCATGGCTGTTCTTTAAAAGGTTCATTTCACTGGCGCTTAGTTTTGTCCTTACTGAGAATGCTGTGCTTAGGAAAACAACGAGAAAATTCTGCTTGGATTAATCTACTGAGAAACCACATAAATCAAAACATGCATTCTTTGCTTAGATAACAAGGAAAGTTGCTCTTTTGGCACGAATAATCAATTTTATGAACGTGTAAGCAAAAGCCTGTGTTTTGACTAGCATGTGTTGTTAGAGTCTCCAGAAATTACAATAGTTGAATTTGATCTAAGAAGTGTTAGAAACAGAAATGTGTTCTCAACAATGAAATGTAAGAATGTGATGTTTTTCAATGTTGAAATGTAAACAATCAGTGAGTGAGTTGGATGTGGATATGGTGTTCTCATTTCTAGAGATGTTCAGGAGCCAGATGACTTACTTCTGTCTCTAGCAAGGCAGCATTAATATTGGTTGTGTCATGGTGTTTCCCTTTGTTGATTCATTCATTTGGCCTACCGAGAGGTCATAATGGGAGGAGATTAAAGGATAACTAAAGTTATATAAAACTAAATGTTCTACATATCTAATGCCTTCAGAAGTAAATGTTTCCTATGTAAGGTTTATCTTGGTGAAATTAAATAAGAAAAGAAAAAAACAGAGAGTACTTCCTGCAACCTTAAAGGATATTTATAAAGTCCACGGAGAGTTTAAAAAAATTAGTAACTCTGGATTTATACCTGCAAACTATAGTCATCATATTTGTTCAACATCCATCCGTTCGTGGAACAAACACTTACTGAGTGTCTGCTGTATGCAGATACTGGGTTAGGTGATGGGCTGTACAGAGGAGAGGGCCCCTACTTCTAAGGAGAACGGTGTGGTACAAACAGATTTTTGGAGAGGCATGAAGGAGTAGCACTCGGAGAGAAGCATCAACTTTTCCTGAGGGAAGCAGAGAGCCTCCATAAATGGGGCATATTATGGAGTTTTTAATGCTATTGTTTATTTTTGCTGATGGTCTTTTACACAGTAGGGGTTAAGTGTTACTCCTTTTCTCCTTTTAAAATAATAATCCTAGGCAAGATTTTTTTTGTGGCTTCCTATTTGTGAGGCACTTAGATCTGTTATCTCATTTAATTCTCTCAGCAGTTCTATAAAGCTGGCACTGTTCTAATCTCTGTTTTACAGAAGTGGGAGGAGAGATTTAGAATGCTTGAGAAAGTGCCCAGATCAGAGAGTGGCAGACCTGGGATTCAGCCCGGGCTTTTTTTTTTTTTTTTTTGCAGTACGCGGGCCTCTCACTGCTGTGGCCTCTCCCGTTGCAGAGCACAGGCTCCGGACACGCAGGCTCAGCGGCCACGGCTCACGGGCCCAGCCGCTCCGCAGCATGTGGGATCCTCCCGGACCGGGGCAGGAACCCGCGTCCCCTGCATCGGCAGGCAGACCCCCAACCACTGCGCCACCGGGGAAGCCCGCAATTTCCCTTTTTAAAGCCTCAGTTTCAACATCTATAAACAGCATTAGAATAGGAGTGACTTCCCAGGAGTTAGACGAGGTGATGCAAGTAAAGCACGCACCCCGGGTAACGCGCTCAGTTTGTGGTAATGTTTGTCATTGTCATCTTCATTTTACAAATGAGAAAACGGAGTCCTCCAAGTTGTGCCTGCTCGTTGTGGATAAAGCTGCAGAGAACATCTAGAATCCTGAGTGATTATTCTCAGTTGTAAATCAAACCATATCATTTCTTTATTCAAAGGTCCTCCAATGGCTACAAATTGAACCTAAAATAAAAATATGAACTGGTGACTATGACCTGCTAGGACCTACATAATACTTCCCTGCCTGCTTCTACACCATCTCCTCCTGCCCTTGATCACTTCACTCTAGCCTAGCTGGTCTGTCTTTCCCTTACTCATGCCTGGCTTTCCCTGTGTTGTATTACTCTTCTCATTTCCTGGAATGCCTTCTTCAGAGAGGCCCTTTCTCACCACCCGCCTCGCAGCCCCGCAGTCTCTCTTACATTATATTCTGGCTTTTGTCACTATGTGGGGTTGTCCAGTTTATTTATGTAAATCATGTATAGCCCATCCCCTTCTAGAATATCAGCTCCATGAGAGCAGACAGCTTGTCTTTTTCATTTTGACTGTGTTTCCCATGGCTGGAAAAGTAACTAACACATCATAGTTACTTGATAAATACTTGCCGATCAAATGAATGAAATAATTCAAGAGTGAAGTTATCTAACCATTTTAAACTTAGGTTGTCACATGAAAAGCCTTCCTTGTGGGTTATTGTAAAGATTAAGTAAAAAGCGAATGTAAAATACTTAGCATGGTGTTCTATATACAGTAAATGCTCCATAAATATCACTGGTTTTGTTTTTGTTATTGTTGGGTTAACATTATACACATTTATGTCAACACATGATCAAATGTTATTTACTTTCCTCTTTCGCATAGATATCAAAGTAGCATGTAAGTAAAGAAAATAAAGATTGTACTTTTGCTTACAAGGTATCTGTGATAAATTTTATAGACCATTATCAGAATCACTTGGGAGCATTTGCAGACTCTTCTCTCCTCCCAGGAGGATGTGTCAGATTCTCTTGGTCGAGGGCAGAAAGTCAGTGTTTAAAAATTTTCCCTAGGTGATTATCAACATTCCAAATAGTACCTAACCTGAGGAAAAGAATATGCAAGACACTAATATAATTTACCTAAGTCCCAATCATTTCCAGATTTCAGGAGGCTTCCTAAAAACCAAGGGGCAGGGCTTCCCTGGTGGCGCAGTGGTTGAGAGTCCGCCTGCCGATGCAGGGGACACAGGTTTGTGCCCCGGTCCGGGAGGATCCCACATGCCACGGAGCGGCTGGGCCCGTGAGCCATGGCCGCTGAGCCTGCGCGTCCGGAGCCTGTGCTCCACAACGGGAGAGGCCACAACAGTGAGAGGGCAGTGTACCGCAAAAAAAAAAAAAAAAAAAAAAAAAACCAAGGGGCAAGATAGGGAGTTAGTTGGAGGGGCTGATTATGTATTGAGATAGAGGCTGCCCAGTTTTTCTGAGACTGGAAAGCTGAGGCCCACGCACAGGAGTCTGCTGACTTAATGCTGAATTAACAGTTAGTGACCTAGATTCCCTTTGCTTGGATAACAGGAGTGATCCCCCCATGGAATCTGAGAGACGAACCAGTGGTCACAGATAGAAGGGAAGGGAGCTAGATGGGTCATTATCCAAGTTGGCTTCTGGTCCGTTTTCATATTAGGGATGGGAATAGCTACAGATTGATTTTTTTTCCCCTAGGATATCAGGTATACATATGGGCCTGGAGACAGGAAATGGGGGGAACCTCCTTCCTTTGGAGGGTAGCAGCTGTTATAAAGGAAATTAAACAGTTTGTGATGGCCCTGGGCCTGGAAGATCACTTTAGGAAGGGATCTGCTCCGTCTGTCAATCACTCTGTCTCTGTCCCACCTCTATCACCCACCCTTCTATGTTAAGCATTTCTCTCTTGGGCTGATGGTTCCTAGAGATATGCACAGGCCCTGCCCTTGGACAACACAGGAGGGAGTCCTTCGGTGACCATTGCACACTTCCAAAGACTGCATTTAAAAATCTAATGCAAAGACATATTTTCTATCAGAATATACTTAAATTATGTTTGTTTGTTTTAATTAATTTATTTATTTTTGGCTGTGTTGGGTCTTCATTTCTGTGCGAGGGCTTTCTCTAGTTGCAGCAAGCGGGACCCACTCTTCACTGCGGTGCGTGGGCCTCTCACTATCGCGGCCTCTCTTGTTGCGGAGCACGGGCTCCAGACGCGCAGGCTCAGTAATTGTGGCTCACGGGCCTAGTTGCTCCGTGGCATGTGGGATCTTCCCAGACCAGGGCTCGAACCTGTGTCCCCTGCATTGGCAGGCAGATTCTCAACCACTGCGCCACCAGGGAAGCCCTTAAATTATGTTTTAAAGATAAAATATTTCATACTGTATGTTTAATCTATGTAAATATATATATCCAGTTAAATTTTTGCATTTTATATTTTTAGCTTGTCATTTTAATTGGAAGAAGTAATTATGCTCTAACAAGAGTGTTCTTTCCTTTCGTTTTTTAAAAATTTTAATGTTTTAGTGCTGCCACCTGTCCCTATTCAGAAATCAATTTGAATAAAGACCGAATTTTCCCAGACCGCTTAAGTGGTGAGATGCCTGCGGCTAGTCCATCATTTCCAAGAAGTAAAAGGGCAGACACAAATGAAATCTCTTCATCTCCTGAAACCAGGTAATTAAAGTGGTAATATTAGTGTTATTTAGAAGTACTGTAGTTGGAAGATTTTTTTTCCTTAGGTGATTTATGTTCTGTAGTGATGTCTTCTAGTACATTATTGAAAATGCACCTGACTTAACGTGAGGCCGATGGTACTTACAAAAGTATGTCCAAATCAGGCAGGATATCATATTACTTGTTCATCTTTTAGTTGAACTTGCTTGATGTTAGAAGTTTGGAAATCCCCTTTTCATTTCATGCCAATTCATACTCTGAATGAACGGATCAATATTTGTATAAAAGCATCTTTACAAAGAAGATGGTAGATTCCCTGTGAAGAATGGACGTTATTTCTTTTTAGTGCTCATTATATGCCAAGTACTTGCATCTACATTATTTCATTTAATTATTAGGATATTTGTTGTACTGTATGCCCAGTCATTTGGTTTTGATATCACTTGTAGAGTTGAGTTGGAATGTTTTAACCTCCGTGGATTATTAGGTAAAGAACCAAGTTTTGTTTGATGTTTTAAGTAAATGGTCTCTGCCTTTATATTAACTAAAGATATTACTAAAAGAAAACATTAATACAAAGATGATCCTTAGGTTTTGGGGCTTTCTTTTATGGAGAGTTTTTAAAATCTAAGACAATGTAGTTCTTTGATTATTTTAATATTTTGTAACTTTTGTTCTCATGGATGAACCAAGTGAACATTTGAATTAATAAATCTGATTCCTGGACTTCCCTGGTGGCCCAGTGGTTAAGAATCCACCTGCCAATGCAGGGGACACGGGTTTGATCCCTGTTCCGGGAAGATCCCACATGCCATGGAGCAGCTAAGCCCATGCACCACAACTACTGAGCCTGCGCTCTAGAGCCCTCGAGCCACAACTACTGAGCCCGTGTGCTGCAACTACTGAAGCCCATGCACCCTAGAGCCCGTGCTCCGCAACAAGAGAAGCCACCGCAATGAGAAGCCCATGCATCACAACAAAGAGTAGCCCCTGCTCGCCGCAACTGGAGAAAAAAGCCCGCGCGCAGCAGTGAAGACCCAATGCAGCCAAGTTAATTAATTAATTGATTAATTAAAAATTTTTTAAAAAGTCTTATTCTCAGCTCACAGCAGTGTTATTGGAGTAATGGCATTTAAAGTATCAAAATCCTTAGAGAAAAGCAGTTTCGCCCTATGGATTGGGGAGAGCTGTAACTTCTTTAATTATCAACAACAATGTTTTTTTTTTTTTTTTGGCTGTGTTTGTTCTTCGTTGCTGTGCATGGGCTTTCTCTAGTCGCGGCGAGCGGGGCCTACTCTTCATTGCAGTGCGTGGGCTTCTCATTGCGGTGGCTTCTCTTGTTATGGAGCACGGGCTCTAGGCGCGTGGGCTTCAGTAGTTGTGGCTCGAGGGCTCTAGAGCGCAGGCTCAGTAGTTGTGGCGCATGGGCTTAGCTGCTCCACAGCATGTGGGATCTTCCCAGACCAGGGCTTGAACCCGTGTCCCCTGCATTGGCAGGCGGATTCTTAACCACTGCACCACCAGGGAAGTCCCTGATGATTTGTTTTTAATCCTTAAAACCATGACTAATGTAACATAAATTCATATACCCAACTCAGTGCCCTGTAATGAGGGCATATCACTTGAGGAAATTTACTTTAAGACAAATAAAGTACTAATTCACATAGTAATAATTACAGAAACAGAGTTCATTGACTCACAAGAAGGTAAGGATCCCTGAAGTTTAGATTTCAAAAGCTGAGATGATGTTTACAATTTTAACAGGATACTCTGAAGGGCTGCAGTTTCAACTCACAGGCTTTTCACTAACTTTCTGGGCTCTGGGCTGGATACCTGGGTCCAGTTTCCTCACAGCAGAAAGACCTAGTTGGTTTAGGTGACTTTTGCGGTCCTTTTTAACTCGAAATATTTGTAAGAAAAGAGTAATTTTTTTCTTTCAGTTTTATTGAGATATAATTGACATATAGCACTGTGTAAGTTTAAGGTGTACAACGTAATCACTTGGCTTATGTATATTGTGAAATGATTACCACAGTAAATGAATATCCATCACCTCAAGTACATCCAGAAAAAAATGTTTTTTTCCTTGTGATGAGAACTTTTAGAATCTACTTTTTAGCAGCTTTCAAATATACTATCCAGCAGTGTTAGCTGTAGTCATCATGCTGTACATCTTTAGGACTTATTTATTTTATAACCGGAAGTTTGTACCTTTTAACCGCCTTCCTCCAATTCCCCCTCCCCCATCCCCTGCCTCTGGTAACCACAAGTCTGATCTCTAGAAAAGAGTGACGTTTATAGTGGCTCTAATGAGTCCAGGGATCTGTCTTCTGTGAGGATGTGAGCATGGTTCTCCGCGTCATCACCCGTCATTAAGGAGACAGTCTTAGAGACTTTAACGTTTCTATTGTAACCCATGGCACACGTTTGATATCTAAATAATTTTTACATTACATAGACTTTTAGCCCATACTGTCTTTTGTTCAGTGAATTCTAACCTGCCATTACTTCTCTGTGAATTAATATTTACACTTATTTGTGTTAAAGTTAAATTGCTTCAGGGGTACCAGGATTTGGTAAATGAGCGTTATGTTATTCGTGGTTTTGAAGACTTTGTTCAGGTTTCTTCTCGTCTTCAACTTTCCAGGTTAACTATTTTTATTTTATTTATTTATTCTGACTCATTCATTTATTTATTTGGAGGCTAGTAGTAACCGGAGAGATGTGATTAGTTATACGTTGTCGAAGGAAACATAAGGGAGACAGTCCCTTAATGATCCCAGACTTTTTAAGGTGAACATTTTTGACCGAGATTTTTTTTCACTTTACTTTTTATGCTAAGTATTTTTAAGAAATGATTACAGACATCATGATATTTCAATCTAAGCACTTCATTATGCATAAAAACAACATTTCCAAAATAGCCAAAATAACATCGATTTATTTACTTTTCTAAATATAGATTTTATTCTTTTAAATTTTTAAAAATTTGCTTCAGATTATTTTATTTTTTTCTTCTCCAGGCAGTCACTAGTTCTCAACAACAATCAAAATGATACGTGGTGTTTTAGATATAAATGATCGTGGGGTAGCAGCACAGCAGATGTTAACAAATGAAAGGTTGTTAACAAAGAAGCCTCATCTTACAGCTTGAAGATGGTTGATTTAATGTAGAATTAATAGAGTTGAAGTTATCTGGCTTCTTTGCTTTAAGTGAATCCGTATGAACATATTTAATTACATTTTTCCTTTTTAAAATTAAAAAAAAATTTATTGAAGTATAGTTGATTTACAATGTTGTGTTAGTTTCAGGTGTACAGCAAAGTGAATTAGTTATACATAGATCCACTCTTTTTTAGATTCTTTTCCCATATAGGCCATTTCAGAGTATTGAGTAGAGTTCCCAGTGCTGTACAGTAGGTCGTTATTAGTTATCTATTTTATATGTAGTAGTGTGTATAGCAAACATAAAATTTTTTGATCATTCTTTCACCTGGACTTAAGAATGAAATCGTGAGCTGTGCAAAGCTCTGAGAACAGTGACTGATAAGCAATAAGCCCTCGATAAATGTTAGTTTTTATTAGTGCTGTTGCAAGAGGAATAGGTTGCTTATTTGTTTCACAATATTTATTTCAGAGGAGCAAAGTAAGGCTGGTGCATTTTTTTTTTAATATTCCTAGGTTAAACTTTGAGTAGAGAGTACTCAAACAAGATGATTCTCATAATGTCAGATTATGGTCTCTCCTCTTTTTCCATAATCATTGCTCATGTAGATGGAATTTCCCAGTCAGGTTTTAACACATTTTCTTTGCATCCTTCTTAATAACTTGCTAAAAATTGGTTGCCAGACTCTACTTTTAAATTAAAAAAAAAGGCATTTGGCACAGCAAGAGACAGTTGCACCCCCAGAAGCAGATCTTGAGACAGAGATTTGATGGCAAGTGGTTTACTTGAGAGGTGAGGAAAACGCCACTAGGGGAGTGGAGAGGTGAGACCGGGAAGGAAAGGCAGCCAGTAAAAGCTTCATTGTCACCCCAGCTACCACTGTGGACAGAGGGAACACAGCCCTGCTGGGGGCACCAGTAAAAGCTTCATTGTCACACCAGCTACCACTGTGGACAGCGGGAACACAGCCCTGCAGGGGGCACTGTGGGAGGCTGTGTAAAACACACATCTCAGGTTTTCCCACCATAGGGATGAGGGAGCTGAGCTATTCTAAAACACGAGTTCCTCTTCGGTCACGGAGCTAGGCCTACAGGGGAGGAAGGATGAGTTAATTTCCCCAGCACGTACCCTGCCACACAGCAGGCAGAGCAGTCAGAGCCCCAGTAAATCCTGTGGGAAGGCAGAGCAGGTGAGAGGTAGGTAGGCGTCGGCTGCTGTGCACTGAAGGGGAAGCGTGTGGCTAGGAGATACGGGCCAAGCCCTGACAATGTCTGCTGCACCAGCCCATTCACCCATTTCAAATGCTGGCCGGTCCCCAGAATGAAGTATGCTGGCGTTGCTTGTGATCCAGGAGCAGACATAATAGGGCCAGATAAATGAACAATGCAAGGAATATGTATGTCCTTTTCATACCATAAATGGTATTTTAAGGGCCAGTTCACAGGGCCCAGCCCAGGCCGCCAGAATCTTTCAGGCTAGAGCCTAGGAGTCTGCATTTTAAAAATTCACTTGGGAGTATATCTTCCTGCTTAAAATTTTCCACGACTTCCCATTACCCTTGGAATTAAGACCCTAATTCTGAACATGGCCTACAAAACCAGTGTTAACTGGCCCCTGCCGAACTCTCCAGCTTTTTCTCTACTAGGCTGTTTTTTTTTTTTTTTCGCGGTACGCAGGCCTCTCACTGCTGTGGCCTCTCCCGCCGCGGAGCACAGGCTCCAGATGCGCAGGCTCAGCGGCCATGGCTCACGGGCCCAGCCGCTCTGCAGCGTGTGGGATCTTCCCGGACCAGGGCACGAACCCGCGTCCCCTGCATCAGCAGGCAGACTCTCAACCACTGCGCCACCAGGGAAGCCCTCTACTAGGCTGTTTTTAAACTTAATGCTTCAGCCACCTTGGTCCTCAAACATTCTTTTCTCTCTACCTCGAACCCCCATTCCTACACTTTTCTAGCGAGTCTCTTACCTCTCAGGCTTCAGGTTAACTCCCGTTTCCTTAGGGAAGCTTTTCTGATCCTCCAGACTGTGGGTCAGATTCCTAATTATTATGTGCTTTTGTGTCACACATCCCAACACAATTGACACTTCTGCGTAAATACTTTCTCTGAGTCAGTGTACTTTGCTCGATGATAAGCTCCATGAGGGCAGAGGCCACGTCTTCTGTGATTCTGAGACGCCCTCAGCACCAAGCACACTACCTGGCACTCAGTGAGGTTGGAAGGCCACCATGAATCATCCACCAGCCTTCAAAGGAGATGTTATCAGTCACATAACCTAAGAGGCAGCTGCTTCATAACCTTCTTTTTATTCCAGTAAAACTTCCTACTTTCTCAACTTTGTAAAATCCCCACACTGGATATCTAAGAGGTAAATCCCCCAAACACATACCTACACTTGTATAAATTAGGGCAGTGTTTCCCAAACTGTTGTTTAACTACCTGCCCACGTAGAAAATGGTACTGCGGAAATGACCACATTTGTATGACACAGAGGGCTGCCTCTGGCTGTCAAGAGCTGGGGCCACAGGCGACAGTATCTCAGAGCACTGGTACCCAAGGGTCAGGGCATCCTAGCTGGGAAGCTCTGCCCCACATTAAGAGGGCTCTAGGGCTTCCCTGGTGGCGCAGTGGTTGAGAGTCTGCCTGCCGATGCAGGGGACACGGGTTCGTGCCCCGGTCCGGGAAGATCCCACATGCTGCGGAGCGGCTGGGCCCGTGAGCCATGGCCGCTGAGCCTGCGCGTCCAGAGCCTGTGCTCCGCAACGGGAGAGGCCACAACAGTGAGAGGCCCGCATACCGCAAAAATAAATAAATAAATAAAAAGGGCTCTACCTTGAGTCCTTTTGTGGGTGTGCTGAATGTTTGGGTCTATTTTCTTACAGAGACTTGTCAGATGGGTGGTCAGTTGATGAATGAATTCCCAGTGTGTATTTAGATAGAAATGTGAGGATGTAATCCTCTCCCAGTTATCCATTCATTCATCAGATGCATAAGAAGTGTCTGTGTCGCATCTAGAGCTTTCAGTGAGATGTTCTCACTTGGGAGAGCAGCAGCTCATCTCTGCCCTTGCCGTGCTGCTGGCAGCAAGATGGTTAGTCTGGGCTCTGCCCATCAGTGGAGGAGCTTTTCCTGGGGACCAATAACCTTAAGTCTCTATGTGTCTACAGCTGAGTAAAAGAAAGTTTATTTTTCTCTGTATATCTGAATAAAACCTGTGGGTTTCAAACTTTATTTTGCATCAGAAGCATCAGATGCTTGTTAAAATCCAACCTTGGAGGTACCATCTCCAGAGATACTGATTCAGAAAATGTAAGCTGCATCCCAGTTCATTTTTAACAAGCATCCCCAGGTGATTGGATGCAAGTGATCTATAAACCAGGCCTTGAGAATCATTACTGAATATAAAGACCCTTCTGCGGAGTAATAGTTCACAATGTGTTACCAAATAGAGAACATCAGCGTCTATCCCACGTAGTCTTATTCTCATGAAATATATTCTACAGGTGCTTGTAATTGTGTTTCTAAATTAGGTGCTATCGCTATTAAAAACCACATAATGTTTTAAGGTTCCATGTTGTTTATGCCTGCTTAGGGATAACCACAGAAGTACAATAAAGCATTTTAAAAATACCTGCTAATGCTTGTATTACCTTGCAAGGCAAAGGTAATTACTAACCTATATCCAATGAAAAAATTCAATTCAGTTCTTTATAGGCCATTAAAACCTACAGCTTTTCAAGTTGTAGGTCTAGTGTTTGTACTCTCAGAATTACATGGAGCAGTTACAGGAATTGCAGCTTCAATCTAATTCATATATTTAGGATGAATTAGATTTGCCCATCTGTACCCATGAGAAGGGCCCTGAGAAACAGATGGGAATACAGGCTAACATAAAATATGGAACTATAAGCATATATACATTTCTTTATTTGCAAAACTGTAAAATTTAGTAGTATAAAATTAATTTAGAGCCAGAAGTTCTAAAAGATTGCAAAAGTTAATTAGGACTCTTCAGAAACTTTCGTTTTGCTTCCTAAGGTTTTCTGGTCCTGAGGGCTTGATGTTGACGACTCAGAAAGTTCCTTTAATGATTGGTCATTCCCTGCCTATTGTAAAGCCTCTTACCCCCTTTTGTTGATGGGCTGCCAGATATGGATTAGGAGCTGTGGAAATTTTCAAATATTCCAGTTCTTGGGAATCTGAGTCAAATCTATGTAGTTGTTTGTGTGCACCAGGGAGAAGCTGCGTTTTGGTTAAAACACTCACAGTCCTGATGCCAACGGCTGTGACACAAGGCAACCATTCAGAGTGTAAGGAAGAGATGACTGTGTTACTGTTGATGCCTGGGAAGTTGTTAGAACAATATTGTAGCAGAGTCTGATTTTCTCTCCTTGAATAGCACTTATTCTTGACTCAGGAGACTCTTTTATAAATTGTAGAAAAGCAATGATATCTGTTCTTTTTCCTATGACAGCAGTGTGAAAGCAGTGCAGTCCTGCTCTTCTTATGCTACGTGATCTTTATGTCCCAGATCTCACCTTATTGGTTAGGGCTTTTCATTTTATAAGAGAACTGATTAATTAATTGATGAATTCATTTTATTGGGGAGTTTCCTTGGCATCTTGATAACATCCACTATTATTTACTTATTCATTATATCCCTTTCTTCACTAACATATGTTCCTTATGCTAAATTTTAATTTAATAGCCTTATTAATCAAAATGTTTTATTTGTAGTCATTAGATAAATAGTAAACTGTGCTTATCTCTCCTGGGCTGTGTTTATGAAAACTCTATTAAAACTATTGTTCATGTATAGTCTCAAAAGGGATTTAATTATAAAAACTCTTTATTCGAATGTTACCTGTAGACATGGAAGTTTTAATTGCACTGGTTCTATTTGCCATCTTTTCTGAATCCCTTTGAAGATGGTGACCTCCTTATCCTGAAGCCATAAAGCACAGACTTCTCTTTTTTTGTAGGGGGCATTTTGGAGACAATTCAGGTTCTCTTTTACAGTACCTCTAACATACAACCTTGAGATTCCCATTCTCTGATTTTTTACCTGTGAGTGACCTCAGCCCAGAATTTTTTTTTCAAAATGCTGGGGGCATGCAAAGAGACATCATTTTAACATTCAAAATAGGAAACCCTACATTTTTTATAGCTCTCTGTACATTCACTGTGTCCCCACTTGTTCCTGGGGAGTACAGGTACTCTGCAGCTCTGACAAAGCCCCTGTGAGACTAGAATAAGCTCTTCTGGAAAGAGAAGGATGGGGAGGTTTTAAGGTACGAGCCAAGCCAAACTCATCCTGGAGTCGGAGAGCTGGCTGAAATCCCTGAATTGAAGCAAAATAATTGTTTCATATTGTTTCAATATTATTTTTAACAAACTGATGACTGATTGAAACATAACGGGCTAGGGATTGTTTTTAAATGAAAATTGAAGAAACAGCTGTTGGCATTCAAATGCGATCCTGTTATTATGTATTTACTCTTCTAATGTTTGTTTCACTAATATTTACCACAAATCTCATTTGAGTAAGATAGTAAGACATCTAAAGCATGGCACATAATTACACAGAAGAAGAGAATGCTGACTCAAAAGGAAAACATTTTTCCATCTGAGTGTATTCCACTGTCTCAATTAAAAGCCTAAAGAGTATTGTTGAGTAAGATTTTAGTTATGATCATATTTCAATTCAGGCTAAAGAAATGCTGAAATAAATTGGTTGTTGAAAATTCTAAAATCCCAAGAGAAATTGCTGTGTTCCAGACACTCTTCTAGGTGCTTTTAGCTATGTTAGATCATTTAACCCTCATAATGCCTATGTGGGGTAGGCGCTATTATTACATCCCCATTCAAGCAGACAGACCTCTCTCGGTTACAGGTTACACAGCTAGTAAGTAGCAACCTGGGCAGTCTGACTGTAGGCTGGCTCATAACCATTACTCTAAAGGCTGTTTTAAAACTTGAGGGAAACAGCTTGCTTAAAGAAAATAGGTGTCAGTAGATAATTTTATCCTAAAATATGAGTAATTCTTAAACAGGAATAGCTTCCATTTATCATGCTCCTACTCGTGTGTCTGGCTATATGCTAAGCACCTCCTATACATCGTTTTATTCAGTCCTCAAAAAGCCTGTGAGGTAAAGGATTTATTATCCTTGTTTTACAGGAAGATGCAGCTGAGGGTTAGGGAAGTTCAGTAGCTTGCTGAAGGTCATATAGAACTTGTAAGTAGCAGAGCCGAAATTTGAGCCAGGACTATTCACTTTCAAAGACCATCAGCGTCACCGCTGCTGGGCTGCTTTCTCCATGTTACGATACACCCCCCTGTGTCTAATCAGCTTGTATTCCCTTCCTGAACAAAATTGTTGGTAATGAAAAATGTCGATCAAGAGGAGAAGATAAAGGAGTTTTAAAGTAGAGGAAATTTGTCATATTAAAATACGACAAAAATATTTTTGGTTGTCATTAAAAAAAAAAAAAAATCTGTCAACAAGCATATCTTGCACTCTGTTCCAGAGTGTGTTACAATATTATCACAGAGTTTTGACATTGTGATATAAACGTGTTTTGTCTATAATTGGAAGACTGTGCAGCTAGAATAACTTTTTGCTTGGGAAGTCGATATCCTAGATAAAGCATTTCATTTTTGCACAGAGAAAGAAATTAATCACAGTACCTATTCAGTGAGAATTAGCAGTGAAATTTCTAACCTTATAGGTGAGAGAAATATTGGTTGCCCAGTTGAGAAAGTGACTTTTATTTTAAATAAAATATAAAACAAGTAAGAATATTAGTGAGTCAGATTCCTCATTCCTGACCTTATCAGTAAAAGATGGTTTGAAAATAAGATTATGACACCAGAAGGCCAGTTCCCTTTAACTGCATGTAACAAGGATATGTACTGTATTCTGGAAAAACACAAGGGTAAAAAACCAAATAATAATTAAATCTAATTATAGATTTTGGTGTCAGTAAGACCTGGTGCTATACTTGCCCTGAAAATTTGGGATTAACCTCTTTAAGTTTCAGTGGATATAACAACAGAACCTTCTTCCAGTGATTGTTATGAAATAATGGACATGTAAAGAACTCGGCCAATCTTTGGTGTATAATATGTTCTTAAGTATATTGTTTTCTTATTATTACTTCTTATTAATACTGTTTCCACATTTCTGGATGTGCTTGGTCAGGATTCTATTTCCTTCAGGGGTTCTGTTCATCCATCTGTTTCGTAATACCCCTTCTAACAGACTATTCATATTGACCCCACCCTGCCAACCCTCTAGCTAAAGGAAGCATCAGAACCCAAAGGGGCTTAGTCACTTTTAATTTTAAGGAGTTAGCAAAATCAACTTATTAATTGGAAATAAAACATTCAGTGAACATTTCTTGTGGAGTCCTGCATTGGAATTGTTTTTCGGTGAAGATAAATATCCATATGTATATATTCCCAAGTTATATGGGTTAAATTTAATGAAATATCACGAGTTAAAGTAAGGAAGGTAAGAGCTGAACACGCTTCTATAATGAAGGAACACGAATATACAAGCAGAAAGCTTCTCTTTTGCTTCTCTTCAGCGATGGATTATGGCACATTTAGGATGAAGAAACTTTTGGGGTCAATCATCTTATTTTCCTTTTCTACCTCTGTTCCCTCCTAGAAAATGATTCTTTTCCTACATTTCATAAAATAAGTCATTGGCATTGTATTTGGGCATAAGAATACAGAAGAACTTTCCTCATACTTAGGTCTTACAGCTTTAGTTTACTAAAGTTTACTTTAAAGGAAAACATAATATGCATTATTGAAACCACAAACATGTAACTGTTAATTATCAGTGGACAATTTCAATCATGAAAAATGAAATATACAGAAAATTCTAAGACATAATTTTAGCCTTTGGGCTCAGTTTGGTTTTTTGTTTGGGGTTTTTTTTTTTTTTAACCATTCATTAAAGCTTTTAGGCAATCTACAGTAATTAATTGGGAATTTATTTTCTTTGACTCTGAAAAATGCCAATTTTAAGTTAGGTCACTCTAATGTGTGATTGTTTCTAATAACTATTAATATAGCCATCCACAAACCACTTATTTCAGTGGCCACAGTACTTACTGGGATAGATTTGTGGGCTCAAAGGTTATTATTTCCAGTTTAATATGAGACAAGTTCAGAAGATCACATAAGCTGATTTTAGCATAATAAGCTGATTTTAACATGTTGTAATTACCAAGTCTAACTTCAACACTGTTTCAAGACGGTTTTCTACTATCACTTCAACTAGTGTCCTTTCTCCAGTTATCAGCAATTTTCTTATTTTCACTCTACCTCCATCTCCCCACTTTCTATGGAGTAAGAGCCTCCATAGTAATTAATTGATTTCTCTTGGAAAAAAATTTGTATTGCATAATAACGGTGATTCTTCCCATTCTCAGATAAGCAAGTATTCTTCAACAGTTGTGATAAGTTGTTTTTAGTATGAAGTAAGCCAGGGAGCTCAGATTCCAGTGAAATTTCATGTGTCCCTGGAAATGATCTTTCTAAGAACTAGTGAACATTTTATTTATCTCATGCTTACCGTGTTGGCATCATTGTGTTAAATTATTATTGGTACAAAAAGGGAGTAAATTAGTCCCTTGGTAATCAAGACTATAGAACTCCTTTATATTTTGTTGGGATATTTGGTTTCAAAGGTATTATCCCTTTTCTTAACACTGAACAGAAGTGTGGTCTGAATCTTCAAGAGACTAAGGATATATTTGTAAAGGTAA
The DNA here is from genome assembly GCF_963924675.1 of Phocoena phocoena. Taxonomy (NCBI): domain Eukaryota; kingdom Metazoa; phylum Chordata; class Mammalia; order Artiodactyla; family Phocoenidae; genus Phocoena; species Phocoena phocoena. Next base: position 32,129,347 of record NC_089230.1, on the reverse strand, counting down.
CAGCATTTGAAACAACAGAACATCATAAGTACAGAGTATTATAGAGTATTATAAAGGATTTATTTTTAACCCTGAGAACGGAATACATTAGGTTAAAAATTTTAAATCCCTGAAGTTTAGTTTTAGAGAAAATATAAGTAGCCTGTGCCTGGTTTCCTTTAAAGCCATTTTTGTCACTGACTTCAGGGTAAAGCTCTGAATTAGGATTGGAATGGGTCCATTCCACTTTAGAGTATTCTTGGCATGGTTAGATTAGCATTAGTTCATTCCTGGTGAGAAAGAGGTGGAATCAGTTCAGCCTATGAATTTGACCTGATTAAGCCAGGAAAAGCTTCCTAGAATTGAGTTTGATTCTCCTGGGCAATCTCAGCCTCAATCTCAAATTCTGGAGCTGAGTAGTATATAGTGACTTGATTAAATGGTATGGACTTTAAAACCATTTTCCTACTTAAAATTGTAGTCTTATCATACAGTACAAGTAAAATTCCTCATGAATACATGTCCCAGTTTGAAGTTGAACTATTCAGTAGCCACATTTTCCAGAATCGTTAACCTTAATACCATTCTTAGCTTTAAAATCTTTCTGAACAGTAAATGAAAATTGATAATGAGAAAATGAACATTTATAGGTGTTTTAATTTTATTTTATTTTAAATTTTTTTTTATTTTTTTCTTTTTTTGCATTACGCGGGCCTCTCACTGTTGTGGCCTCTCCCGCTGCGGAGCACAGGCTCCGGACGCGCAGGCTCAGTGGCCATGGGTCACGATCCCAGCCGCTCCGCGGCACGTGGGATCTTCTCGGACCGGGGCACGAACCCATGTCCCCTGCATCAGCAGGCGGACTCTCAACCACTGCGCCACCAGGGAAGTCCCTATAGGTGTTTTTAGTATTAATTGCTTCTTAGTAAAACTGAAAATCCTTTCTAACATTTTAATGGTATCATTTGTTTTTAAATTAAAAAAAGAAACAGTTGCTGAGGTGCAGTTTTGAGCCATTCCCTTTTTTTTTGTACTTCAATTTTTATTTTATTTTTTTATGTACATCAGGTTCTTATTATCTGTTTTATACATATTAGTGTATATATGTCAATCCCAGTCTCCCAGTTCATCCCACCACTACCACCCACCCCCACTTTCCCATTTCTTTAAACGTTTCTATTACAAAATATTAAAACACCTATCTTTTCTCAGAGACCAGCATGCTGATGATGTCAAAGAAGACTTTGAAGAGAGAACAGAGAGTGAAATGAGGACATCACATGAAGCCACAGGTACCCATAATAATCTCATATTATTGATGGGTATTATTGATGGGTATTGATGGGTATTACTATTAATACTCAACAATCAAAACTTAACTGGAATGTAACAGTCCCTTTTATATATTAAAGATAAACTTCATTTGGTTGGTTCTGTTACCACAGGCAATAAAAGTTTATTGTTCAGGATAAATTTGGTGTATACTTCACAATGATATGGATCCATCTGTGACCTGTATTTACAGTCTCTTTCACATATCTGTACAATATTGTATATAAAGTTTGGATAAGGCATTCTATTTGGTCCTTGTAAATTTTTTTGATATTGTTGATATCATTTGCTTCGTATGTTTCAGACTCATCTCAGAATGTGTTGAAATTCCAATAGAACTAATATGGTCTTAATCTAATACCACAAAATGAAAAGGAAATTGCTTGAACAAAAGTTTTAAGTTGTACTGGAGAAAGTAATTTGTCTTACATCTTTGCTGAATAGATATTACAGTGGTTTAACTGAACAATGAAGTCGTAATGACTGTTACTCATAGTATAGATTTATGCATAGTGTTATAATTATTATTTATTTTTTATAAGAAAATGTTGTCCCGATTATGATTTTAATGATTGTCCCTGGGGACTTTGCTTGTCATGTGCTTTATTTGGTTTAGACTGTTTATAAGATTGTAGAATGGCACCTAAGGACTGTTTGCCTATAATGACCTACCTATTCCATAAGTGATGCTTTGATTTCCATATCTGATTGTCATAAAGCAGTAATTTATGGTTAATTTAAAAGTTATATTCTCTGCTGTCCTCAGCATGTTTTATGGTGTTCAGTCTTGCACCACATACAAACCCTTCAGATGGCCAGGGTTTGCATCCCTGATCTACCTCCTGCTAGCTGTGTAATCTTGGACATTTCATGGAATACCTTTCAGTGCTTGTTTCCTTCTCTGTCCAGAAGGTTGATGATGGTAACTCCCTCCCACAGATGTTATGGGGATTGAGTACAGTAACATTTGTAACTTGCTTAGAACAGTGCTTGGCACGTAATAAGTGCTATAATGTTTCTGGTCATTTAGAAAGGAAGAAAAACATTTAATTTACGAAGCTTTTGTCATCAGGGTATATCGGGTTCTTAATCAAAGGCTTCAGCCTTTCTTTGTGAATGGTGGTTAGGAGCACGGCCTTCATTCTCTTCTCAGCTCCACCAGTACTAGCTGTGTGGCTGGCTTTGGGAAAAGTTTTTAACTTCTCTGTTCCTCAGTTTCTTAATAGTACCCACATCACTGGATTATTATGAGGAATAAATGCATCAGTGGCCGAAGTGTTAGCTGCTAGTGGTAGTAGTAGTAATAGCAGAAGTAGTAGTAGTATTGTGAAATGAGTGTCTATTGCATGGAATTATCTGATCATTGCAAGGTTTAGGTAGATTCATAATAAAATCTTCTGGGCTCTGAACTTTTTGAGGGAGTAATAATTTGACAACCTTTTCAGTTTCTTCCTAACTTGGTGATGCAATTCACTTTTCATTTTATTTGCTGAGTTGATTTTGATCATTTTTTTCTGAACATAGTTTAATTAATGGAGAATTTCAGGTTTATTAACAGGATATGCATGGTGTTCTCTCTTTTTCTGTGGCAGTTTTATGTCTTTTCAAACTTTGTATATTTTTATCCTGTTTTTTAAATTTGAATTGCCTGAGTTTTTCTGTTTTACAATTCTTTCCAAAGAAACATTGCTAGGATCCATATATAACTCTTTGTTATTTTTGTCACCCCATAAAACCTATAGTTCAATATGCGTATTTTACTTACTGTCTTATTTTTCATTAGTGAAAGGGAGCCTCATAAAAACAAGCTGCTTTGAGAATTTTTGCACATATGTTCCTAAGTAAGGTTCGCATATTAATATCTCATCCAGTTTTAGCCTCCTAAAATGAGTTTGATGACTTCCCTTCTCTTTTGAAACATTTTATGTAAAACTTCCATAAAGTTAATTTTTACTGTAGTGAAATCATGTTATGATTGTCAGCTTTTAGTTAACTGCTTTCTTAGCTTTAGATTTCCTTTCTTTCTTTTTTTTTTTTTGAAAATTTTTTCCAGATTCATGTTGTATGGAAAAGATTTGAATTTCACTTCCTGACGTTACCATTTAAGAGTTTATTGGTTGTCTTTCCCTGGACCCCATGATCCTTCAGTCCAAAATGAGATCTTATGGTGTCTGAGGGCTCCTGTATCTTGGTGATGTTGGTGATATCTCAGATCCTAGTCGGTGGGCGGATGCATTTAGTTTTTTCTGTCCTCCTGCCTCTCAGGTCTCAGTAGAGCCATGACCTAGTGTCTCAGATTGGGCTCTCTGGAAACAGACATTGGGAGTGCTGTGTGCAGAAGGTTTTTGGTGGGTACTTTTGGGAACGATACCAATGAGAGAGTGAGAGAAGCAACAGTGGGCAGAATGAGCTATGACGCAGTTATAGCAGAAGCCTCAGTCGATCCCACAAATGAGCTCGAGATGACCCTTCCGAGTTATCCCGAATTTAGGCATGAGGACCAGGCCTTTGTATTGACCAGTCCTTGGATGTTGGCTGAGGGGGGCCGTGTCCTTGGGCAAGGAGCCTCCCTTTGGCTTAGGGCAGTTCCTGGAGAGGGAGGTAGCTCTGAGGCATCAGCAGTCAGCAGGTAGGAGAATGAATCTCTGGGTTCCGAAGGGGGAGCCCACCGCAGAGTCCACTACACCTAGCTAGTCATTTGGTCTCTGACTTTGCTTTAAGAAAAATCAAACAGAACTGAAAAAAACTGAACAACAAACCAGAACATCCTTTCACATATGTGGGATTAGGCCCAATTCAATCCAATCTTTTTGTTTTAGACAATGAATCTAGCTCCTAAATTCAGTCTTTTCATTATTTTGCCTGAGATGTCATGTGCTTTATTTACTTTTTTTTTTTAGATCCAGGATTTTTTTTTTAATCCAGAAACATTCCTTCAGTTATTATTTTTGTTATTACTTTTGTTCTTTTCTCCTTTTTGACTGGTAATACCTTTTACTCTTGGGTTAGAGCCAAAGGATGATATTCAAAATATTTAACAATTGGTTTGACAGCCAACATTGCACAGGACAGTTAAAACAAACACCAGCCACCAGCCTTAGCGCTGGAGCAGAGTTTGGAAGCTCCATGCTGTACTTTGGTGCAGCATCTGGAAGTCCCGCAAGGGCCTGACTGCTGAGGGTGGAGGGGACTATTACCAGCCATTATGGAAGTATTTTAATATTTCAGCAGCTTATGCATTTTTTGATACTCTACACATATTTCTCAAGTTGAAATGTCTTACTCTAGCTCTGTCAAGTCTACTAGTTACTGCCTTTAACATGAATTTTCATAGTGGTTTTTATTTTCCTTTAATTTCCTGCACTGGCTTGTTTTTTTCTTTTCATAGCCTGTTTTGTTTTGTAGACGTCATGTTCCCTTGTGCCTTACTAAAATCATGAAACGCTTCTGTCAATAAATCAATAGTCCTCTCCCAATGTTTTGTAGAACTTATCAGAGGCCCCTGGTGATTGTTTTTTATTTTATCATTTTTGAGTGCAGAGAAGTTTCCCCAGGTTTTTTGTGAAGAGCACTTACCCCTCAATGCTCCCATTTGGGTGCCAGTAGAATTCCTCTTTCACACCTGAGCCTGAGGGTCAGGTAGATATGCTGAGCCTAGTAGGTGCTCACCAGCGTTCATTCACAATGTCATTCACCAGTGGTGGAATAGGGGATAGGGGAAAGGAGAGAAATCTTCTTGTAGTTTGTGCACTATTTAGTATAGAGGAGTCTGAAAAGAAGCCACCCTGTATTCCTTATAGCTAGTAGGATTTAAGATTCAGCAAGCCCATGAGAACTATTTTGTTTGGAGTCTTAGAGCAAATTGATTTTTAAAAGCACTTCCCCCTAGAAAAACATCTTCCTACCTTGTTTCTTCAGTTAATTCAATTTAATTCCATACAATATGTGTGATTATGAGCCTTTTTTATTTTTTGATGATTGCCACTATGCTACCGAATTTGACCTTTGGGGACCTTTACTGAATACAATGCATCACTTTTTCTTCTTTTTCTTTTTGTTGGCTTCTGTCTCCTTTGCCTGAAAGATAAACTAATTCATTTCCTCCATTGTAGGAAGGTCCATTAATAAAGGATCCTATAAATTGACCTTCAAATTTAAACTCCTGTATTCCTGGGAAACGTGTAATTTTCTTTTCCCTTCTGCAAACATTCTCTCTCAGGGGTGCTGATATGCAGAAAGAGTTGACTTTTATTTTGTAATGTACTAGATTCTCACTTGAAAAATCAGGCTTGCCTTTTGCTTCCATAGCGATTGGTTTTTATTTTGGTTGTTGACCTTGAAATGATCCTCAAATATTTTTCACGTCTGCGTTTAGGATCTTGGAGCTAATTTTATCCACATTCCTTGATGCTGTGATCCATTTATTTTACCCAATCATTGTTATTGTTCATCCTTTTTATATTTAGTCACCAGTTAGTAACTCCATTAAAAAAAACTTGGTTGACAGATGTATCCCATTTCTCCTGGCTTTCTTTCCTTTCACATTAAGAGCATTTTTTTTATAGACTCATGGAATATTAGCTTAAAAGGGTCATTGATTCCTTTTCATCTTTGCCTTTTTATACTCAGGATACTGTCAGTGGCATGCCTTTCTTTCGAGATAGGAATAAGTTTTCCCACTTGCTGAGTCTTTACTATATGTCAGACACCGGAATAAGCATTTTTAAAAATATCATGTAGTCGTTACAGTGATCCTGTCACATTGATTTAGCCAAAATTTAGAGCTAGTTAGTGGCAGAACAGGGACTTGAATCCATGTATATCAGACTCTTAAACTCACCCCCTTGACCATGACCCTATACTTCCTTATTAGGAGACAAAAGATCCAGGGTCACTCTCTGATGCTTCCCCTATCTCACAGGGTGGCTTTGGGCTTTGCCCTATCTCACAATGTGTTTTCCTCATCTTCGGGATAGCTACCTCCTAGCATTGTTTTGAAACTAAAATGAAACAAGGCAGCTGGAGATTCTGGTCTCACTTCTGTCCCTGGCTTCAAGGGATAGGAATGAGTCAGGACAAGTGGTAAGTCATGCTGTGTCTTGTTGATTTAGCATTGTTCAGACTTGGAAACAGGAAGCAGAATGGGATCTGAGTCCGAAAGCAGCAGGGAGCATGAAGAGAACTTCTCCTTTTCTCTGGAACTTGCCCTCCCTGTGGTTCTACTGGGCCCGGAGGGGAACAGTCCTATAGGAAGCAGGTTCTCATGCTCCATGGTAGTGAAGACATCTCTTTCTGCTGGGAGATTTCATGTTTGGTTTAGATGGTGGTCTCTATTCTGAAGATTTATTGTCTTGATTCTGCATGAAACATTGGAGGATATATTTCTTCCGGATCACCTTCATCAGACCTGTCTTCTCACAAGGGTTAATCGTCTCCTTCACTTTTTCCTACCCTAAGCCAAATCAAGGATTTTAATACCTCTATTCTCAACCAGAACTGACAGACATTTGTATTTGCAAATTTCCGCTTTGGATAACTACATTATTATCTATTAAACTTCATTTTAAGAAAGTCTACAAGAATATGCTGTATTGATGTAGCCCTCCACATTGCATTGTAAGTGCTGAATAAGTAATTGCTGAATGAGTGATTTCCATATTATAAACAATATATGTACATGGTAGAGGCAGGGCTTTACTATCCATCCATCAAGTATCAACATAAGAAAAATATTCCTCATTTGATAATTGTCTAGAGAGACGAAATAGCAGTAAGACCAAAGATCCACAAAGTTATTTCTCTTAACGCTACTCCCATCTAATATTTTCTTGCTTCTGATATTAAGGGAACCCAGCAATTGATGTTTTAATAATTATTTCCAAAAATGCATTAAATTGCTTTCCAAGTCACCAAAGTGAGGCTTTCATTTTTTGGTTATTATTTTGAGTAACAATAAGTAGCTTATCCAATATCAGCTTCTGGTTTTATGTAACTTATTGTGAAAATAACATATTTATTATAGAATAATTAGAAAATACAGGGAATCAAATAGCAGAAAATCAAAATTATCTGTAATTTTATTTTCTAACACACCATTTTCTGAATTTGGGGGAGTTTTTTGGGGATTTTTTAATATCTGAAATATTGTACTAACTACTTTGTAACGTGCAGTTTTCTAACTACGTAATATTACAATAATTTTTACCTAAATATTTATACTAATTACAAAATAATATTAAATATTCCCTCTGTGGATCGATGATCAATGCAGCATCATTTAATGGACCAATCTCTAGTGGGTATCTAAGCTAGTTATTTCCTGTCTCTCACTATTATAAACGCTCTTGCAGTAAACCTTGGTAGTGATTAGGATTAGGGGTGTGTGTGTGTGTGACATAAAACACATACAAGTGGTTTATATCAGGTAAAAGCAGTTTATCTCTCTCTCACATGGAGGAGGCTCAAAGGTAGGTGCTCCAGGATTTAATGGTACTCAATAGTATTAGGAAGTCAGGTTCCATGTATCTTGTTGCTCTCCTTTGCAGAGTGTCTGTTCTCAAGGTCTTATCTTGGTCAAGGGTGGTTCTGGGGGGCTAGTTATTCAGTTACTGTTCTCCCCAGGAGGAAGGAGAGTCAGGGTGTGGGAGTAGTGAGAAGAAGTTTGACCATATACCTTGGGTAAATTTTCTTCTTGGGAAACTTCAAAAAAATACAGAGAACTCCTTTAAAAATATTATTTTTCATGCAGGTAAATCATTTGAGAGGAGGGTGGTGAGAAATCTGACCCTCATAAAATGCTATTGGCAGAAATGTCTTCCAGAATAAAAAAGCTTTGTTTTCTAAAGCACATTATACACATTCAAACCTGCTCTTCCCTACTCTCTGCACTGAGCCAGCTACTTGAGCCAGAGTCTATGTGCGTTTATTTTAGTCTATATCACATGTTAAAATAAAAACCAGGAGTCACATTTCTGTGCATTTCCAGGGATCCAATACATATCCACTCAAATGAAGTTGTTTTCTTTATCCTTTTTGGATTGGGAGCGTGTACCTAACATCTTCTGAGGAGATGGCATATTCTGTGGTTGGTAAATGCTACAGTTGCCCCATTCGTCAGAAAATAACACTGGGCATCAGTCAACATGAAAGAATCAGCAAAAGGAAGGGGGGTCTTAAGGTGAAGGATGGAAAGTTGGTATTAGTATTGGAGTGGTGTATGAGTCTAGGCCTACGTATGATGTCAGCTTCGAAGACAGGCAAACGCTACCAGAAATATAGGAGCTGTAGGGGTTTTAGTCACTTCTTTAGAATGGCTCAGTTATTTTTCTAAGGAATAATGATGTAGGAGCATTAGAAGTGAACTGTGAATAATACAACTTCAGCAGGAATAGAATGAACATAGAGTGGAGCTTCAGTGAAGGAGGAAACAGTGCCAAGTGTCAACAGAACATAAATAGTTATAGAAGAAAGTGTATGGCTTTGGGAAAAACTGACACTCTGTGGCAGGCAATCCAAATACAAGTTACAAAGTGGACTGTGTTGTTTTTCTCTAATGTGGAACTAGAACTCTTACCATTTCATGTAAGTCCATCTCCTGAAGGATTTACAAATAATGTGTTGCAAATAATTGCTGAACTCTTGGGACTGTCTGAGATTAAGGAATGTTTTTAAGTTACCCCGTATTTATGCAAAACAAAGCTTTCTTGAACTCTGGGCAATTTTAAAAGAATGAAACCAAACTGGTGCAGGTTTGTATATTTGGCTCATAATAGATTTTCAGTAAAATAGGATGAAGACCTAAAACCTTAAAACCAATTATATGAGATTCGGTGGATGATCACGTGGAAAGAGGGACCATGAAGGGTTTTTTATAAAATATTTGAAGAATTGAAAGGTTTCATGGGGAGCAGACACAGTTTTCTATATGAGCTCACTCAGGTAGAGCAAGGACCAGTGGGTGTTAGCTCCAGTAAGATAGATTTTTTTTTTTCTTTTAATTCAGTATAGCGACTTTTCTAACATTCAGAGCAATTCAAATTTAGATTAGGCTAGTTGAAGAGAAAAGTTCTCAAAGATCCACAATAAAACAGTAGGAAGTAGTTTTTAAAAAACTATACCACTTATAATAGCAACAGAAAACATCAGACACACAAAAATAAATTTAACAAAAGATATACAAGACCTCTACATGAAAATGACAAAACATTGAAGAGGGGTATTTTAAGATCCAAAGAAATGGAGAGAGATTCCTTGTTCTTGGATTGAAAGGCTTGATATTGTGAAGGTGTTATCTCTCACCAAATTGATGTATATTCAATGGTTATCCCAATGTAAATCCTAGCATTTTTTTTAACAAGCAGATCCTAAAGTTGGAAATGCAAAGGGGTAAGGATAGTCAAGGAGTCTTGAAGAAGACCTAGATCACAGATATCAGTACACTCATAAAATGAGAGTAATTAAAGCCTGTGGGTCGGTGTGAAGAGACCAGTGGGACAGAAGAGAATATTTGAAAACACATTTAGATTTATTTTTAAGCTGGCACTGCAGTACAGCAGGGAAAGGATGGTTGGTCTTTTTCATTAAATCATGGTTGGGCAATTAGAAGTCCATGTGGGAAAAAAACATGAATATTGATCTTTACCTCATACCATACACAAAAATAAATTTCAGATGGATTGTGATCTCAGTGTGAAAGGTAAAACAGAGTGTTCAGAGGAAAACAGAGGAGGCTATCTTCAGGACCTTGGGGTGAACAAAGATTTCTTCAAAAGTACTATCCCTAAAAGAATAAATTTTACTACAATTAAGAACTTCTGTTTATCAAAAGGCCTTTTTAAGAGAGTAAAAAGAAGACACAGAGTGGGAGGAGATATAAATAATACATATTTTCAAGAAAGGATTCTTACCCAGAGTATATATATAGATAGATAGATAGATAGATAGATAGATAACTTCTACAAATCAGTAAGAAAAAGGCAAGATGACCTGATGGAAAAATGGGCATAAAATAGATAAGTACTTCACAAAAGAGGTTCTCCATATGACCGATGAACTTACAAAAAGATTGTCAACTTTGGCATCAGACAAATGCAGTTGTAACCACAATATGAGGCCGTGACACCCGCACCGAAAGGGTTACAGTGAGCAAGAGAGACGGTACCGCAGCTGATAAGAACATGTGTGGAGCGTTTGCAACACTTATGCTCTTAGTAGGTGTGTACTACACAGCTGTTTTGGAAAACTGGTGGAATTTGCTGAGGCTTAATGTACACAAACGTTATAACCACAAAGTCCCACTCTTCAGTATGTATGCAACAGAAAGGCATACATATATTCAAGAAAAGATATGTACAAGAGCGTACTCAGCAACACTGTCGGTCTTAGCCAAAACTTAAAAACAACTCAAATGTCCATCAGCTCCCAATTAATTGTGAAATATTCATAACAATGAAAAACCACACAGCAAAGAGCAGGTGAGCTACAACTACATACAGCAATGTGGATGAATCACACAGACACTACTGAGAGAAAGAAGCCAGATACCAAGTTTCCATCAGACTTACAGTTCAGAACCAGGGCAAAAGAAGCGAGGGTGTTCGAAGTCAGGGAGGTGGTTTCCTTGCTGGGTGGGGTGTGATTGGAGGGGGTTCTAGGTGTGCTGCCACCTTCAGTTCCTAGCTGAGCTGGTGGGCAGAGCGGAGAGTAAGTGTGGGGAGGTGCCTTCTTCTGATGGGCTTTGAGTAAGTAGTTTTCAGAAAAGATTTCCATTCTAAAGGATCCGATCTTATCGAGATAATGATGGACAAACTCTAAGTCAAGAGTCCCAAGGACAAAAAAAAAACATTGGCTAGAAAACAGCTGTTTTAGAAGAGCAGCAGGTAAACTAGGTTTGGATTCAGAAGAACTAGCAGATAAATAGAATATTCTGTAGTTTGAACTTTGATCTTCACAAGTGAAGAATGACAAAAGCATTTGCCTTTATGCAATTTTATTTTTATTTCAATAATTTCATATCCCCTTTCAAAAAAAGTAAGTTGGCTATTTGAAAAATTGATGTGATTAGTAAATAGAAATTGGAAGAACAGAACAGGGCTGAGGTAAAAGGAGAGAACAGGTATGGTAACTACAGGGTAAACACAGCGGCTGGACTTGAGCCTGCAACTTGGCTCTTACTTTTAGGACATTGCAAAGCCAAAAGGGAACCAAATATAATTTCATAGGGTGAGAGTTATTTTCCTTGTCACTAAAGCTCGGGGGCAGATTCTTATCTGAAGCATTAAAGGGGGAACGGTGAATGGTGTAATGATGCATGTCTTCGGTGGTGGGTGATGTGGCAAACATGTCAGTTGAACTTTAGGTTGTTTCTTACGGTAACTTTCAGTAAAGATGAACGGGAGTGTAATTATTCAATGAATGTAATGTTGAACCAATGCTTTACCTTGCTTCCATGCTACTCATTGTTTGGGGGCGACACATGGCATTGGGGGCTTTTTTAGCTGCTTTTCAGAGAGTGAATTCCTGATTGTTTCTGTCAACCAGGTGCCCGGGAAGAACCCAGCGTACAGCAGGCACAGCGGCGGTCGGCGGTCTTTCTGTCCTTTAAGTCCCCGATTCCATGTCTGCCCTTGCGCTGGGAGCAGCAGAGCAAACTTCTCCCGACTGTAGCCGGCATCCCTGCCAGTAAAGTTTCCAAATGGAGCACAGATGAGGTATATTTTATTTTCTTGGTCTGCCAGGGGCCAGACGTAGGAGTACTGGCTTAAGGAGAGGGCAACATGAATGCATATGGGATTGAGTCTTTTTTTTTCTGAAAGACAATAACCTGTAGCATTTAGATTCCAGCTTTTTTTTTTTTTTTTTTTTTTGTGGTACGCAGGCCTCTCACTGCCGCGGCCTCTCCCGTTGCGGAGCACAGGCTCCGGACGCGCAGGCTCAGCGGCCATGGCTCACGGGCCCAGCCGCTCCGCGGCATGTGGGATCTTCCCTGACCGGGGCACGAACCCGTGTCCCCTGCGTCGGCAGGCGGACTCTCAACCACTGCGCCACCAGGGAAGCACCGGCTTCTTTTTTTAAACTGGAATTTTAATCATATTTTTAACAGGTGTCAGAGTTCATACAGAGCTTACCTGGATGTGAAGAACATGGAAAGGTATTTAAAGACGAAGTAAGTATTCCACTAAATTGCAGTATGTTACTTAAGGGGGGACAAAGCACTGAATGGCAGTGAATGGTGAAATGTTCTAAATTGGCAGAGAAAGGAAGAGACGGGTTATGTTGAAACTGACAAAGTGATATCGAGTTGTCTAACAAGCAGCGTTAATCAGTTGTATAAAAATGTGTTTGTATAAAATTAGATGCAGAGGAAATTGTGCCATGTTATTGATGCCCCACAGCAGAAGCACTAAGCTCATTATTTAACAAAACAAACACAAAACTTAAAAACATGCATTTATATAGTGTATAGCACAGAAAGACACCAACGCAAGAAAGAAGCAACGTTTCATTTTTAATAAAGTAAACTTAGTTCCCATTATTTTATTTTCAAACATCATTTTAACACCAAAATTAACTTCATTTGATGCTGATAATTAATATTACCATTATTGCTAAAACAATCCCTTAGATCTTATACATTTCTCAGTGATGTTTATTCTAACTGATATTCATTACATCTATTACCGTCTGCTGCTGGAAGATGATTTTATTAGTTGTTTTCATCTGTCTGTCCAAAACTTCAGTATAAGGGATGATTAATAACGGTACCGCCTCAAGTGAGCATTAGGGAAAAAAGGAATTCTACTTCTAACTACACTAGAAGCAGGAGACTCTTTTCACTAGAGACCTTTAAAAATAAGCCTGTCATCTCCTCCAAGCAGAACAGTCAGTTATCACCCTGATCTCAGAAGGTACAATGAGAACGAAATCATCTCAGAAGGCTTTGTCCAGCACCTGCTGTCTGCAGCTCTAAGATACCTTGTTTGCTCCTATGCTTAGCCTCCACTGTTCAAACAGCACACTTTCAGTTAAGAACACTGCAAGAGTGTCGGCACAGCCAAGAATTGAGCCGCCAGTCGCCAATGTCATTATACTGTTAGGTATCATTTATGCTTATGTGGGTGCCTGTGAAAATGCACAAGGATCTGATTGTCATCAGCCCTTTTCTGATTTATGGTCTTACTTTCAGAAATGTTCTGTCTTCTTTCTAGTTGAAGGTCAAATTAAAGAATTTGCAGTTATTCAGATTTTGAGTTTCTTAAGGCCTGCGTCCTAGGTGTCTTTGTGGGTTACTCTCAGTCGATTTTCGATCCCTGAGCAGACTTAGATTCCTGTAGGGAGCTGTTGCTCTTTCTTTGAAAGAGCCATGTAGTAACATTACCTTTGAAAATGATGAAACAATTTAAAAAATAAATTTCTAGCACGTCTATTTTATAAATTCTACTTTTGGTTCTGTTGATATCTAGCTAGTCCATATAGATTTGCTCTGTTATTTAGGTTAAGTAAGATTCAAATTCAAATGGTATGTTATTTCTTTGAATAACTTTTTTCTTCATATTATCTTTGGAGACACTCCCCAGGCACCTAATATCCTCAAAGACAGAGCCTTCTTTTGAAGAATGAGGCAATGAATGTTCTCTGTCAACATGTATCATTCATATGTTCATTCCACTATTCATTTACCCTGTGAAATCTTGTTAAATTCCTACCATGTGTATGATACTCCATGTAATGCTCTAGTAAGAGGGTTAATTCAGAGATAATAGGACATGATCCTTGCTCTCACATGTCTCACCAGGTCAGCAGGCGTGGGTTTTGAGTCCTAGATGAAAATGAGAAAACAAATCTAGCTAAAGTCTTGTAAGTCATCTCTAAAAGGCAAAGTGCAGGTGTGGGCTACTATCTGAAACCATCCCAGATGACTCTCTTACATACTCCGCATTTAATCTGTTGAAAACCCTATTGGATGTATTTTAAAAGCATTTAAGTGTTCCAGCTCCCTCTCCCCACTCCACCGCTACGTGTGGTCAGAGCCACCATCCTCTCCCGCCTGGATTAAAGCAATAACCTCCTAGCCAGCCTCCCCGCTTCTATTTCTGTTCCTCAATAATCTTTTTTTTAAATAGTATTTTATTTATTTATTTATTTTATTTTTGGCTGCGTTGGGTCTTCGTTGCTGCGCGCAGGCTTTCTCTGGTTGTGGCGAGCGGGGGCAACTCTTTGTTGCGGTGTGCGGGCTTCTCATTGCAGTGGCTTCTCTTGTTGCGGAGCATGGGCTCTAGGCATGTGGGCTTCAGTAGTTGTGACTCGCAGGCTCTAGAGCGCAGGCTCAGTAGTTGTGGCTCATGGGCTCTAGAGCGCAGGCTCAGTAGTTGTGGCGCACGGGCTTAGTTGCTCCGCGGCATGTGAGATCTTCCCAGACCAGGGCTCGAACCCGTGTCCCCTGCATTAGCACTGCACCACCAGGGAAGTCCCTGCTCCTCTGTAATTTATTTCCAGCATAGCTGGGCTGATTCTGCTACAAAATAAAGTCAAATCATGTCACTCCTCTGTTCAGGTCTTGCCGGTAGTTAAATCAGAGCAAAAGCCAAGAGCCTCACAAGGGCGACAGTCGGACACCCCATCACCTCTCTCACCGCCTGACCTCTTCGTCCACTCTGTCCCCTGCTTACCCTGTTCCACACACAGACCTCCTTGCCATTCCTCAGATTATCCAGGTACACTCTGGCTGCCCCCTCTGCCTGGGATGCTCTTCCTCTAGGTGTTCACATAGCTTACTCCACTTCTCAATAGCTTACTCCACTTCTCAATATCCTATCCTGACTATCCTCCTTCAACCTGCCACCTGCCACCACACATCCATCCTGGCCCTACTGTCCACTCATCTCCCCGACTCGCAGTTTTTTCATACCACTAATCACCTTTTAGAATTAGTTACTAATTAATTTGCTTATTATGGTTTTTCTTATAGTCTGTCTCCTACTACTAAAACGTAAACTCTACAAGGGGTTTTTATTTGTTTGCTTAGTTTTGTTTTTATCTGTTTTAGTCTGAGCTATATGCCCAGGCCCAAGAATAATATCTAGACTCTAATGGGTATTTAATAAGTTTCTGTTGAATGAATAGACTCATACCTTTACACTCTGAGAAAGACATTCAAAGAGCATGTCGCTGTGACTTGCAGAGTTACAACACTGGAAAAGAACCATGAGTGCACAGTGGAAAGAGCAATGAAATGGAAGGCAAGAACCCCAAGTTCCAGATCCTCCAGAGTTTTGGGCCTTTAGCAAGATACTTAATCTCTGGAGCTAGACCAGTTTATATACATTACAGAAGCATAAACCAAAAATAAACCCAGCAATCCATTGCAGTAATTACTGTTTTCAGAAAGTACTTTCTTAAATTATTTACTTCTTTCCAGTTGAAGCTTATCCTCATGGCTACACATCAGAGCTGCTTGTATGTAATATACTAAAGTTTGGCTCTAGCCTCAAGATGACTTTTTTCTTCCCAGGTTAGCTTTAAAAATAATAATCTACCAAAACTTATCCTTCTCATCCCACTCCTAGCTTTTAGACTCCAGCCTCGTTCTCTGCATGTTCCTTTTCATCAGTCATCTGTCACTTTAATTTCTTACTTAGTCCCAGAAGAAGACTCAGTAGGGCCCAAGGTTATAATAAACCATTCACTCTTTGTAGTGAGCTCCCTGGGAACCCGGTATGTTGACATTTTGGTTAATGTCTTAGACGACTTCTATCAGACCCTTCATTCTACCAAGGTCTGTCTGGGTTGAGTGAAGTGTTAGTAGATCTGCCTCTCTGCTTGGACTTGTTTGTCGGAGACCTGTCACAGCACAAGCAAATGAGACCAAGGCAAATGTTTCCAAAAAACAATAGGACATTTCTCATAGCTGCCACTTAACTTGTCTTACACTTAGAAATTAACACTGCAGTGTCTTTACTTCTAGTTTATGACAGCGGGGTGTTTCCTTGCTGAAAATTAGCAAACTTTTTCCAGGTGATTGTTACTTAAAGTTGTATAAGATGACTCTTGTTCTTACTGATTAAGCATAGAAGCAATTTAGATTCACAGGTTTTTATTTTTAGAGGAAAGAGGAAAATTTCAAGAAACGGCAACTTAATTACATTAGGCTTTATTTAGTGAACTGCTGACAGAATTTATAGTAGTATTTGTTTGCTAGGGCTGCTGTAACAAAATACCATAAACCAGTAGCTTGAACAGCAGAAATTTAATGTCTACCAATTCTGGAGGCTAGACATCTGAACACAAGAAATGATGGCATTGGCAGGTAGCTTCCTTCAAGGTCTGTGAGGAAAGGAGCTGCTCCAGGCCTCTCTTTTTGGCTTGCAGATGGTGTTCTCTTGTTGTCTTCTATGTGTGTCTGTATCACAATTTCCCCTTTTTATAAGAACACCAGTCATCTTGGTTTAGGGACCCACCCTACTCTAGTATGACCTCATCTTAACTAATTACATCTGCAGTGACCCTGTTTCCAAATAAGGTCACATTCTAAGGTTATTGGAGGTTAGCACTCCAACATAGGAATTTGGGAGGAACACAGTTCAGCCCATAATAGTACACTGCTGTCAAGGTTTCTAATGTCCTCCAAGGCAGAGAACAAAAGTGTATTTTACTTTTTGTACAAAATGAGAAGACTGAAAGAGAAGTGAAATAATTTTTTTAAGATGGTGGACTCCCCAAGAGCTGAAAATTATACAAAAAGAAGACTACTCCTTTGCTCTACCCACTGAACCAGACATCAACTTCACAGAGTTGTATCTTTGAACCTCATAGTATCCTATTCTGTAGAAATGTAGACTTTTAGTCTTAGAAGGGACCCAGAGAGAGGAAGAATGCTTCTTACCATTACCCAAGTAGTAGAAGAACCAGCCTAGAGTGTACACCTCTTCCCACCAGGCTTACATTCCTTCAGCTATACTGGTGGTTGCCATTGTTGGTTGTTAGTAATTCCTTTTCTTCTGTATTTGAAAAATAACTGTGGCTACTCTAAAAATGAATGTTATCACTGGTTTTCTTTTCTTCATGGTGGAAGGCATGTAACCGATGTGTTTGCCTGAACTCCTTTGTTTATCCACAAGTATTTATGTACCCATTCTCATATCTCATTTTAAAACCTGCCCTGATAAGAACTGGATTTGAGGCACCCTGGATTTTCCCAAATTATTCTTGACTCAGCGCCTACATCAGAATAATCACAGAAAGATATGAGCACCTTCCACTTTCCTATGAGCTGATTCTTCAGATGAATGAATTTGACTTTGTTCCCAGTCCACATTTGGGGGTGTTGTTGTAGATAAGAAAGGTCCACTTATGAGGAACTGTTGTTTGTACACATGAACTGCCCATCTGTGCCGTTTTAGTGTTACTGTGTAGAAGAGAGCTGATAATTGAACCTTGAATACGTCCTATAACCCTACATCCGATTAACTCAAAATCTTTTGTGTTTTTCCTCCCATTTTAGCAAATCGATGGAGAAGCATTTCTGCTTATGACCCAAACAGACATTGTGAAAATTATGAGCATTAAGTTGGGCCCTGCCCTCAAAATTTTCAATTCTATCCTGATGTTCAAAGCCGCAGAGAAGAACTCCCACAATGAACTTTGAAGATGGTGAATTTTGAGCACCGTCAGCTTTCTGCTTTAAAGCTCATGTTTTACTCAAAGCACAAAGACAGCGGTAACTCCTAAGCGAGAAGTCTCCAAAACTCTAAAGAGCAATGCTGTCAGATTATTTATATTCCTTAAGAGACAATATATACGAATTCTTACGAAAGTGCTTGAGCTTTTAACCAGGTACTGTCTAACAACAGTACAACAGTCGTCTTTCGGTTCTGTTCACTGAGCTAAATTTATCTTTGTAAATCTTTTTGAGGCTGGGGGGTGGGAGGGAAGGGGGACTTCATTAATTATTTATGGAAAAAGCGGGGGTGGGGGAGGGCAGAGTAAGAACTTTTGGCATTTTGTAAACATTGTTGAATTCTCTTTCATGTACACTCTTTCTTTTTCAACACTTTCAGGAACCTTTTTATATAATCAAACTTCAACTTAAACCAAATTTGTGAAAACCTGGCTAACTTTAGCCAGTGGGACTGTTATCTGTCTTGTTAATTCTGTGCCATATTTTGAATTGCAACATTATGCTAAGTATAACTTTGCAAGTCATGATACTGCCTAACTGCTTGTCATAATTTGTTGGGGCTGAATAGTTGTAAAAATTACCTTTCTTTAAATCAGTGTTTTTACTTTTGCACGCAATTATGAAATGTTAAACAAATTACTTTTCACCAGCATCTTGACTTAATTACCAAAAACGTGTATATAAATAATGGAATTGAAAAATAAAATATATAAACATAAATAAATTAGGTGATGTATTTGAATGACATCAGTCTCATACATCGTGGTGCCCTGTGTGTTTACAGGACTCCAGTGATATCAAAGGAATATGCAGTTATATTGGGGGGCTGTTTGTATGATCTTAAACTATTTATGAGATGATCTTGAGCTTCTAATTGTCATTGAAGTAACTGTGGTGCTCTTCAGAGATGAAGGGCTCATTCTATTGATATAAATACTAACCTGGAAAGAGCTCTGTCTCAGACCTTGCAGTGTCCTCCAAACCCAAAGGTTTTCTTTAGGATTGGCTGAAGAGAGAGTGTATAGATTTTACCCAAGAGGCAAGATTTGAGGGAGCAGCCCCAGTCAACACAAAGATTCTAAATGCTCACAGATGAGGGAGGTGACCTTCCCAGAGCAGTTATTCAAGGAGCTCTGTTTTGGAGAGATTCTTTTCTCCTCAGTATAGAAGCATACAGATGCACTTTAAATGAAAGACCTTGATGACCTATAAACTGATAGCTGGTAGTGTTACTTTTGCAAGAATGCATCTCCAACGCAAAAGGTAAATTATTTTATCAGCCTATGTGTGTAACTTTTAATTCCAGGATTGGATATTTATTTAAGAACTATTTTAAAAGTAGAAAGTAAGTCTGTAGCATGTTGTCTGAATTCTGGGGAAAGGTCCACCTCTTTCCTTAGTTGCTTTCATTTTTTCTCATGTAGGATTCCCTTGATATTCCCCCCTGCATTGGAAGTCTATGAGTGGTCCTTTGCTTTTGTCATAATTCAAGGTAAAACAAGGCCCGTGACCCCCCCACTTCATTTCTTTGCATAAATCTGCTTTAAAAAAAGTTTTTTGTTGTTAGTTCTTTTCTCCTTTTTTGTTCAGAATTTGTACATTCACGTTGCACTTGTTATACCTGACATGAATGAAATAAAATCTTAATTGCAGATACTTTTTTATATATGTATGATTCTTAAGAAACCTTGTCAGATAGGAGGGGCGTATGAGAGCAGGAACAATATCAAACATACGGGCCCTAGATACCTGTGTAATGAATGAATCTGTAGGATTTGGAATTGTTTGTCAGACTATGTCCCAGATGATGTGAAGAGTGACAAAAAGGAAAAACAAATCAATTTTATGGTTACGGCAGGTAGGATTCACACGCATTGAGAACTTTTCCCTGCTAGTTTAAAGCACATATGGCAACAGAGGAGCCTTTTAAATCTTACTGAAAACATCTACTCATTCTAAGAAGCATGTTGTTGTATGTTAGAGGCAAGGCATTAAGCATCCCTACTAGGGTGGAAGAGTCTTCCACAAGAAGAGGAAACCTTTCACCATTCCATCCCTGGGATATAGTCTAAGTATAGTCTAAGTTTTAACAGAGGAAACAGGGAGCCGTGATGACAGGGAGGTCCCTGAAATGAGAGAAGCAAGCTTGGAGTAAGACAAAAGGGAGGGATGGGGAATGTGGAACTTGACAGAACCTTCCCATCTCTAAATGCATTTTTAAAAATTACACTCTACAAGCCAAAGGAGTCCGTCCTGTCTACCGGTTGAAATATTACCCCAGGTTGCTATTTTGCAACTTATAGATTCAGTGGACTCAGCTTCCAAAGAAAATAGGATTAGGCTGGTCAAGAAATATTGAATATTTGCCAAGTGGCATGGCCATGCTGTCCACTGGAGACAGATACACCATTGAAAGAGACAATAAAGCTCATGGTCAGCGCATGTCTGAGCCAAACTTCACTGCAGTTACCTTGCAGCTCCACCCCTATCTCTCCGCCCCCGGCCCAAAGGAACAAAGAGAGGCTTTCTTTCAAGGCTAACCCTAAAAAACAGATGATACAAATGAACTTATTTACAAAACAGAAACAGACTCACAGACTTAGAAAACAAACTTATGGTTACCAAAGGAGAAAGGTGGGGGGAGGGATAAATCGGGAGTTTGGGATTGACATATACACACTGCCATATATAAAATAGATAATCAACAAGGACCTACTGTATAGCACAGGGAACTCTACTCAATATTCTGTAATAACCTAAATGGGAAAAGAATTTGAAAAAGAATAGATGCATGTATATGTGTAACTGAATCACTTTGAGGTACACCTGAAACTAACACAACATTGTTACAACTACTCCAGTATTAAAAAAAAAAAAGAAAAAAAAAGCCAGCCATAGAGACTGTGGACCTCCAAGGGAAAGGACTCTTTAAGAACTTGGTAAATTCATTTGGGAGAAGAGGAGTAAGATTTTGAAATTTAAAAAAACGGGAGGGGGGAGTGTAAGCTGGGACGAAGTGAGAGAGTGGCATGGACATATATACACTACCAAACATAAAACAGATATAGCTAGTGGGAAGCAGGGAGCACAGGGAGATCAGCTCGGTGCTTTGTGACCACCTAGAGGGGTGGGATAGGGAGAGTGGGAAGGAGACGCAAGAGGGAGGAGATATGGGGATATATGTATATGTATAGCTGATACACTTTGTTACAAAGCAGAAACTAACACACCAGTGTAAAGCAATTATACTCCAATAAAGATGGTTTAAAAAAAACACAAAAAACGGGAGTGGGGAGAGAATAATTGGAGGAAATAAAAGAAACTTTTTTCTGTAAGGAACTAAAGGCACATTGTAGTGAAAGGGAAGATATGGAAACTGTAGAATTGGGACTAGTTATTCGAAAATGAAATGTACCGAATTGTTATTGCCTGTCCATTCTCATGTAAGTAGCGAATAGTCATTGCAGAGGTGGGCAGCTGATCTTTCATTTTCTTTTATCTCACTGACTTAAGCATTTTAATGAACAGTTAGAAAGATATTAGTATTTTGCAGTATTTCTAGAGACGTGCTATAAAAATATTTCTTCAATAATTCATATGAGCCCTTATTAAACTTCAAAGAACATTTTATTTGATGAAGTAACCCAGGAAATGTCCATCGCATTGTGGTGCAATAGTAGCACACTTAAATTCTTCAGTCTCTAAACCCACCAGTTCTGTCAAAACTAATGTTGAGATTGTGATGATGACAAGGGGCACCTTAAAACTAATGTTGGATGAATTACAACATGGGGCTTTGGGCTGGGTGAGGCACCAGGACTAGGGCTCCTGAGAGAGGCTGGAGAGCCAGTCTAGGAAGGGTCCTAACCTGGAAGCTAGAAGCTGAGGCCCAAGTGGTGCTGGGAGTGAAAAGCAAGATCCTTATCATAGATCAAAACAAGCCCAAGGGGCAACCAGGGCAGATGAG
The DNA here is from genome assembly GCF_963924675.1 of Phocoena phocoena. Taxonomy (NCBI): domain Eukaryota; kingdom Metazoa; phylum Chordata; class Mammalia; order Artiodactyla; family Phocoenidae; genus Phocoena; species Phocoena phocoena. The sequence goes on along the minus strand of NC_089230.1, from coordinate 32,107,394 downwards.
GTCAAGGTGAAGGAAAACTAGAAACCGTGTGGGGAGACAAGAACCAGGCACATCACTGTATCTCAAGGCAGGGAAGCAGAGAAAGATGAAGACGGGTCACAGATGATCAAAACCTGTGCCGGCGAGATTGGCCAGAAATGAGACCTCAGGAATGAAGCAGCCCGGGTTCTCCACAGGTATGAATGAAGAAAACCAAAACACCCCCCAGGGCAGGTCAGCTGAGGGAAAGAGGAACTGGGGAGTGTGAGCATCTTCTTAAAATGCTCAAAATGTTTCCAAGCAATGTTCAGCCCAGAGGCAGAACCACAGGCCACAAGTGTGCAGCTCCTGGACATTAAGTCTATCAAAAGTAGGCACGCTGACTTAAGTGCAAGGTCATATCCTAATCTGAAGGATTTAAGAAAATGTGAAGCGTAGTGTCTTTTAAAACCTAATGCACCCTTGAAAGTGTTAACTTGGACTGGAATTGCTTAGAACTCAAACATCTCTTTAAGTAGTATTTTATTACAGGATTTCAAGAAAGAAAGCATCGAAGTGTAAAGATAGAAGGCATTGATACTCATTCAAATCCTAGAGACAAGATGATTTTCTAATACCTACCTCTACTAAATCAAAACAATCTTTAATAGTTTCAGCCATCCCAGAGATCAATTCTGATAAAATATTTGGCATGCTTTAAGTGACTGTGTGTTGAAATCCTACTTCCTTTTCCTTTTCTTTCACAGAAGGAAAATATGGACTGTGCGTATCAAAAATCAGTGTCTCTAGGAAGTTGAGGGTTTGGGACAGTCTTCTTGGACACTCGATCCCAAATACATGGAAGGCAGCTATGAGAGTGGCCAAGGCTGTAATACAGTCATCCACCTTTGTGAGTCTCTCTTTTTCTAAATACAAAGAAAATTCACAGACATCCATGTTGAAAGGGTTCTTAACTTCTAACACGGGTGTGGACACTTGCACCTGAAAAAAAAAAGATTACAGTAGTCACCACCCCATGACGTGTAAACTAGCTAAATAATACAAGATGCCTCAATCTAACCATGATATTACAATGTATGAGCTTTTTGCAATTTAGCATTATTTGTAAATATGACAAAACATAACTTCAAAATAGGCCACCATCCTGCTTCAAATAAATAATCATATAAAGATATGAACTCTCAAACCAGTGATCACTGAAATACCACATACCTTCTCATTCACAATGACAAAAAGGCTGGGATCCTCCCCGAAAACATCTGGTAGGAGTAAACAGGTGGCTGTCATCTTCATATCTGTCAAAGCAAACAGGCTCACAGTCCAAGTAAAAATAAGCTCTTACCAATTGTTGTAAGTAAAGCCAGTATCAAAACATGTGGATTATTTTTTGTTACCTTCTACAGAGAACAAACTAGCCTTCTTAGATCAGTGTTTCCCTACCATTTTTTAAACCAACATCCCCTTCTAATAAACATTCAAGATCTCCTGTTCTACCCTCCAGATCACTGCCAGGAGAAGATAAGAGTTCTGTGTACTCTCTGTCCCTCAGCCAGGGTGATTTCATTGTACTCTACCTCGTGGCTTGTAAATTACCTTGTGTATGAAATTAACAGGTTACTAGTTTCCTAAATATAATTTTACAATATCAAGTGTACTTTTAAAATCTACACCTCAACTCCTCCTAGTTGAGAAATTCTTTTTTCTTTCCCACATGTTGTTTCACTGAATTCTACAAAGCATGGCTTTCCTAATTATCCTGAATTACACAGATAACTGAGACCAGATCACCCTATCCCTTAGGTTTACTAACGTTTCAACATGTCTTCATCTGTATGCTGTTTCATTTTTTCTTGCAATGCAATATTGATTGGATTGTCCACCAAAGAAAAAGAAGCCAGTATATTTTCTGAATAGGATTCCAAAATGTGCCTTGTTTTCTTATAAATATCTGTTCTTGTAAGAAGTTGGAATTCTCTGAACAGCTGAAAAAAGAAAAAGATCACAAGAAAAGCTAATGTATAGAATGTAAGGAAGTAAGTTACTCTTTAGAATTATATTAAGCTCTGAATGTTAGTTTATATACTAGATATTTGATTAGCTTTAGTGGAGAAGTAGAAAGACTTAGGACGGAGGAGGAGAAAAGAATGAAAGCCTGAAGTGAACTGTCAGATTTCAGGAAGCAAACCTTGAAAAATTCCTGACCATGGTATCCTAAAGGGAAAAGAGCTTTAAAAACTCTGTAAGATCAGACAGAAATAAAGGGTGAAAACCAAAATGAGTCTAGGAGATCTGACTACAAGGTGAAAGCAAAAACAGTTTACCTGTGTGGAAACCCCTTTGCTCAAAACCACCTTTTCTTGCCACTGCCTAAGTTCTTCCCTGCGGAGAAGTCCACCACCACTGTCCGCCTCCCAACTTTTCTGACAGAGTGGCATTATAAGACTGTTCATCACCCACACTAGTAGGAATTATGTAATTATCACTTTCCTTAAAACACTATAAGGAACAGTTATATACTACCCATCATTTCCTGAGTATCTTGGTGGATCCTAAATTGCCCAAAGATTAGGTCCAAAAGTTAAGTTATTGGAAAACTGGCATTCACATTCTCATAAAGACATAGCGGCTCTGCTATCAGGCAACACTCAGTGGACGACTAATTTAGATTAATACCCTACAAAGAACCTCTCTCAGCAGGGAGATGTGAAGTGAGGCATGAGGAAGGTAAATATTGTCCACTTTCCTGGGCGCACAGCTCAGGAATTTTTTTTAACCTTTTTCAAAAAAAATTAATCTCAGGTCGACCTTAAAGTTGCAGAAAGAGTAAACAGAGCTCGCAACTTCCCCCAAGGCTAACCCCTCTGATCCATTTGAAAGTACGCTGTAGATATGATGCCCTCTTAACCCTTAATTCTTCGTTGCATATTATTATTCCTTGTACTTAGCTAGAAGTACAAGGATGCTCTCCTATATGACTACAGCATAACCATCAAAATCAGGAAAATCGAATCCATTCAAACTTGCCAGTTGTTGCAGTCATGCTCTTTATAAATCCAGAACATAATCCAGGAACACGTGAGATTTAGATATCATGTTTCTTTAGTCTCCTTCAATCTGAAGCAGCATCTTGGTTTTCTTGAATTCCCTGACATTTTTGAAAAGTAGAGGCCAATTACTTAGCAGAGCACCCTTCATTCTAGGTTTGTATGATGTTTCTTCATGAGTTATGAATTATGGCAAGAATGCTGGCGCCCCTCCATCAGAAGGTGTTAACTGGTGCCATTATTGAAGATACTAACTTATCACTCGGTGAAGATGGAATCTGACGGGTTAATTAATATGTTATTAATTAACATATAGTTGTAAGTGTTTTAAGGGGGGGTTTCCCTTGAGTTGATGTAAATATATTGTTTTTCCTGTCGTTCAGCCGTAAGATTTCACATCCACCAATGATTCTTGCCTGAATCAAGTATTACTATTGAATATGATAGTTGCCAAATAGTGATTTTCTAATTCCATAATTCTTTCTAAATTTATTGGCTTTCTACTCTACGCTGTAGCTTTCTCTTCTCCTACATTAATTTATTCGTTTATTTGTATCACTACAGAATAATAAACCCCTCTTTACTCAAATGATCATAACTCTAATCCTTTCATTATTTATATTAATGCTCAGATTGTCCAGACTCGGCCAGTAGGAGTTGACCCCTGAATCCTCTTGACATAGCCTCTTGGTCTTTGAGCGCTTCCTTAGTTTCTGGCACTACACAATATTTCAGGCTCATCTCGTATTTTTTCCGCCTCAGCCTTGGAGTCAGCTATTTCTCCAAAAGCCCCGGGTTCCTTTTAATGGAGAATGATATTTAAAAACTAAGATTTCAGCCCTTGATGTGCTCACTGCTTCACTGGTGTTCTAGGATTTCTTACAGAACAAAGCTAGGAAATACATATTTGTATATACATGCACACATACAGACATACATCTATCTGTTTAAATATCTATATATACGTATTAAAAACCATGAGTTCACACTGATACCTTCAATTCCAACCCAGCAACACAGGCCTTATTCCAACCTCCCTGCTTCCCATACATCCTCTCTCAACAGCGAAAACCTGGCTCCCATTATCCCCGATGTATCGATATTTACTTATTCGCCCAAATCTTCCCCAAACTTCATGTAGCCAGACCCCCAGCCACGAATGGTCAGTCACAGAATAGCCAACCCAATATTTACTTTTTTGCTCAAATCTTCCCCAAACCTCATGTGGCCAAACCCCCAGTCGTGAATGGTCAGTCACAGAATAGCCCCTCTCTCTACAACCCCAGGTTTTGTCCCAAAGGTTATTAACCTTAATCATTTTTCCTTTTCTATTCAGATTGGATCATTTCTATCTTCAAGTTCACAGACCCTTAGTTTGCATTTCCCAATAGGCATTTCCCTATCCAATGATGTTTTCATTTCAGATAAATGTTCTTTTCAGTTCTGAATTTCAATTTGGTTCTTTTAAAATATATATTCCATTCTCTGCTAAGATGCCCCGCAGTGATGCTGCATGGAATTCACTGGTTTTACCGTGTTCCCACCATCCTGAAGCAGCTGGCTTGATAGAACGGTGAAACGGCCTTTTGAAGACTTCGTTACAGCACCAGTTAGGTAGCAGTTCCTTGTAGGGCTGGGGAAAGGTTCTCCAGGAGCTGTATATGCGCTGAGTCAGAGCCCAATATATGGTGCTGTTTCTCTCGTAGCCAGAATTCACAGGTCCAGGTATCCAGGGATGGACAATGGAGCGGCACCACTCACTATTACCCCTAGTGACCACTAGTAGGGAGTCTGGATTAAACTGTGTTCCTTTCAAGGGTGTTAAATTTTGTTGTGGCAGGCAATTAAATTTCTGGTTGATCCTTCTCGTTCTGTCAGACTTAATCTTATTGTTTGAATGAGTTTATTTCGGTTTATTTTGGTTTTTGTCCTTAGTTCTAGTCAATGGCCCCAACTCAAATCTAGGACATAAAGTATGGACTTTCTGGAGTCTCAGATGGATGCCCAAGACTCTCAGCAAAGTCTTTCCACTCTGACTGGGCCGGAATTCTTATTTTTCAACACCGTGTCGCCTCTGCTTTCAGGTTGCCGTCCTGTGGCAGCCCCTCTTCGCAGCTTTGCGGGGTCTTGTCCTGTGCAGTCCAGCTCTCAGCCAAAGACCTCTGGGGGATCCCTCCATGGACTTCTGCCCTCCGTCTTTCCTCTAGTACCGTCTCTCGCAAATACCAGCTACTTCATCATTCCCAAACTCCCACCTCTAACTGTTCAACTCTGTGAGACCACCCTTCTGCTTGGCTTTCACCTTTTTGTGCCATGATCTAGAAAGTAACCCCAAGGAAGAAAACTGAGGCACATCCTGTATGTTCCCCTTTAATCAAGATCAGAGTCCTACGGATACAGAGAACAAACTAGTGGTTGCCAGAGGGAAGGGGATGGGGAATGGGTGAAATACATGAAGGGGACCAAGAGGTAAAAAATTACTAGTTATAAAATAAATAAGTCACAGGGATGTAAGGTACAACACAGGAAATATAGTCAATATAATTGTAATAACTTTCTATAATGCTTAATCTATAAAAATATCGAATCACTATGTTGTACACCTGAAACTAACATAATGTTGTAAGTCAACTATAATTCAATTAACTTATTAAAAATAATCAATTTCATAAAACAAACAAAAAAAAGAGCAGAGTCCTGCAATGCCTACTCTCCAATGCCTGGAAGCAGTTGCCTCATAGATATTTTTCCCAGTTTTATCCATGTTAATGATGGGAAGGTAGGTCCAGGACCAGTTTCTCCATCATGACCAAAAACAAAACTCAGATTCTCTTGTTTTCCTTTGAAACTTTTTATTAGCTGGTGATTCTCAGGCACTTCACTTAAGTTTTAAACAATGATTGTTGAAATAGTTTCTCAGTAATATGAAAACTATAGCATTTCAAAGGATTTACTGGAAATTTGAGGAATTATTTACATTTGTGTTTGGTATTTTCCCCTCTTCAACTTTTCTTTCTTGTCTTGTGCCACATCCACTAGGTCCCAGTAACAAATTCCTAGTTGATAATATTCTACTCTCATGAAGTACATTTTAAAAGTTTAAATTTTTAAATTTTCTGTTGAGAGAAAGTTTTTTGAGAGGAGGACGTTGATGAGTACAGGTGGTAATTGAGGGTCCTGGGACCAGCTTCTCACACTGGCTGCTGCTCTTCAACCAGCCTGCGTCCACAAGCTCCCTAAGCGCCAAGTGTTTTCACACTGGTAGTAGAAACAAGCAGGTGATGGGGGAGGTCTGAAGCAGAGGCAGCTGTCCTACTATAGGGATTGTTTGTTAACGACCTTGTAAGCAAGGTCAAACTTGCTTTTATTTTCAGAAGCGCCACAAGGATATTATGAATTGTTAATCCCAGCTAGCTACCCAAGGCTGAGTTAGGGACGTACTTCCTGAAGAAGCCTAAAATGTTTAATCCTTTTTTTTTTACAACAATAAATAGGGCAACTTTATTCAGTAAGTACAGCCATTACCAAAACTATACCCCAATCCACATTTTGAATATAAAGGGTGAAATACCTGAGGGAATAGGAAGAAAAGACTTACAGATGCCACAATGGGAGACTTAAAGCAGGAGAGACACAGCCTTAGGTCTGAAATGTCTCTACTCTTCATTAGAGCTATAATGAACCCCAGATTTACTATCAATTATAGTTCTTTGAGAGGCCACTGAACCATAGCTCATCTGGTTTAACCACTAAAACTTTGTAGGCTGCAGTCCAGTGAAAACCTCAAAGGTTGCAACATCAGTGACCAGAGCAGCCTTACCAACCACTGTTGTAAGTGGGGAATGGGGAAAATACATGAAGGGGACCAAGAGTCCCCTTGGTTTGTGTCCCCCACCAAATGTTTGTGTCCCCCACCAAATTCATATGTTGAAACCTAGCAGTGTGATGGTATTAGGCGATGAGGTCTTTGGGAGGTGCTTAGGTCATGAGGGCAGAGTCCTCATAAATGGGGTTAGTGCCCTTATACAAAAGCCCCCAGAGAGCTAGCTTGCCCTTCAGCCATATGAAGTTACAGCTAAGAAGCACCATCCATGAACCAGAAAGTGGACTCTCACCAGACACTAAATCTGAAGGTACCTTGATCTTGAACTTCCCCGACTCCAGAAGTGGGAGAAATAAATTTCAATTGTTTATAAGCTACTCAGTCAATGGTATTTTTGTTTACAGCAGCTAGATTGGACTAAGACACCAACCATCTACTAACTCATCCAGCATTCAAAAAAATCAATACTTCATTTGTATTTTACACACAGTACTCTGCTAGGCACTTTGGGAACTACTACAATGTTCAGAACATGCTCCTTACATTTAAAGACTTTATAGGCTATCAGTTTAACAGTTTTTCGCTTTAAAAGTATATTTTGTACGTGTGTCAATCTGGCATACTCTTCTAACAGCTAGAGGCTACCGTATATTACTGTTCCTAGCAACCCAAAGATTAAGGAGAAAGCAAGCAATAAATAAGGTAGGGTTGCTGAGAAAAAATTAAATAAAATAATCCATGTAAATAAAGCCCTGAGAACATAGCTGCTATGTAGCAAACACTCAGATGTTTGCTATAGACATTATTATTAAAATAAAGCATGTAGGCAAATGCTTATTTCAGTTTCTTTTGGAAGAAGAAAAGCCTGTAAAACTTTTCATTTCCAGTTTGGTTGACTGCACCTACAGAATTCCTCCATGAAATGTATTCTCAGATAAAAACACTGAAGAGTCTTTCATTATATACTACAGCCAAAATTACACTAAAATTGTAACAGGACCCTTTAATGTCCACCTTAAATAAACTAAATGGCAGGGTGTCTGATTTACCCATAAACTTTGTATATTTTAAGACCACTTTATGAAATGATTTGGGATCATAAAGGAAATAGATTTTGAGTGATGTTGCATGCTAACAGTTATCTCATAAACTATCTTGTCTAAATGCATGCAAAGGGAAAATGTTGCTCACTGTCAAAATACCCCGAAGTAGTGGTGCCCCTGCCTCCACAATGTGTCCCGTGATGGAGAACTCTTCAAAGCTGAAGGCAGCCAGTGTGTGTTATCAGCAAATGATTCCAGAAATTTCTTCCAAATGGTCCTAGTCGTACCCCTTGGGCCTCGCGCGCTCTCCTGAGATTCGTAAGCACCATCTTGCCGCATAGTCCTGCTACCACTCCAAGAGGAAAGAGACAAAAATCAGTTTGGACATTATAATCAGACTATTATAAGCAAATAAAAATACCTGATAGGGGCACTTCAGGAAAGGAAACATTTTAAGAATGTCCTTGAGAGGTGTCCTGCTGCCCATCAACTTTCTCCTTATTTCCAAAGTCCGGCTCATCCTCTCATCAATCTCACGCCAGTCCTTTTCTGTTTTCACATATTCTTGCTGGAACCAGTTAATATGTTCATCTACATCATAATCTAAACCAACAGCTTCCTCCTACAAAATATTTTCAAAATATTAATATGTTTCAAGTGGCAGTTTAATGCTTCATGAAAACCTGAATTGTGGGCTGTTATGACACACTCAACGATTCACTCATGTGGTGAGCACTACTATGTAGCATTATGCTTGGCTTTGAATGTGGTTAACAAATGTCTTTGATGCTGTGAACAAATCAAAGAGTTAATTACTGACTCTGGAATTAGAATCTGTTCTCTTTTTTAAAATTTTTATTTAGTCATTTATTTAATTTTTGGCTGCGTTGGGTCTTCGCTGCTGCACGCGGGTTTTCTCTAGTTGCTGAGAGCAGGGGCTACTCTTTGTTGCGGTGGGTGGGCTTCTCATTGCGGTGGCTTCTCTTGCTGCGGACCACTGGCTTCTACGTGCACGGGCTTCAGTAGTTGTGGCACACGGGCTTCAGCAGTTGTGGCTCGCGAGCTCTAGAGCGCAGGCTCAGTAGTTGTGGTGCACGGGCTTAGTTGCTCCGCGGCATGTGGGATCTTCCCAGACCAGGGCTCGAACCCGTGTCCCCTGCATTGGCAGGTGGATTCTTAACCACTGCACCACCAGGGAAGTCCCATAATCTGTTCTCTTGACAGATCTAAGAGTTATTTCATTTCCTACATACCTTTTTACGTGGAAACCTAGATTACCCAGGATGTTCACACTGAATAGAAATGTCATTTATTCCTATGCATTTAAATTTTAGAAGACAAAATATTAAGCAGAGATAAAAGGTTTTAAATTAAGTTTTTGTTATTGTTATTGCTTGTATTTTTCCTTCTTAAATGCTTTTTTAGGGCTGCAGTACCATGCCATATAATCCAAATTCAAAATAATTATGGTGGGTATTTTGTGATGCTGAATCATGAAGCTGTCAGTTATATTCGCTATGCATTTGGGTACACTGGATGGGGTGGGGTGGCTGAAAGTACCTCACATGTTCTCATTAAAAATCTAAGGTAGGGACTCCCCTGGTGGTACAGTCGCACCTACTGCCCACGAGCCGCAACTACTGAAGCCCGTGCACCTAGAGCCCGTGCTCCACAACAAGAGAAGCCACCGCAATGAGAAGCCCATGCACGCAATGAAGAGTAGCCCCAGCTCACCGCGGCTAGAGAAAGCCCACGTGCAGCAAGACCCAATGCAGCCAAAAATTAATAAATAAATGTATTTTTTAAAAAAAATCTAAGATAATCAACAGGCTTTGAGAAGACAAGAAAATAATCTTTCTAGAAAAGTTAGTTGAGCGGACATTTGGCTGAACTACACTTGAATCAACAAGTTGACAAACTGTCTAGCTGACCAGAATGTGAGCAGATGTTACCTGTAAAAGATGGAAAAATGGTAAAGAGCCTAAAAGGCTCCTATATCAAGCCTTTTACAAGCATTTTAGGAAAGCGTCAGGTAGATCCACTATCTATGAACATAGGATGATTAGCAAGACATAGACCAAGTGAACAAATTCCTAGAAAAATGTACAAACAGACTAAAAAGAAATTCCTAGAACCTTACATAAATTTAATTAGAAGACAAAAGTCTTTCCACAAAGAAAATACCAAGACCTGAAGTTTTCATAGACAAATTCTACTAAACTTTCAAAACAGAGGGCATACCAAATTTACGCGAATTTTTTCAAGGAGTCGAAAAAAAAAAGAAAATCTATGAAGAATTCCAACCCATTCTATGAAGCCTCTATGTCTACGACATTGATTCCCAAACCTGAAAGAACTGTATGAGAGAGGATAATTACAGGTCAATCTCATTCATGAACAAAGTTGCAAATATTAGGAACAAGGAACAACTAACTTGGATCTACCCCAGAAATGCAACATGGGTTTGACATTAGTAACTGGTCATGCTCCCTGCTAACTATGGTGTTCCCCAGAGAGTGTCATTTAACCCTCTAATTCCTCTAAGGGGGTATTTATCTGAGTTATCCGGTCTAAAAGCCACTAGCCACATATGGCTATGGAGCATTTGAACTGTGGCTAGACCAAATTAAGATGTGTGCTGGCAACACTGAATTTCAAAGACTTAGGATGCAAAGAAAGAATGTAAAACATCTCATTAACAATTTTTCATAATGATTACATGTTGAAATGATAATACTGGGTTAAGTAAGCTATACTCTTAATGTTATAATTCCGCCTGCTTCTTTTTACGTTTTTTAATGTGGCTAACTAGGAAACCTTAAATTATATCTGTGGTTTGTATTATATTTTTATTGAACAGTGCTGTGTTAGATGCTAGAGTTTTCTTCATACCAAATTCCAGTCATCCCTGTTTCCACTTCTATTGTCATCGGAAACGATGTTTCCCTGTGTAACTTGAACAGTCTCTTTCCTTAACATTCAGTCACGTGTCTTAGTCAATCAGCAGGGAAACTGCTTTGACTTTGCCCCGTGTTTCCAAGTGCACGGCTGACTTGTAAAACTTCACAGTATTAGCAAATGTGCCACCTGCTGATGGCAGTAATTGCATTATATCCAGAATGCAATTAACTGTGAACATTTTTCTTCAACTTTTGCTTCTTGCTCAGTTTTGCACCATGAGAGAAACATCTGTGGAAAAGGCTGCAAAAATGATTAGTATTTATACAATAAATCATTATGTCAGGTGCAGTAAGAAACAAACAGTAAATGCCCTAAAAGAAATTAAAAGAAACCTAGTGTTACGTCCTTAGCATTGACTAAGCAGCTTTTGCATGACTTTCAATTCCATTGTATCTGTAAGCCAAAGAAAGCTAACACACAAAACTGTTTCATGACTTTCAAAGTCACTGGGTACATATATACCCAATAAGTAGGAAAAGAAATGTTTTAAGAGAGAAATGAATTACAGTAGCCCCCTATTTATCTGCGGGGGATACGTTCCAAGAGCCCCAGTGGAAGCCTGAAACCACAGATGGCACCGAACCTTATATATACTATGTTTTTCCCTTAATACGTACCTATGATAAAGTTTAATTTATCAATTAGGCACAGTAAGAGATTAACAACAACAATAATAAAACAGAACAATTATAACAATACACTGTAATACAAGTTATGTGAATGTGGTCTCTCAACTTAAAACTTATAAATTGTTTATTTCTAGAACTTTCCATTTAATATTTTCAGAACACAGTCGACTGAAGGTAACTGAAACCCCAGAAAGTGAAACTGTGGATGTTGGGGGCGGGGGGCTACTGTATAAGTATAGTGTTAGTAATTTAACACCCGGCAGTTTGTTTATTTTTTTATCTATTTATTTATTTAACAAAAGTCTGGAGGACTTTGGATGCAAGGACACCCCACAATCACTTATTAAATCCCTGTGTTCCTGTCCTAGATATAGCATAAGTTTAAAAAAAAAGCATAAATTAACCCCTCTACAGAAACTGCTGCAACATTCCCAGTATATGTTTGATAAGATATTTCACATCAGAATCGGGCAAAATATTGTGTTTTCTTCATGTTTCAGACTCTGAGAAAAGTCCGTAATACTCCATCACTTGATGAAGCCTGCCCTGGAACAGGAGAATCACTGAGGTGTGGATCCAAAGCCTGACGTGCTGTACTTGGAGCCGCTGGTATTACTCAGGACAGGCAAGATGCTGCTGCTCTATCTAAAAACCCCCGAACGTCAGAGCAACAGACGTTTATCACTCACGTGAACGTCCCTCTCAGGGCCCAGCTTCTCATCCTCTTCACCCAAGAAACTGGCTCCACCATCTAGAATATCAGTCATCATTGCAAAGGAAAGGGGAAAGATGGGGCACTGCATACTGGATCTTCGATGCGCTTGACACTTCTTCTCACATTCCATCGATCAGTCAGTCTCATGGCCACATCTCACTTCAAGGGAGTGGAGATGTACCAACATGCTGATTGTCTGGAGAAGATAAGCTCATGAAATTGGTGAGCAGCAACCATATCCACCTCTGCGTTTCTTACTATAGGAGAGCATAGCTCTCCTTATAGTTTTAGCCAATTTCAGACAGGGTTTTCTGGTAGCTATAGCCAAAACCATAATAATTGAACACTGGAACACCCAATTCTCAAACCAGCAATCAATTCCCTAGATGAATTCTATGTCTAGCAATAAATCCTTCAAATATGAAGGAGAGATTTAAGACATTCGCAGATAAATAAAAAGTGAGAGGATTGATCACTAGCAGATCTGCCCTACCAGAGATGCTAAAGATGGTCTTTCAAGCTAAAATGGAAGAACGTTGACTGTAACTCAAATCCACAAGAAAAAAACAGAGCACTGGTAAAGGTCACTACATAGGTAAGTACAAAAGACAGTATCAATGTATTTTCAGGTTGTAACTCCTTCTTTCTCCCATCTTGTTTTAAAAACAATTGCATGAAGCAAGAGTTATAAATTCTGTGTTGATGGGCATACAGGGTATAAAAGGAAGACAAGTGTAGTTATACAGGGGCAAAGTTTTTATATGCTGTTATAATTAAATGGATATTAACCCAAACTAGATTATTATAAATCAAGATGTTAGTTGTAATCCCCAGGGCCACCACTAAGGAAATAACTATGAATGTTTATTTACTAAAAGAAACAATAGGGAAATTAAATTAATACACTAGAAAATATTTACTTAACACAAAACAAGGCAGTAATTAAGGAATAAAGTAACAAGAAAAAGTTGACATATAGAAAACAAATAGCAGACATAAATCCTAACTTACCAGTAATCACATTAGATAACTGACAAAATGGATTTTAAAAAAATGATCTAAATATATACTGTCTACTAGAGACACACTTTAGATTCAAAGACATTAAGTAGATTGAAAGTAAAAAGATGGGGAAAGATATACCAGTAAGCAGTAACCGAGAGACAGAACAGCTATACTAATATGCAACAAAATAAATTTTAAGACAAAAATTGTTCCTAGAGACAAAGGAAGATATTTTATAATGGGAAGAGGGCCAATCCATTAGGAAGATATAACACTTATAAACTTATATACACCTAGCAACGGCATCCCCAAAGTCATGTGGCAAAAACTGATAGAATGGAAGGGAGAAAGAGACAATTCAGTAATAATAGTAGCTGGAGATTTTAATATGTCACTTTCAATAATGAATAGAGCCACTAAACAGATGGTAAACAAGGAACTGGAAGACTAGAGTGACTGCTATTCCTGGAGAAGACATGGATTGTAAGAACTTGAAGCTGGATGTAATAAATCATGCATGAAATGAAAACCTCCAAGAAGATGATATCAAAAGGAATTTTGAAGAAACTGATTGATAGGATTAAATTACTTACTTAAAACTCTTCACAAAAACCAAAATGTAGACTACATTAACTGATAAAGATAAAATAATCTGTGCACTTAAAGATCACATTAAAAACTGAGAGAACTTCATTGCAATTAGGAGAAAAAAAAAAAAAAAGAAAGAGAGAAAAGCAAAAGCCCCTGTGGAAAATTCAAAGTCCTTCCTGTACTGCTTCAAGAAACCAAAATAAATGCTCACCAAAAACCCATGTCAGAGTTAACCTACTCCATAAAGACAGAGGAGAATCTTTTCAAAGTGGATGAAAAGTTCAGGCATAAATGTGAAGGACTGGACACATGAAAGATTCAAGCCAGGTTTTTATCCGAAAAATTTGAAAGAAGCAATGACTATTATTAAAGTCAGCTTATATCCCAAGAGTGAAAAGTTTACGGTAGTAAGTCGAAGCCTCTACTGGATGAAAGAAACCTCAATAACTTAAGAAAAGAAAATGCGTGCATTAGTCAAAAAGCATTAAAGACGAGTTTCAGCATTTCAAAGTATGTTTGCATCCTGATGTTTCAAATGGGGCATGGAGGGGGGGAGGGATAAATTAGGAGTTAGCAGAGGCCCAAAGGGACCACCAAGGAATCCTCTGGATGGAGAGATTTCCGAGAAATGATGTGCATGAGGCTGGGTGAGTGTGAAGATCGGGGTCCAGGGCCCTATGTCAACCGGCTGCCATCCCCACCCCACCCCAGGGTCAGGATGACAGGAGCAGGATGCCTCCCCAGGCCATCTCCATCCTGCCACAGCAGGCTCTCCACAAGGGCAAGACAGAGCTTATCCTGGTGCTCCTTGCCCTGGCAGATGCTCAGAACCTTCCTTTGGTCCTACCCTCCCACCTGAGCTCAGCACCCCTAGGCCAGGCTCTAGTTCTCCTATGAGAAGGCAGGTGCTACAAAGGAGTCCCAGGGTTGGTTCTTGAGACAAGGACCCCCTGTCCTTCCCCTTATTCCAGAAAATGAGGGTGAACCACCCCAGAAATGTCTGTACACTAAGTGCTAACTGATACTAAGTAATCAAATGTAATGTGACAATGGCATAAGAGTAGACTGAGAGACCAGTGGAATAAGGGACAGTGCCCAGAACACACCCAAGTCTTTTGGGGGAACTTAACATACAATAAAAGTACCACGTTAAACAAATCAAAAAAGGATGGATTGATTGTTTAGTAACTGGTGCTGTAAGAGCAACTCACCCTATGGATAGCCTTACTTAATAGCATATACAAAGACAGACTCCAGATGACTTAAAGATCTAAACATGAAAATGCAAACTATAAACTTAATAAGAGAAAGAGTAGGAGAATATCTCTGTGACTCAGGGCATGGGAAGGACTGCTTCCTACAAATTAACAAGAAAAAGATGCCAACCCATTAAAAACTGGGCAATGGATCTAAAGAGGTAATTTTCTAAAAGAAGAAACTCAAAAGTCTAACAAACACATGAAGAGATGCTCAGACTCATTAGTTATCAAGGGAAATGCAATCACAAGAATCAGATTGCACTTTATACCTATTAGACTTGGCAAAACTCACAAGGCTGGCTAGTGCCAAGCAATGGCAGGAAGACAAGGATATGCAGTATTATGGGAGTGAGACTAACAAAATCATTCTAGGAAGTAATTGGTCAGATTAACTACATGCGTGCCCTCTGCCCCATCAGTTCCACTTCTTGGTGGACAAGCCAAAGGAATAACACACAAGTGAGTCCATAACCAGACAGGTATAATGGCGTTCTCTGCAGTACAATCCGTTGAGGGGCTTGAGGCAAGGGCTTGTAATAATCGTTACAATCATGGGCTAGAAATATACATAGTAACATGAATGAGTCTTAAAGAGTGTCGGTGAAAAAGTGAAACACGAATGAGGTACAGAGTACCATTTTCACTGTGTCAAATATGTATAAACCCAAAATCATAGTACACATTTTAGAACACCTTACAAACAAAAAGATACAGATGAAACACAATAGAAGGATTGCTCAAGAGCAGAGGTGGGGAAGAGGGCAGAGAAGAACGAGCACAAAAAGAAGTGAATAGGGCTTCCCTGGTGGCGCAGTGGTTGAGAGTCCGCCTGACGACGCAGGGGACATGGGTTCGTGCCCCGGTCCGGGAGGATCCCACATGCCGCGGAGCGGCTGGGCCCGTGAGCCATGGCCGCTGAGCCTGCGCGTCCGGAGCCTGTGCTCCGCAACGGGAGAAGCCACAACAGTGAGAGGCCCACGTACCACAAAAAAAAAAAGCGAATAGAACAAGAGAAAGGCCTGGCACAGAACAATGACAGTAATGTGCCATGAGGTGAGGAGTTTGATTCACTCAACTTTAACACCTGAAGTTTTGCACAAAAATAATACAGTACAAAGTTAATTCCACTACTCTGCATGCAGCTCCATACAATTCCTGTAAGCTTTTAAAACCAGTGTGTCTTCATCATTTAAACAGGACAATGTTTTCAGCAACTTAAGAAATTACTCAGTTAAGATACAAATGAACTTATTAACAAGACAGAAATAGACTCACAGATAGAGAAAACAAACTTATGGTTACCAAAGGGGAAAGGGGGTGGGGGAGGGATAAATTAGGAGTTTAACAAATACACACTACTATATATAAAATAGGTAAACAAGGACCTACTGTATAGCACAGGGAACTATATTCAATAGCTTGTAATAAACTATAATGGAAAAGAAACTGAAAAAGAACATATATATATGTGTGTATATATATATAACAATCATTTTGCTGTACACCTGAAACACTGTAAATCAACTAACTATACTTCAATAAAAAAAGAAATTACTCAGTTAATTCTGTTTTGAGAATCTAATTATGTCTCCATTTATAAATACTAGAAGAAGTATAATAAAAGGCAATTAAGCAAAGGAAACAGATTTATCAATTCACAGGGCTACAAGTTGCTTGGACCTAAAGCTAAAAGTCAGATGCATAAGAAGCAATGTCACTTATGTTGCATTTGACAGCATGATTTACAAGCAGCAGTGACATGAGGCCGTGAGGTTGGCAAAAGATTTTTAAACATTGCATTTAAAACCAGTATTTTGTAGGACTGATCCAGAAACAGTCTGGTATTCTGACAAGTATAGCCATCTGCAT
This sequence comes from Phocoena phocoena, assembly GCF_963924675.1. NCBI lineage: Eukaryota > Metazoa > Chordata > Mammalia > Artiodactyla > Phocoenidae > Phocoena > Phocoena phocoena. Next base: position 32,090,476 of record NC_089230.1, on the reverse strand, counting down.
ACCATGGTTATAAGTTTTTTTAAGAGCAGAATATGAGGAACCCAGGCATTTTTAAGACTCACGGGTGGATGCTTTGATGCTGATGAAGCTTTGGGTTTTGTAGCACAGTTTAAGCAGTGCCACGCTGACCTTGGAGATTGAGGGAGGAGGAGGGTTGGGGACAAAAGATCTGTGACCTAGGCTCAAACTCACACAAATTCTGCAGCTGCTTGGTTATCTGCAGAAGCCCACGTGACAGGACTAAGAAACACAACGTCCTTCGCTGAGGCATCTACCATCAGTTCTTTGGTAAATTCCTTCCAACCACCAAAGGACAAACAACAGAAACAAAACAAATGAAAAATCTCTTCCTCTCCCTTACTCCTTCCCAAAACCTTCCTCCAGTTTAGCCAAACCCACTTCCCTGCCTTTGAGGGAACGGCCTGCCTCCTGGCTTCTTGCCTGCATCAATATTTTCCACCTCTACAGCACAGGAGATAACTCTTTTTCTATATTATGGAAATGCTGTGCCCAGTCAAGAAATTTTAAAAGATGTGAAAGTTGTCACAGTGTATCTTAATCCAACTATCTTTAATTTTCAGAAATCATAAAGACATTAAAAAGGAGCTATCAGAAATTCAAAATGAAGCCCAAAATAATTTAGGCAATTCATCTGAAGTCTAAAATCCCATGAGATAAGTGGTATATTCAGTGGATTTGTCCCTCTACTCTTCTTAGTGTTTTTCCATTTGCTTAATCACCATGGAGGGTACAAAACACAGAAACACACTGTAATGTAATATTCTAGTGTAAAATTTTCTCCATCCTGTAAAGCTTTTGGCTTTACAGAACATGAGGTCATAAACAGGGATGCTACAGTGTTTAAAAGAATCAGCAATTTGTAGCTCCATTTGTAAGAGGGAGGAAAGTAAATCCTTACGAATTAGATTTGCTTGGCAGGAAAAATGTTGCCTCTTCAGATGTGAACAAGGACCTCTTTTTGCCCCAGTTGGCAGGAAGGTCAAAACTAAATTCTGTTGCAACTTAACTCATCTTGGGCCCTGGTACATTCAATCCCTGTTCTTTTTGTAGCAAAGACCCCTGCATGGGCCTTAGTAGGATTTAATTTAGAATTCTGGCACGTCTGCGAGACTCCAAGATAGGAACAACAAAAGGTGTAGTTACATGAAGAATTGAGGTGCTTTTGAGAAAGAACGGAAAGATGATTGTACAAACTGGGTCAGTGATGTTGTGTCAACATAGGAGAGGAGCTGCCATTTAGCCTGTGTCCCTCAGGGTGGCCTGTGACCCCCTGGGCTCACCCTTGCTGGGGATAAGTGCTACTTTTCCGATTTTACCATTCATCCATTCCAATGAATTTTGGTGGGACGTGCATCAATTTTGGTAGGATGTGGTGGGAAAGAAAGAAAACTGAATTTGTAAAATTTTAATTCATTTATAAAGGAACTCCATTTGTAGTATATGGAAAATCACATATTTTGAAAATATGCACAATATAATTATGTTCCTTTACAAAGTGGCTTTTTATCTTAAGAATATAAAACATATTTTAAAATGAACGTAATTCTATCTTATCATGATTTTAGTTTATAATTGGAATATTGCAGCTGAAGTTTCTATAAAATTACACTAAATTTAGGTAACTTTCATCTGTCTTGTCTTTTCATCAAAGAGCAGACATAAAATTATATTATCTTAACTGGCTGTCATTGAAAATCTCTTTGATTTTGTAATTATATATAAAATTATATAAAAAAACTATAATAAGGTATTTCTTTTTATGTATTTATTTGGATCTTTTAGTTGCAGCATGCGAACTCTTATCTGCGGCATGTGGGATCTAGTTCCTTGACCAGGGATTGAACCCGGGCCCCCTGCATTGGAGTGTGGAGTCTTAGCCACTGGACCACCAGGGATGTCCCAATAAGGTGTTTCAAAATACTCCTTCATCTAAAATTTTTCTTACTTCTAATGTTGGGATGAACGGTTTACAAAATATGTTAAAAAATATTCCCGTCCCCTGGTGCTTGTAAGTAGTGATAATAAAATTGAGATGATCTGACAGGTTGCTCTATTAATATCAAATAACTATACCAGCTGAAGAAGAAAATAGAATATCTACACCAAGTACATTCACTAACATAAATGTGTCTGTAGTGAAAAATTATATTTACATATTCATGTTCGATTGATGTGAAAATAGATTTTGGGGAGGACATGAGATTTAGCTTCTATAACTTGATAGTTTGGACAGCCTTCCTAAGGAGCTCAATCTACTTTATTAGCAGGGGATATTTTTGTTTCTGAGAACACTTGGGGACTGTGAGGTAGATAAGGAATATTTATAGAATTTCAGATAATTAGGACCCACGTGAACAGTATGTACAGCAAACCCACTGCAGAGGGAGGAATCTCCAGGCCCTGCCTGGGGCCCTTTGCCTGTAGCTCCTCATGGCCGCCTCTGTACACAGCGAGAACAGTATAGGGTTTTGGACCCATGCATGTGGATTAGCTTCCACCCTGAAACCTTGAAACCAGAAGCAACTTGACCCCTACAATATGAGTATCAAAAACACTTTCTGTAGCAATAAGAACAGCAAGAATACAGGATACATTTTAGGATGAGAGGAAAAGAAATTATTCGAAGATCCAGAACTTTAGGGTTTCTCCAGGTTTTTTGAAGATTGTGAAAGAATAAACTTGCGATGTTCAATAACACTCTCTGCTCCGTTTTTGGAAGTCCTCTTTTGGAAATATTCTCATTCACAAAAACAAAACAGATTTTTTTTTTTGGTTTCTGACCCACACCTCAAATTTTCACAAGGATATTTTATTTTAATTCTTTTAAATGCTAGTATTTATTATCCCTTAATCATCGACCAACCAATACATTGTCAGAACAATTAAAGATTCAATCTTACTTTTATCTGGACAATTTTAATTTCATCAAATCTTATATCAGCGAGAGATTTCCCTGTCTGGCCTCTTCGGTGTCCAAATTTACACTTATTTCTCATCACTTGTTCATCATCTTCTATGGGTCTTCGAACATATTTAAAACGATCTTTGAGGGCTCGTTTCCATAAAAACTGTGTAAAATTATAAAACAGGGCAGTTAATTTTCAAAGAGATTGGAATAATCCTATATAAACAAAATCTTTGTCTACCACCTTTGGGCTTGAAATTATTTTCCCATTACAGTAATAGAAATAATATATCTATTCTTCTATTTATCCTCACAATAATCTTGTGATAACACTATAAATATATACATATATTGATATTTTGTATAGTACCTAGCTATATATGTGTATGTGTGTATGTGTGTAGTTATATACAATGTCATATAGCTAAATATACTAGCTCTTGGGTCTAGATTTCCTAATTCCTAAAATTGGATACCTTCCACTTTAGTGTCTCCACAATGCACTCCACTTTCCTGTTGGATTCTAGAAAAGAACGGATACTGGCTCATGCATGTGTGGACTGACACGCAGCCTGTGCAACAGAGGAGAGGAGGAGACGGTGCCATTTGGGGAACTGCCAAGAGCTGCGCATGGCGGGAACAGAGAGCTCAAGATGCGGAAGGGTAGAAGATGCAGGAAAGAGAGAAGTCAGCCCCATCCTGAAGGGCATGGTTACCCCAAAAAGAGCTTCAAGGTAATCTGGAACCAGATCCTTTCAAACCCCTCTCTGTGGACAGAGATGTTCTCTTCCAGAGCAATGGTTCTCAAACTTCCGCCTGAATCACAATTCTTGGAGGATCTGTTAAAACACAGGTTGCTGGGTCCTACCCTCAGAGCCTCTAATTCAGTAGGTCAGGGGCAGGGCTGAGGATCTGCATTTCTTCCAAGTTCCCGAGGGGCGATGCTGATGCTGCTTACCCAGACTCTAGAGATTCTGCTTCAGCAGGTCTGAGAGGAGCCCAGATGTCTGTATCCTTTAAAGCTTTGTAGAAAGTGGCTGCAGAGCTGGGTTAGGAAGTCCTCTTAGGCCACATTGAGTGGGAAGTGTGGATGGTCAGACTGTGCTCTGGGAGAATCTGTCTGGCATGTGGACAGCTTGGAAGACCAGAGACATGTTTAACAACTTGGGGACACACCTGGGCTTCTTCCTCAACACACCAACACTGCTAACACTCTTTCCCTCTGCTGGGCCTTTGGTTTTGGCCTGAAAAGCTCTGTCCCTCTCCTCGCCTACCCTGCTGGTATCTAGGTAAAGCTTGCTCTGTTTCCAGATCTCAGCTCAGCCATCACTCCCTTACAGCCTCCCTAACAGTTCACTTCCCTTGGTTTTCAGGCTCACCTTTCCTTGTCAACACTTATCACACTGGTAGTTTACCCTCATCTATGTGACGATTTTGTTTCTTTTCTTTTTTGTTCTTTTCATTCTTCCTCTATTCAAATCCCCCCTTCCTTTCTTCCTTCCTTCCATTCTTTCCTTCTCCTAGGCTGCGAGCACATGAAGAAGGTCTTGAGTCTACTTTGCTCACCAAACCCAGCACCGTGCTTGGTGCATCTTGGAAACTATAAACACTAGATGCCTTGTGTCTGTCCTCTGTGAAGTACATGGATCCAGGTGCTGAGCAACAGGCTAGAAGCAAGACTCTGAGTCTTGGACTTGCTTGCTAAGTATTTCACTGTGTGAGGAGTGGCCAAACCCGAGCCTCAAGGCTTCTTTTCAGCCCCTCATCTTCCCTGCAATGCCATGCACTTGAATAGGCCCAAGAGTGGGTGCAGGGAAAGAAATGGCCATTTGTAGCTACACAGGCCCATATTTGCCTCCTAGTCTTGGCCACTAGATGGGTTAAGTCACTGGGTGACTTTGGGCATATCTTAAGAGCTCAGGCAAATGGGAATGCCACTGAGATCATGTTAGTCCAGTGTCTGGCACTTAGATTTTGTCATTCCCGGTTCCTCGGTTTAAGTCTCAATAAGAGCTATTCCCTGCCCCTGAGAAAGCACTGGGACCTAAGTTGGAAAGACCCAGGATCCTGGACTAGCTCCAGTACGTATTAGCTAAGAAATCTTCAACAAGTAATCCCTCAGCCTTAGTTTCTTTAACTATAGTGGAATAAGAAGATTAGTCCTATCAACCGCACTGGCTTAGGGGGAGACTCAAACGAAGAGCTACTTCATGGAAGACATTTGTAAGCTAAAGTGCTGCTCATAAAACCCTTGGCAGCCCTGGTGAGGAGTACTGGGGCTTGGGGGTTGGCAAGGCAGCTTCGGCCCCAATTAAGCGCCTGGGTATGTATGAGTCAGAGATGCTTCCTCACCTCCCACAGGCTTGTGGGTCTGGACAATGCCACTGCTGTTTTACAACAGCACAGAAATAATGGATGGCTTGTGTTTTACTTAGCCCTGAAATCTGAGCTAGTACAAATACATTTTTTCCCCCTCATGTTTCCCACAGCTCTTAAGGGTTTCTACACCTGCGGATTTGTTGGGAGGTGTCACAGCAATCAACTGCTAGGACAGTTTTAAATCGCCAATGTCTTCTTTCCAGCCTCTCCCTTCTCTCCTTAGCAAGTATCGGATAGGAACAAAAAAAGGGCCAGTCAATGCAGTGGTCTACATGAGCACTCGATCAAGGGGTGCGCCCTGAGCATCTGCTACCTGCGTGGCACAGGGAATTCCTGACACAGATGCCACAATAGAAAATCTTTTTGTCATTGAACAGCTATCCTTCTTCTCCATGCTTTTCCAGCTAGAGGGGGTGTGGAAAGAGCTACATAGACACAGCTCTCCTCCAGTCACTCTGAAATAAAACACAACCCTGAAGTTATGGCCTCCTGAACGGTATGTGAAAAGTCCACATATCACCAGCAGATCTTCCCCTAACATTGTAAACCCAAATATAATCATTAGGAAATATTTAGACAAACCCAAAATGTGAATCATCGTACAAGGCAACTGGACTAGGCTTGTCCAAAAAAAAAGTTAGGAAACTATCCTAGAGACAATAAGAAATTAAAGAGACATAGTAACTACATGGAATGCATAATCTTTGATTAGATGCTATAGCCAAAAATCCATTTTAAAACTTTGTTTCAATAATTGAAGAAACAGGGATATGGATTGTATATGATATTATGCAATTATTGTTAATTCTTTTGGTATAAAAATGGTATTGTGGTTAGGTAGGAGATTGTCCTTATCCTTATAAGATATATGCTGGGGGATTTAGGAGTGGCAACTGTGACTTGCTGTTTTCAGATGCTCAGTCAAAACAAACAAATACATATGAGAAAGGAAAAGTAAATGTGGCAAAATGGTAATACCTAGTGAATCTAGGTCAGTGATTTTCAATCATCGGAGATTCTGCCCCCCGCCCAGGATACATTTGGCAATGTTTGGAGACATGGTTGGTTGTTACATCAGTTTGGGTGAAGGGGTACTATTCACACTTAGTGAGCGCCAGGGATGCTGCTAAGTACCCTACAAGGCAGAGGACAGCCCACACCACAAAGAAGTATCCACCCAAAACACAATACTGCCCAGACTAAGAAACCTTGAGCTACATAAAGGGTATATGGCTGTTCACTGCAGCAGCCTTTCAACTCCTGTGTAGATTTGAAAACTTTTGAAATAAAAAGTTGAGAATATCAGTATCTTGTAATAACCTATGGTGGAAAATAATCTGTAAAATATATATATACATATAAATATAACTGAATCACTTTGCTATACATCTGAAACTAACACAATATTATAAATCAACTATACTTCAATTTAAAAAAGTTGAGAATAAAGTTAGTCCTAAAAATGACCAAATGCTTCCTTGCTGTGTGCGTGCTCTCTCTCTCTCTCTCTCTCTCTCACACACACACACACACACACACAGTGTGTCTTGAAGACACACACTATGTCTTCAAGAAAGTACAGCAAAAAACTTTTCTCAGAGATATCTGCTATAATAAGGTGCAAAAGACATCTATCTTATTTAGATAAGACTACCAATGTATGCACATACAGCACATAGAGATATAAGGACTAATAGACAGCAAATCTTATGTACACAAAGCTATAATTCCCCACAATTGTCCCTTAAATCACGTAGTTCCAGTGTCACAATACACTCAATGTTTTTAACCATCTTAACTATTTTTAAGTGTACAGTTCAGTAGAGTTAAGCATACTCACATTGTTGGGCAATGGATATCCCAGGCTTTTAAAGCCAAGAGACTTGCAGACCCAGAGAACAAAGCTTGTATTGAAACCTCTAGAGCAGTGTTTCCCAGCCCTGACTGCACATCGGAATCATCTGGGGAACTTTAAGGTGCCAGGGTCTCTTCTCCAGAACAACTAAACCAGAATCTCTGGGGATCCTGATGTGCACCCGAGTTGAGAACTGCTGCCCCAGAACACCTCCAGGATCCGTTTTTGTCAGAACAGCAGAGATGTGAGAGGGCCAGGTGAGGCTGCAAGTCAAGACCTCAAAAGCAGACCACTTCTCCACTGGGTCTAAACAAAGGCAAGAACCACTTTATTGATGAAAGCACGGATGTAGGTGCAGTCACAGCCTTCTCTTTCCACGCATCGCATCTCTTAAAGATCCTTCCTAGAGACTCATCTTTACACATGAGCTTCCAAACAGCTTTCAGAGAGAGACAGAACGATGATGACATAGAGAAAGAAGATGAAGAAGGATGAGGAGGGATGAACAGGTGGCACACAGCGGATTTTTAGAGCAGTAAAAATAGTATAGATATACATGATACAATAATGATGGACACATTTGTCTAATGGCATAGAATGTACTACACCAAGAGTGAAACTTAACGTAACCTATAGACTTTGGGTAATAACGATGTGTCAGTATAGGTTCATCTACTGTAACAAATGTACCCCTCTGGTTGGGGATGTTGATAATGGGAGAGGCTGGCATGTGTGGGTCAGGAGGGAGATGGGAAATCTCTGTACCTTTCACTCAATTTTGCTGTGTACCTAAAACTGCTCTAAAAAATAAAGTGTGGTTTTTTTTTTTTAAAGAAGACAAAGGAACACAGAGAGACACAGAGAAGTCATCAAAAAGAACAGAGCTAGAGGGGATAGAGAGAGATAGAAAGAAAGACCAAAACTTAGAACAAAACAGGGACTGACAGCAAGAGACAGAAGAGACAGCCAAAGGAACAGAATCAGAGAGAGACCAGACACAGTCAGAGAAACTGACAGAGAAAGAGAAACAGATAGACCCAGATAAACAGACAGAAAGAGACTGAGGAAAGGGGAAAGAGGCATGAGATTACTGGACAATACAAGGTTCTTATTTTAAGAAATGTTGAGAGAAACAGAAGGGCTCCACATTGTCACTTACAAAGCCACAGCCGTCCTCATCCAGGAAAGGGTGGGCCTGCAGCAGGGCGTTGACCACGTCGTTATACTGCTGGGTGGTCGGGTACCTGTTCGGTGCGACAGGGAGGATATTTTTCAGTTTAAGAAGCCCACGTTCCTCCTCATAAGATGAGTCTAAATTACATTCACTTTTCTTCAAATCGTTCTATATGACAATGTAGACATTCAAATATTGGGCAACGTTGGACTTACTACCAATATGTCATGCAAAATCTGAAGAGAATCGGTTCCAAAGGAATTCAAGTCTACTCTGAAAACACACCCTCTACCGAAGCAGCAAGTCTGCCCTGTTATTACTCACAGCGAGCCTTCCAGATACTTCGTCATGTCAGCCTGGAGAAACTCAATAATCCGTATCCTCATGCTGTGATCAGGACACTTCTGTTCTGCTAACATGCATTTGACATCATAAGGAAACTCTGGTAAAACATAGGACTTAGTCCATTGTAAGGCTTTATTCCCTGTTAGAACCTGTTTCACATTCCTTCTGTTAAATAAAAACACACAAAGAGTGAAATTCTGCTTCAAATATATGCAACTTATTAATTCTCTACACCCTGAGAACTTATGATAGAAACCACTTTCTTAAGACCTAAATATATGGAAGTCATCAATCCATCTTCCATCCAATCATCTACCTGCAAATGTTCGAGGCCTCATCGGGTATCTCTGTTTTCTTTCCCTTTGCACACACACGAATACTTGTCATCCTGGAGAAAAATGTCATAACAGTATAGACTATAGAATAAAGTCTGAAGTTGAAAAGAACATTGATCCATATATCTTGAAGAGTTACTATGTAATGCATAGCTCAAAACTAAACAAGGTATCTAAAAGAGAGTAAACTGCAATTCAGCAAAGCAAATGAGGCATACGATAAAGTCTTAGCACCTGATTCAGAAAATTCTTCTAATTAACTTATTTGGCTTCTGTTTGTAGTGAAATACAAGAGTCACTTAATTTAGTTGTTCTTGGCTATTTTAATAAGGTAAACTTGGTCTCTAAATTTAAAATAAGTATCAGATATTCTGATCCATTCAGAATAAGTTGCTACAAAAGGCTATAGAAAATGATAGCTACAGAAAGCAGATCATTTTGCAATCCATGGTTGCCTGGGGCTGGGAATGGAGTGAAGATTGACTGAAAAAAGGACACCAGGGAATTTTTAGGGTGACGAAAGCATTCCAAAATGGATTGTGACAATGGCTGCACACCCGCATAATCTGCTAAAATTAACTGAGCTGTATACTTTAATGGGTGAATTTTATGTTATGAAAATTATACCTCAATAAGGTTTTTTATAAAATTAAATATCAGAACCACTTTAAAACCTTAAAGTTAGTGATTGATCCAGTGTATAAAAAGTAAAATTTCCAAGCAAGTTACCAGAGACAATAGATAGCTTTTAATCCATTTCACTAATAGGATTGATTGGAATGGAGCTGAAGTAATAGAGGCAAACCAAGCAGAAGACAAAGAAACATTTCCTAAGTTAACTTAAGCAGGTTAATTTTCTGGTACAGGCGTGGAAGCCTTAGTAGTCCAAATAAAATTCAGATGAGCTTCGAAAGGCCAGGTTTCCTTTAGAATTTTAGGTCATATTTTGTAAGAATGCAAGAGGTATAATGAAACATGGGGAATAAAGAAAAGAGGAGAAAGAACTCTCCTCTCTTTTCATGATAAGCTTTCTCCTTTTTTCCCTCTTTGGCAATAACTGCATCAGCGATGAAAATATGTCCTGGCTAAATGAGCACACCGATAATTTCAACGCTGGCTTCAGTACAGCAACAGGCCGTTCCCAGAAGAAATTTTTGCCTCAGCCCAAATTATTTTCCAGTGTTCCTCTCTCATTTCATTCATTTACTCAACCAATATTTATTGGGGGTGTACTAGGTGGCAAAAACTCTTCTACAATCCCTATTTCCTTTCCTATTCTATTCTATTATTTCTTTCTCCCATGATCTCTCCCATATCTACTTAAACCGAGGGTGTAAGGTAATGGCAAGTTTTGTTTGCTGTATTTTGTGCCTTCCCAAGATTTTTGAAAGGTGCTCAACTGTGCAGGTGTTAAACTTGGTTTCAGTACCAGATTTTAACATCTATCTCCTTTTCCTCAGGAGTTTCAAGCTAATTTAGCTGCATGACCCCTTTAGACTTGTGAGGTTGCCATGTCTTGTTTAGTACCACATCAATGGATAACTTCCACATTCCAATGCTATAAAATAAGGCTGGAGGCAATTTTTACCTTCTTGTTCTATATATTTTTTCTGTATGTCTTTTCAACATCAGGGTAGGTACTATATAGCATGGTCTTATTTCTGTCAAATACCTAGAATGTAACTAGACACATACAAGCTCTATCAAAGCCAGACAGTCCATCTTGCTCCTAATTAGACAAAATCAGGGGCATCAAATTTTCATTTTCTTTACATTAAAACAATTTAACAAGATATTTGGGGAGTGAAAAGAATACAAGCTATGCTAACTAATACAAGTCAAAACTAGTATTACACAGGATACTAGAACCAGAAATTAAAAATACACTCTAATTTAGGTGCAGATAACTGCAGGCACAATCACTTTCCATCCATAAAACAATATTTGCACTGGATTTTAAAAACTTTACTGTGAGGTTAAGATTATTCATATCTTTATTTAGGTAGAGTTGGGCAGAACACCCTAGAAGTCAGCTTAAAGTAAGTGCACAGAGCAGAAAAAATTCCCAGACTAAGAGGATGCTGATATTTCTGTTCCTACCTCAGAACCAGTGCCCTTCAACAAGATACCACCACAGAACAAAGATCTTTAATCCAGTGGATCTCAACCCTGGGTACACAGTACAATCATCTGGAGAGCTTTTAAAACATGTTAATGGCTAGGATTGATCCCAGTCTAACTAATCAGAGTCTATTGCACTAAACACTCAGTATGTATGTAGAGTTCATATTTGTAATAAAATAAAACTTACAATAAGGTTAAGCTGACACATATGATAATTAATAGTATTATTACTGCAGTATGTGCTAATTTTAAAAAATTACGAGGTGGAGGTTCTCATGAAAAAGCTCATTGACTGAGTGGAGTCAAGACAGCATACTAGGAGGACGTGGAATTCGTGTCTCCTCACAACTAGGGCACCTACCAGGCACCAGTGGGGGACCACAGACACCTAAAGGGATGGGAGGAACCCCCAGTGTCCGGGTAGGATGTGGGGCGTGGGGGGAGTGCAGGAGGAGGAGAAGTGGAGGCGGGATTGGACTAGTGCCCCTGAGGGGCGGCTGGGGGAGGGGAAGGGATCCCATGCCTGCAGGGGGAAATTCGGGAACCACTGGGAGGGCAGAGGATCAAAAGGGAGCATGGCCAGGTTTCCCCTGCCCACTTGGACCCCCAGGAACCTGCTAAGATCCCAAGCCTGATCCTCTGCCCACCTAGACTCCCTCCAGCCACATGGGTCCTAAGGGAATGGGAGGGAGGGAAGGGGGAGCAAAATTAAAGGCCGGACCTCCAGGACTGGCACCCTGAGGGCTGGCTGGGGGAGGGGAGGAGTTCCTACACCCAGCGGAACCCACCCATGGTTAGGGGTCCAGGGTCGACAGGGGAGACCCTGGTGGAGACTGTGGGGGAGGCGTGTGAAGAAATGGAAAGGAATGGGGCCAGCGCTTTCCCTGTCCACTTAGGCTCCGGGGAGCCTGTTGGGTCTAAACCCCACCCACACACCCTCACCCAGGGCCCTACCTCCAAACTCAGAACTCCACACTCCAGAGGCCCTCCTTTCCATGCACTGCCTCTCCCCTCCCATTCTGAACAGGTCCTAAGCAGAGGCCTGGCCCCACACTCAAAGGTCACCCCCAACCTGCCTAGGTCCCGCCCCACCTTAAACCCCACCCCCTGCTTAAATTCCCCACCCATAGCCAAGGTTTTATTTTTTTCTTTATTTTTTCTTCTTTTAGACTGGGGTTCTGTTTTACCTTGTTGATTCATTGTTGTTGATACTTTTTTTATTTTTCCTAATAAATCTCTTGTTTTTCTAATTTTATTTTATTCTTTTTACTTTGTTAGTGATCTCTCCTTTTGGCTTGTTCCCCACCCCCACACACACACCTTTTTTATTTTTATTTTTTTCCTTTTTTCTGTTGTGGTTTTATTTTACCTTGTTGCAATTACAGTTTTATTTTTCCTGATATATCTTTTATCTTTCTAATTTTATTTTATTTTTATTCTTTGATATTGCACTGGTCCTTCTTTTCTTTCATTCTTCCTTTTTTTTCTTTTTTTTTAACCATGCCAGGAAGCTTGCAGGATCTTGGTTCCCAGGCCAGAGGTTGGGCCCGAGCTCCTGTGGTGGGAGCTCCGAGTCCAAACTGCTGGACTAACAGAGAAACTCAGACCCCAGGGAATATCAGAGTGAGGCCTCATGGAGGTCCTCATCTCAGCACCAAGACCTGGCTCTATCCAACTGCCTGCAAACTCCAGTGCTGGACGTCTCAGGCCAAACAAGCAGTAGAAAGGAATACAGTACCACCCATCAAAAAAAAAAAAAATGAAATGACAAAAAAATTTGTAACAGATGAAGGAGCAAGGTAAAAACCTACAAGACCAAATAAATGAAGACGAAATAGGCAACCTACCTGCAAAAGAATTCAGAGTAATGATAATAAAGATGATCCAAAATCATGGAAACAGAGTGGAGAAAATACAGGAAACATTTAACAAGGATCTAGAACAACTAAAGAGCAAACAGTGAGGAACAACACAATTACTGAAATTAAAAATACTCTAGAAGGTATCAATAACACAATAACTGAGACAGAAGAATGCATAAGTGAGGTGGAAGATAAAATGGTGGAAATAACTGCCAGGGTGAAGAATAAAGAAAAAAGAAGAAAAAGAATGGAGGACAGTCTCTGAGACTCTGGGACAACATTAAATGCACCAACATTTGAATTATAGGGGTCTCAGAAGAAGAGTAAAAGAAAGGGTCTGAGAAAATATTTGAAGAGATTATAGTCGAAAACCTCCCTAACATGGGAAAGGAAATTGTCAATCAAGTCCAGGAAGCACAGAGAGTACCATACAGGATAAACCCAAAGAGAAACAAGACAAGACACATATTAATCAAACTATCAAAAATTAAATACAAAGAAAAATATTGAAAGCAGCAAGGGAAAAACAACAAATACCATACAAGGGAATCCCCATAAGGTTAACAGCTGATCTCTCAGCAGAAGCTCTGCAAGCCAGAAGGGAGTGGCAGGACCTATTTAAAGTGATGAAACATAAAAACCTACAACCAAGATTACTCTGCCCAGCAAGGATCTCATTCAGATTTGATGGAGAAATCAAAAGCTTTACAGACAAGCGAAAGTTAAGAGAATTCAGCACCACCAAACCAGCTTTACAACATAATGCTAAAGGAATTTCTCCAGGCCAGAAACACAAGAGAAGGAAAAGACCTACAATAACAAACCCAAAACAAGAAAATGGTAATAGGAACATATATATCGAGAATTAACTTAAACGTAAATGGATTAAATGTTCCAATGAAAAGACACAGACTGGCCGAATGGACACAAAAACAAGACCCGTACATATGCTGTCTACAAGAGACCCACTTCGCACCTAGGGACACATACAGACTGAAAGGGAGGGGATGGAAAAAGATATTCCATGCAAATGGAAATCAAAAGAAAGCTGGAGTAGCAATTCTCATATCAGACAAAATAGACTTTAAAGTAAAGACTATTATAAGAGACAAAGAAGGACACTACATGATGATCAAGGGATCAAGAGGAAGATATAACAATTGTCAATATTTATGCACCCAACATAGGAGCACCTCAGTACATAAGGCAAATGCTAACAGCCATAAAAGGGGAAACTGACAGTTACACAATAATAGTAGAGGACTTTAACACCCCACTTTCACCAATGGACAGATCATCCAAGATGAAAATAAAAAAGGAAACACAAGCTTTAAATGACACATTAAAGAAGATGGACTTAATTGATAATTATATGACATTCCATCCAAAAACAACAGAATACACTTTCTTCTCAAGTGTTCACGGAACATTTTCCAGGATAGGTCACATCTTGGGTCACAAATCAAGCCTTGGTACATTTAAGAAAATTGAAATCATATCAATCATCTTTTCCAACCACAACGCTATGAGACTAGATATCAATTAAAGGAAAAAAACTGCAAAAAACTACAAATACATGGAGACTAAACAATACACTACTAAATAACCAAGAGATCACTGAAGAAATCAAAGAGGAAATCAAAAAATACCTAGAAACAAAGGACAATGAAAACACGATGACCATGTTTGGGATGTGACTTATGGGATGCAGCAAAAGCAGTTCTAAGAGGGAAGTTTATAACAATACAATCCTACCTCAAGAAACAATAAACACCTCAAATAAACAACCTAACCTTACACCTAAAGCAATTAGAGAAATAAGAACAAAAAAATCCCAAAGTTAGCAGAAGGAAAGAAATCATAAAGATCAGATCAGAAATAAATGAAAAAGAAATGAAAGAAACAAACTGAAAACTCGTTCTTTGAGACGATAAACAAAATTGATAAACCATTGGCCAGACTTATCAAAAGAAAAAGTTTCCCTCAATCTTCTAGGCTCGTCTTAGCCCTCTCCCCAGGTGGATTCTCTTCCCCACTCTCCTGCCTCTTGGGTGGTCTTTCTTGTCTGAATCTCCCACGTGGCCCGGTCCAACACTGGCCCTGTGAGTAGTCATCTTATGTCTTGGCTCCTTATCTGTTTCAATTTCCCTATGTCATTGTTGAGTGGAACAGTTTGTTAACAAAAATGTTGTAGGAAGTTTTAGGAACATTTGAGAGAGATATAAAACATTAAATGTAACATTCTATGACAGATAAACAAAGGCAGACATTACTTCCATAAACTTGTGTTTTCATACATGAAATTGAAGTGTCACATCACTAAGTCTACAAGTTTGAGATATGAAAACCAGTGGGACCCAAATGCAAGAGAGGCAGATCTGGGGATTGGAGTAGAGTCCTCTGTATATACAAAGCGTACCTAGGAATTAGATTGTGGCTGTTGAGAATTACAAAATGATCAAACACCACCGAAAAGAACGTCCCAAAGAAGTTTTCTCAGTTTCTCACCAGGCTTCAGGTGCATCGCATGTGGATTCTTTACAGAACAAAGGGCAGAGTTCACATCACACTCAACTGACTTCTGGTTGACTTTTGGAGTCGTTATGAATCATGCCTGCTTTCCTAGAATTTCGGTAACAAATGACACCTTGTTCCAGCGGCCCCAGCTTGGAGATAATCTGCTACCTTGAGGGATTGTGATGCTTTTCTAGTCTTGTAAAATGGTATTGCTTTCTGGTCCTCAAGGAAGAAGGGCAAGAGACAAGTGAGGACTTTGCTGTGAAGAACAGCCTTTCTTGTTACTGGTCTGAGTCTTCACATCTAAAGTACCACTACCATCAGCAGTAGTACTCCCACCACCGGAAGAGAAAGCAGTGACAAATACCATGCTCTCCAGGGACCTAACTGAAAGACTGTGTTCCACAAGCCTACATTCATTTTATTCTTTTCCACACCCAAGCTTGCAGACTTTATACACTGAAAATGGTATATATTGGGAAGCCCAGTTTTTATATTATCAACTCTGGAACTAAATGTCATGTAACCCCAGCAACATCTAAAAGTTTCAGTGTTTTTGGAACATAGAAGAAGAGAAAGCAAGCTAGAGGAGGCTTAGACATTTGTTTAAAGAACCTGCTATCATCTTACCATAGGACAGAAAAGGACCTCATCATACATATCTTCAAAAGAGGGACCAAATTTCACCAAACTACAAAGTTAAACAGAAATATTGCTTCTGTGTTCTGATGCCAGTACTCTGAGAATTACCGGCTTTACTTTACCTAGGCAAGCCTTTCCACTGCTAAGGAAACAAAGTAAAGAAGTTCTGAAAAGTCCAATAAAGAGATACATGCCAATGAGCAAGGTGAGACGCCATCTCTGAAAATAGTGAACAATGTCACTGCAAGACACGCAAGGACCAGGAAGGAAATGCTGCTTTCTTGCTGCAACTGATGGTAACGACCACTACTTCAGAACATGTTTGCTCCACATTCTCAGCATTTTGATGATTGCTTTTAATTTATGTTTTACAGCTCTGGGCTATCACAGCTGCTATTTAATCATTGAGACTTCCAGAAGAATTTAGTTTCTGAAAGGCATGTGTGAACACATAATCAGGCACAAAGTAGAGGTAAAGATGTGGATGGCATCAGGCATCCTCTCAAACCTCTCAAACCCTCCCGGTCCTTGCTTGCCAGTGCAAGATTCAAGACCCCAGGAACTTTTGGGGCCCTGACTAATCAAGCAAAGAAGCATAAAATACATAAATCTTTTATTTCTTCCTATTCCCCAATTCTTCTTGGTATTGAGAGATGGACAAAGACCCAGAAACTTCTGGCCTTTACCCTCAAGATTTACACTTATTAGCATGACAGTCACAAAAACAGATCTCATGGAGCTATCATGTCTGAGTCCCTCTTTAATTCCTCATTCATACAAAAGAAAAAGTAATGAGACACTACCTCCACAATTGTTGCAAAATGGTTGAGTACTACTATGTTGTAGTTCGGATTTATCAAAACCTGGTAGTTCAGGGTTGAATGGATCTAGGGCAGCTTTTTATAATCCACCTGTATACTACTAGATTTTGAATCCTGACCTCACAGTGAACAGCATACATCCTCAGAGCATCTTCTAAACGGAGATGGAGGTGTAAAATTCACTTCTCAAATCTGGCCCAGAGTGCTGGTTTTATGTGCTGTGGCTTGCCAGTTCCTCCACTATGTAGCATCATAAAAATAAAAGTTTCCTATTTGTAAGGATTCAAGTAACTTGATTTATACCAGATTACCATTAAACTGGGCGGCTTAAACCATAAACATTAATTTCCCACAATTATGGAGGCTGGATGTTCCAGATGAGGGTGACAGCAAAGCTGGGTTCTTGATAAATGCCCTCTTCCAGGTTTACAGAAGGCTGTCTTCTTGCTGTGTCCTCATGTGCCAGAAAGAGAGCTAGCTAGCTTTCTGGACTCTTCTTATAATGACACTAATCCCATCCGTGAGGGGTCCACTTTCATGACCTAATTACCTCCCGGAAGTCCTCTCCCTCCAAATACCATCATATTGGGATTAGGGTTTCAACATATGAATTTTGGAGGGACACAAGCATCCAGTCTATTGTACACCTCCAGAAATGACTTGCTACTACTACACAGGGTAGTCCTAGGACAGCCTGGCATTTCTTAGGGGGTCTGTTAGAAATGCTGAATCTTGAGGCCCACCCCGACCTACTAAATTAGAACCTGCACTTTAATAAGATTCCTGGGTGGCCTTTAATTACCTTTGAGTTTGAGGAACACTGGTCTAGGGCCCTGCTATATTTTGTTTAAGTCCTCCAGGAGAATCTAATGTACAGTCACGGTTAAAAAGCACTGTCTTGTCCATTGACACAGCACAGAGGTTCCTTACCTCCCTAACAGCACCTCTCATCATTCCCAGAAAGTCCATTTCCTCTGCCTCTGTCTCTCACATTCCAAAAATACTTATTCCAAATAGAATGCCCTATTCCGTTTTAGGTGCCTGTACCTTTGCACATGCTGTTTGCTTTGCTGTGAATATCCTTTGCTTATCTTGCTCCATCTTCCTTCAGATGAAATTCTAATCATGTTTCAAAATCCTCCCTCAGTTTTTGTGCAGACTTCCCCCAGGGGCCTTCTCCATATTCACTTCCCTGAAAGTCTTATTTATCCTTCTTCTGTGCTTTTTCTGTACCCTGTGCATATCTATGTCTGCATCTCTTTCTCAATATTGCAGTTATTAACTTATGTATCTTTCGTGTCAGACTCTGAGTTCCCCTAGGCAAGGATAAAATTGACCCCGCTTCACCCACTGTCTATATAATACCTAGCTCATGGGATATATTTAGTAACTTTTGGACTGAACGAAAGGGAAAAAGAGACTAGAAATCCAGCTTATTTTGATCTCTCCGAAGACGTCCCATTAGATCTAATGGGAATGGGCAGCAGTCAGAGGGTTATTTATCAGTCATGTCAGTCCAGCTGTCCCTGATTTTGTAATTCCTGTTTGGCTGAGTCCACAGGTATCTTCCACTGAAGGAAATTTCGGTTCCAGCTCGTTTCATTTGGGTCTCTGCTCAAGCATTACTTAGTCAAAGTTGAAGGACTTAACTGAAAACCCCGTCTGAAATAGAACCCTCCTGTAGCTAACACACACATATGCACATACACACACTGATCACTCTCTATCCCCCCCCTTTTTTCTTGGCATTATTGGCCTTCATAGCACTTGAACATATTTACAATGTAATATCATATGTATTTGTTATTCCCCCCACGATTAGAACGTGAACTCCGTGAGCTGGGAGGCTTGGTCTGCTCTGCTCACCCCTGTACCCTCTGTGTCTACCAGTGCCTGGCACAGAGTAAGCACTCAGTAAGTATCTACTACGGAATGAATGAATGAATGAATCCTGACTTACGTAAGACAGCTTTAAGTCAGTATTTCCTAAGGTGTTTCCTGTAATGCTAATAGTTGTTACACAAAGAAAGAATTCTGGGCCAGACAGAGTGAAAGGGGTTTTCTTACTGTAGGACTCCTCATAGCATTTACTATGTTAATGTACACTGGGAATCTCCAATCAAGGACTAGAGTTACAATATAACACTTCCAAACACACAAACCCTAGGTATGGGGTGTTCTATACACCTGTGGGGTAGGAGATGTGGATCCTGCACTTCACTCTGAGGGATCCTTGTTGTTTCACTGACCTGGGATTCAGCATCTAAATGTGACAATTTATCACCTACGTTGTCTTTGGTGCAATTCACTGAACCTCCCTTTGTTACGACATGCTGCCCCTTATCTGAGCTGTGTGTGTGGCAGTGACTACAAACAATACATTAAGTGCGGACCCACTGACATTCTCCCTTCTGAGCATAGCCGGGTAGGTAAGATCACTCTACAACATCTTATAGCAGTAGCCAGACCCAGAAAAATATCATCGTTAAAATAATTTTTAAATATGAGTGAAACTGTGACTAATTTATAATTACACCCAAAGGCTGAAGCAAAATATCTGCATGCATATATTTAAAGTTCAAGCCAAGTGTTTTTAAAGTGACATTTAGGAAACCTCCACCTGTTTATCTGATTTCATGCCTTACTAGGTACTAAAAGGGAAGCAAACAGTTTCAAATAGTGTAGAGGAAAAACGAAGAATAGCATGGAAAGAAAGTCTTTCTAAAGGATCGCCAACACATGTTGAGGATGGGACCTTATAAGCCTTCCATCAAGAAAGGGCATTTAAGCAATTCGGTAAAGAGCACGGGATCACCTATCACCAAAGAAAACAGCACTGTGTCACAGCACCCTAGTGTTTGCTTGGGACTTGGAATTCATCCACTGGGACACACACATCTTTTCAAGGGCCAAAGTCACGTGAATGTCCTGCCTCTAGAGCCTTCTTTGACTTCTTGTCTGCAAATAATCTGGATGGAAAACACATGTTCATTTTAGGGAACATGGGAAAAAATATCACGAGAATGATGACGGCCACCTTGTATGGTGTGGTAACAGCTGCCAGGTACCTTAATTGTCATCTCACGAGCAGGTGGGTGTCCCCATCACACATTGTTCAGAGACCACCTGGAGAAAAGTGAAGAGTCGGGATTCCCACCCAGGTGTGTGAGACCCCAAAGCTGGCACTTGGTCCACCATCCCTCCCTGCCTCGTGCAAGCAGTAGCCAAGCATCAGCTTTCTAGCCTGTTATGTGTAAGTGGAGCATAAACTCCTGGAGTTTAATTCTGTTAAAAAAAATTAGCATATTCAGCAGGAATTGTATCAAAAAGGTCTAAAAAGAAATTGATGCTATTCAAATATTTATCCTGTCCCATGAAGATACATTCAGTCTTTCATTGGAGCGTGCATCTTCATTTCAATTAAAAACTCCTATTTAGCCCCTGTGTGTCAGGAACTATGCCAAATGCTGTGTTTACAAGGACAGAAGGGTATGGTCTTTGCCCAGGAGGTGCTGCTAAGGAAGGAATACAAACTTTAAAGTGATCACTCCCATTATCTAGTTTTACAAGGGAAGCAAGAGAAACGTAGAGGATAGAAGGGCTCCTTGCCTGACCTGGAATATCAATGGAGGGGCTTCCTTCCAAAAGAGGGATTTTGCGCAGTCTTCAAAAATGAGCAGGTAGGGAAGGGAAGGGAACAACACAGCCTGACCCAGGAGCCATGCAATAGGCTCTTAATCAACACCTGTTGAATGAATAGCACCCTAGGCAGAAGGGCAGGAGGAGGGGATCAAGGGTGGCTCCAGTGATTTTGTGTGTGTGTGTGTGGTACGCGGGCCTCTCACTGTTGTGGCCTCTCCCGTTGCGGAGCACAGGCTCCGGACGCGCAGGCTCAGCGGCCACATGGCTCATGGGCCCAGCCGCTCTGCGACATGTGGGATCTTCCCGGACCGGGGCACGAACCCGTGTCCCCTGCATCGGTAGGCGGACTCTCAACCACTGCGCCACCAGGGAAGCTCGACTCCAGTGATTTTTAACTCACACGGCTGGATGATGGAGCCACTGTGTGAGATAGGACTTGGGAAGGGAGAGAATCTTCTGTCCCGCTCCATTCCGCAGCCCTGGACAAAGGGCAGGACCAGAGTGAAAATATTTAAAACAGGTTCCCCTGCCTTGTCCTCATCTGCCCACACATAGCTGATTGCCCAGGAGGGGACATCTGATCCACAACAGACCCCTCAGCTCCTCTTCCCCAGATGCTGAACTAAGCAACACTGAAAGGCTGAGTCTGTCGGCTGGAACGACCTGTACTGTTTTCAGGGAGAACTTCCTCTGGAGGCAGTGCTATGGCCAGCCAGTCTGAATGGGGCAGAGCAGCCATGAGTAGTAGGATAACCCATCCTCACAGGAAGAAGCAAGGGACTGAAACAGATGAGGAAGGCAGAAGAGAGACGGAGACAGCCATCATGTGGATCCATGAGAGGGAGGGACAGCTTCAGCCCCGGCTTTCTAGCCCCAGTGCTTCTGTACCCAGGGCACTGGGTTTGAGTACATTTGTATTTCTTACACCTATATATATATGCTAAGGCAAGGGACATGAGCTCATTTCTGGACATGTTTAACTCTGCGGTGCTTGTGGACAGTGATGGGTAGAGGTGGTCATACAGATTAGGAGAGACTTTATGATTAGAAGAAAGATCCCAGAGTATTGGCTCTGGTTTCCAAACCCTCTTATTTCTCTCCGTTTCTAACCCAATTCTGTTTTTTTTCCATGCCAGACACTATAAAGAATGAGAACTACCCTGAAGCACAGGCTGTGTCTTTGATCAGCCTCGTGAAAAAAAGGGGAATAATAACCCTGCCTGGCCAGCATCGCAGGACCACATGAGAATGGAATACCATCAGAGGGCTGAGGAAGAGAAACGACCTAGAGAACTTGTAGAAGGTGGCATCCTCATTTCCCACAGGCAGCAAGTAGGGAGAGGAAGGAAGTCCTCAGGCAAGTGGGATTACTGCCTGGAGGAGTGCAGTGTAGATGGCGGTACACTGAGTGCTTTCCAGGTGCCTCCTCCGTGCTCAGCACCGAGCAGGTCTTATCTGTTTTTAGGTAATGGTCCTCACAGAAGCACCATGAGGCATGCGCTGTGTTCATGATTCCTGTTCTGCTGTTTGGATACTGATTCACAGCGGTCTTAGGGTTGGACCACTGGGGCGAATCATCACTCCTCCTGTCTCTGCAGGACAGTCAGAGAAGGCCCGGCTGCATGGCAGCTTCCTGAAGGGGTCGCTGAGGACGCGTGGCTGACTCTGCACACCTGGATCCACATCAAAGACAGCACTCGGGACCAACAAGCACTCATGAGTAGAAAGGAGGTGAATGAAGCCACCATTGAAATGTATTTACATCTTCTGAACCATAGTTCAGACCAGGAAGACCACGTAGGACATCGCCCTCTACCTCCTTGCTCACCACCCCAAATGGGAACCAACGGCACGGAGGAAGATGGACCCTAACGCTGGGACATCTTGGGCAGCTGGAGACTTTGAGCCCGGGGGTGAGAGTGCGAGGATGAAGGTGGTGGAGAGAGAAAGAGAACAGAGAGGACGCCCAGAGCTGAAGCCCATTTGCAAGAGCTCCTGATCAAAGGTGCAGTGTTTCCTGCACTCACGGGGCCTCTGGGGGCAGGCAGCCAGGGGCTGAGGCTGCTGCTGCCTTTGGCCCCCTGAGCTCCCGCACCGATGGCGGTAGATTCTGTGCTGAGGTGAGAACAGCCCATTTGGGAAACCTAGCTAGAGGCCCCCTGACTTCTCTAAATCTCAGTTTAACTCATTCACATAAGAGAGAATAATGCCCACCTTGCAGGACTTCTGTGTGGGCTAAACGAGATGATAATATAAAGGGCTTGTAAAAACTATAAAGGACCACACCCTGGCTTGACTGCTGCCTGACTATTCTTCTACGCCAGCTGACATCTCTTTCAGTGACAGTACATTTAACAAAAAGCATTTGCTCATCAGCTGCTGCAAACAATAGGTATCACGAGTGATGCGTGAACTGTACAGGCCAGGTGGCTGGAAAATGCTGTACAGGCCGCCATGACTCTCGGACCGTATCTTACCTACAGTCCCCTCAGAACTTTGTCTGAGCACTACATTTCTGGGTCTGGTTCTCTAGGTCTATAGTTTTCCTCTGTTCCAGCATAGCCCGTATATTGAAATACTACAGCCCAAAATCCCAGTGTAGGAATATGAGGAAATGTTTACCAAAGCAGTGCTTCCATCAGGAGCCGTCGAGTTAAGACACCAACTACAAAACTCAAATCCGAAACAAAGACTCCACAAAAGGCATATTCTATAGGACACTATGTACTGAATCAATTCCATCTTTGTGGCTACTGCCAATCACTCTGGACAGTGTAGGGCAGAGAAATCATCTTTTTCCTTAACAACGTGTAATTGAAAGATGCATGATATCATCTCAAAACTTTACTTTTTCAATGTGAAGATCAAAAAGTTTAACCTTCATCTCTTACCAAATATCTTCATCACTTGATTTACAAAAATCACTTCCAGAAAAACAAATAGCTTCCACTCAGAAATACATTTAAACACACGAAACCTCGTAAAAATAAAGGCAACTATTATCATTTGGATTTCAAATGTTTAGAAGTTGTCAATCCCACCTCTGTTTCAGTACTCTTTGGTCAATCAGATGATTATTATGGTTTTCAACTGGATAGAAAGATGGCATCTGCTCCCCACGACTGGCTGGACTGGAGGACTGTTCATCCCTGTCACCAAGAAAGAAAAGGTGGGTCAGGGGCTATTCAACAGGGGTCACAACTACTGCTCTCACAGTGGCTCTCACAGAGAGTAGGAGTCAGCCCATAGAAACACTATGATCTGTGTCCACTTTTGTGTGTGTGTGTCCACTTTTAAGCTCCACTTTAGAGTCCTGACTAAGAGAACTGAAAGAGAAATCCTCTGAGGTCATCTCACTCAGCTCATACATGCCAGGAGAGAGACAATGCCAGTTCACAGTGCTGTTTTTACCAATCCATCACATTTATAAATGGTGTTATGATGATCCTTTCCTTTATGAAATAATAGTGATGACAGAATGTACTTTTATTGGTTAATATTCTTATTTGGCAAAAAAAAAAAAAGAAAAAAATGAACTCTATGTCAGATCCTTTCTCTATTCCCTGTCATTTTGGGGGACCTTTTATTATCTGTAAAATTTCATGATCTTTGAACCACACTTCACTAACACCCTCATTTTCTAAGTGATACGACTAAAGCCCTGAAAGGAAAACAACTTGCTCACCACTGCAAGCTACTCAGTAGCGGCACCAGTTGAGCTCAGTTTTCCAACTTCCAACTTTCCAACTTCCTGTCCAGTGATTTTTCTACCAGCTTCAACAAGAACGACACCAAAAAGCAACTGCAGATACTCCTACCTATTACATATTCCTATCATTTGCCTAAGTCTGAATAGGATGCCAAATATCCTGTCCAGATGTGGCCTGTAAAGTTTTTTTCAAAATAACACACCAGGCAGCCATTAGCCATTAAATGAAATTTACATGCAAGTTGAAACCCATCTGCAATCTGTGATCTAGAATGCCATTTTATAAACCATTTAGAAGGAGGAGTCTTAAGCATCATTTATTCTACTCACTTCATTTTACAGTTAAAACTAAGAAAAGTCAAGCAAATCTCCAAGTTTAGATGAGTAGCTAATATCAGAACAGGGAAAATCAAGTGTTTTAATACCTAGCTTCAGGGTTCTTTTTACTACGCCAAGTTTCCTATCTTTATTAAGCACTTCCTAAAAGGGTTTAATTAAGTAGCATATTAAATAAATAGCATATTCTCATACCTTTTTCTATTATCATGATTCCCATAGGACAATATATTTGTCAAGTGACTATATATTTGACAATAAGCAAATATAGCCAATAAACATTTTAACAAACTATAACCTATAAACCCACCTGCAATTGTGGTTTTGCACCAGAATAATTTAATTTGAATGCAAGACAACACAAACCTTAGAGTCAACTATTTACTGGGTGAAAAGTCCCCACTCGGTCCCTGGAAAACCAGTGTTCCAAGTCTTGGTTACATTTGAAAATGGCTTTCTTCACCAGGTTAACAAAGCTTAATATTTAGCAAAAGACTATTTTGGTCTGGGAGAAGGAGGAGAGGTTTTCTCAAAGACTGTGATACTCCTAAAATCAGTGTGAATTAACATGGAGTTAAGTATTGTATTACTTTTCACAACCTACAGATGAAGCAACAGGAGTGTCAACATTTAACATGATCAATCCAAGTCAGTGGTGGAACTAGGAATGATGCCCGGGTTTCCTGGCAGTCCAGTTAGTTCTCATTTACTAGAAAACATTATAAAAAACTGATTTGCAGTGGAAACAAGGGTGTCTGTTTTCTTCCAAGCTCTGCCAAAGGCAATATCAAGATTCCAGTCAACTGAGGAGAACTTCCAGCTCAAAAGTCCAACTCATCCAAGAATGCTGGGAAATTACTTTGAGCTCTATTTGAGGTTTACACCCTCCCTTTGCTGGAAAGGAGTAAAAGCATACAATGTGCACTTCAACAAAAGTCACATATCTTTTACATAGATATGTCAAAACAATGTTTAGAAGAAATCCTTCAAATAAATCAAGTGGTAGAGAATCTCCAGACCAACTATGGACCATTCCTTCAAGTCTACCTATCCCCCTCCTTGTCCCAAATATCCAAATATTCTAGAAGTCAAATTACTTAAGCCGGGGTCACTCTAACATTGTATTGCTTATAAAAGAGCAAGACAGAAATATATAGTTTGACAGATAGAACCTGAAAAACTTGAAGTAAAAACTTAGAATGAATTTCACCAAACATCATAATCTTACTTTAAAAATTAATAATTGGTCTGCAGTAATTATTTAAACTTAGAAACCTTGCAAAAAGTCTCAAATACGGAAAAACCAAAACAGAAGGCCGGAGGTGATCCTGGGGCATAGAATGGCAAAGTGCAATTTTTAATTTTATAATTCCTGTTATCATTCCTTTCTATTGCAGAAGTCAGTGATAACAAACAAACAGAAACATCACAACCTCAAAGCCACCACAAATTTTTCTACATGACTTTTGTGGGATGCTATCATAGCATTCAGTACTCCAAGAATACTCTTGAGAAATTAAAAAATCCATTGCAGCAAGAGTCTTTAGCAAATTATATTATGAAGGCCTCTAGAGGAGAATATAAATTAGTTACTATAAGGAATCCTTGGCAAATAAGTAAATACACAAATAGCCTTGGGAAAAGCAAAGGAGCAGAAAAAGATGCCTT
Source organism: Phocoena phocoena (assembly GCF_963924675.1). Taxonomy (NCBI): domain Eukaryota; kingdom Metazoa; phylum Chordata; class Mammalia; order Artiodactyla; family Phocoenidae; genus Phocoena; species Phocoena phocoena. Next base: position 32,064,141 of record NC_089230.1, on the reverse strand, counting down.
TCTCAAACACTAATTTTAAGACCTAAGCTGCAGGAGTTCATTTCTGCTGGTGTTATATGTATATTTTAACTGCTTGTTATAGAGCTTTCTATGTAGGAACTCTGGGCTTACAGGTCTTCCTTAACAAACGGAGTCAGTGTTTAAAAAACTGGTGCATTTAAAAATAAAAGTATCTTGACTCATAAAACTTTGCAAAAAGTTACACTGTACACACAATCTGCAAATGGCCACAATTTTCAAAGAGGTTTAAACCCCAGATGTCACGCTACAGCCATCATCAGGAAAGCACAGCAAAAATAAAGCCATTCCTGAACACTTACTCTGGCGGTGCTTCTGCTTGCGTGACTGGGGCTGTTTCTCCAGGGGACATCAGTTCTTGACTCTTCTGCTTATATTTTTTAATTAAATCCATTAGAACAGCCTGGTGCCCAACTTTCTTTACTAGTTGCTGAACCATCCGATCATTAAGCGCTAGAAGAGCGGCCCCACTTACTTCTTCCTCTGGGAAAAAGAAAAAAAATGTCTCTACCTGTCTGCTGGGTAAAGCACTGTAAAACACAGCACTCTGCGCAGGCAGAATTACCTCCGGTATTAAAAGATGCATCTAAACTTGTGCTTTGCAGTTATAAAATTATCTGTTTTTGACAAAAATAGAACACTAATATTGCATAATTCCAAATACATGTTTGCTCCTAAGAAAGTACCACAACCTAGAGTCACAATAAAAACTTTTTACTTCCACATTAATGCCTCCCCTCTCCCGATTCTTTCTAGCAGACGCTGTTTTGATAAGGAAAAAATATTTTCGGAAAAGTATTCTTCATGGTACCTACCAGGTAACATTCCATACTTGTAAATCCAACACTACGCAAAACTGCACAAAAAATGCACAAGCTGCATATTTATAGACAAAAGCAGTAGCAAATGCATATATCAAATATGATTTTAAGTTACTCAAGATTTATCTTATTTGAGATCTTTTTGAAATACTAGATTCTCTCGTGGATACCAGGTCAAATGCAAACTCTGCTACAGTCAGTAGAGAAATGAGTTTCCCACTGCAGCAACTCCACATCAATGTTCACATGCATTAGGAAAAAAAAAAAATCAATAACACAGGACACTCAATATCTAGGCTGCTCAATTAACATTTTTGAAAGTGCAAACAACTCACCTTGAAACCTATGAACTAGCTCTCCTAAGTTTTTCTCCACCAACCAACTGCAGACCTGATCAACTGACCAAGTTTCCATTGCTGTAGCCTGTAAATAGAATAAAAACAGGAGTCTTCAGTTTTTCTTTCTGACTGTTCTATTTATTTCTTTATTTTTACCAATCAGCTCTCTAATCTCAGCCCTTTCTTTGCCAGACTCTTTGAGACTCTCAATACTAAGCGTCTTTAAAATTATTCTTTTCCCAATACACATTTAAAAGTTGCTAATAAAACAAACACTCTTTTTAAAGATAAGACCAATTTGAACCTATTTCCTGGTCTCATTTCTCAAATTTCTTCACCTTCTCCTACTTTTTTTCCACCGGCATCCCTCAGCTTTACTCACAGACAGCCACAGAGTCATCCAATGGTACCCAATCCTGTACCGTTAACACCCAAGTTTCTTCACAAAGAAAAGGAAGGTGTGAAATTCACCTCTACCAGGCTCATCAGGAAGTTGTTGACATTTACAAGAGGGGTGGGCAGGGGAGGAAGGGAGGAAGGATCAGATAAAAGCCTGACAGAGATACTTAGTAAACCAAGACTGGTGAAACCCTTGCTCCTCCCCATGGAGGAGAGACAGTTTGACGCTGCTTCTGATTGCTTTGCTTTAACAAGCTTAGGAAGTAGAAGCCAAATCTCAGGAGAATCTGTCTCTCTCCTTCCTTTCAATAATATTCTTACATATTCTATTCAGTTCTAGAACTTTATTGAACACCATTATGATTGGTAAAATAACTAGTACAAACTAACAAGTTGATTAAAAACATTAGTCGGTAGATTCAAAATGTGAAGACAATTCAGTATGTCAATAACTGTAAGTGAAAGAAGTATACAAAGATACTAGAAGTATACAAAGCAACTAGTATATGTAAGGCCAACTGGCCCGAGGCACGGCAACGCAATCAGCCTCACAGGTTGCATCAGACCGAAACTTTCCGGACCACCCAGTTCCAGAAACTGACCTGGAGAATTTCCGGACCACCCAGTTCCAGAAACTGACCTGGAGACTTTCCGGACCACCCAGGTCCAGGAACTGACCTGGGGACTTTCCACCCGGCCCAGCCTTCCCGCCTTTTGAGGGGCGGGACTAACGGTCCCAAGACTGATGCAACCTGCACCGGATATTGCCACGATACCCGAAGAGACCACCAAATAAGGAATACCCTGCGCCCTCCCAGATTCACCACACCCCTTTCCCTTCTTCCCCTATAAATTCTGCCCACACCCTCGCCCGGGCGCGACTTCTCTGGCCCCTTTCTTTCGGGCCAGTGAACCTCGCCCGGGAGCGTTCCCAAATAAAGCTTGTTTAAGCTCTCCTCCGTTTCTTGGTGCCGTTACTTACATTTGGTGCCGAAACCCAGGAGGGGTACCAAGCCCCGCGGGTTACCGCGCGGGCCGCTCCTCCCCTCCCCCAGGAGACAACCAGGGAACCTCTACTCATCCACCCGATCCGGCAGAAAACGGGGTAAGTCCCCTTCCCTCGTTCCCTCCGACCCCCAGAGTCCCTGCCCACCGGACTCCCTGTCCCTAATCGCGGCCGCGTCAGGGACTCCTCCGTCCTCTCTCCGGACCTCGGGCAACTGTGGAGACGTCCCAATCGCCTGACCGCTCTCCGACCTGCCGTGAATTGGAGACTGAGACCAGGGACGCCTCTCTCGCTCTCCATTCACTCAGAGACAGACTGGGGGTCATGGGAACCTCACAATCGAAACCAGATCCTAAGACGCCCCTGGGGTGTCTCCTAGCCAATTTTACAGCCCTCGGTTTCTCCCAAGATCTCCGTCGCCGACGGCTCATATTCTATTCCACTGAGGCCTGGCCACAATATCCTCTAGACAATCAATCCAAATGGCCTCCTGAAGGGACTTTTGATTTTAACATCCTCCGTGATCTAGATAATTACTGCCGCAGGACGGGCAAATGGTTCGAGGTCCCCTATGTCCAGGCCTTCTGGCATTTACGCTCCCGCCCTTCCCTCTGCGTCCATTGTTCCACTTCCCAGATCCTTCTTGCCAAACAGACATTTCCTACATCGAAGCCCCTAGTTTCCTTTGACGATGACCCCTCTCCACTAGCCGACCCACCCGAATCTCTCGCCTCTCCCCCCTCCAGAGCTCCTCTCCAACCTCCACCCTACAATGAAGCGGTCACTCCTTCTCCCGAACCCGCTCCGGCCCTTCCCACCGCTCCCCCGCCTCCGTCAACGGTTTCTCCTCCCACACCCCTTGCTTCTCCTATTAGTGCACTTACACGCTCTCACGACTCCCAAGATGCAAATCTCCTCTGCCCTCCGAGGGAGGTAGCAGGAGCGGAAGGATTAGTTAGAGTTCATGTTCTCTTTTCCCTCCAAGATCTCTCTGAAATAGAAAAGCGATTAGGCTCCTTTTCTGCCGACTCTTCCCGCTACATCAAAGAATTTCGCTACCTCTCTCAAACTTACGACCTAACCTGGCACGATATCTTTGTGATCCTATCTTCTACTCTGACCCCTGACGAGAGGGAAAGAATTCAAACTGCTGCCCGAAACCATGCAGATCAGGTTCACCTTACCGACAACTCCATGCCTGTCGGAGCGACTGCCGTACCTGGCACCGATCCAGGCTGGACTTACCAGGATGGCCGTCGTAAACGCGACCTCATGATCCAATGCCTCCTGGCTGGCATGCAGGCTGCCGCTCATAAAGTAGTCAATTTTGAAAAACTAAAAGAGATAACCCAAGAACCTAACGAAAATCCAGCTATCTTTCTCAATCGCCTTACAGAGGCCTTAACTCTCTACACCCGGCTGGATCCCGACACCCCGGCGGGGGCAGCAGTCCTAGCCACCCATTTTATCACCCAGTCAGCCCCTGACATCCGAAAGAAATTAAAAGGGGCAGAAGACGGCCCTCAAACCCCTATTCGAGATCTGGTAAAGATGGCCTTTAAAGTCTATAATGGCCGTGAGGATTTGGCAGAATCCAGCCGACAGGCTCGGATGCACCAAAAGGTGGCCCTCCAAACCCAAGCTCTTGTAGCCGCCCTAAGGCCATACATCTCCCATGGATCACAGCATCCACGGGATCCGCAAAAGGCAACCCCGCCAGGGCCCTGCTTCAAATGCGGAAAAGAAGGCCACTGGGGTAGCCAATGTCCCAATCCCCAACCTCCTTCTAAGCCCTGTCCCAGCTGCGGGCTAATGGGCCACTGGAAGAGTGACTGCCCTATGACTGGCCCTCCCTCAGCGTCTCCACGCGGGGGGCAGGCCGACCCAACGGCATTACCACTCGAGCTGCTGGGATTGGCTGACGACTGACGGTGCCCGGACTCGAAGACCCCCATCGCCCTCGCCGAGCCCAGGGTAACGCTACGGGTAGCGGGTAAGTCCATCTCATTTCTGGTGGACACGGGGGCTACCTATTCGGTCCTGCCTATCTATTTCGGGCCAGTTTCTCCTTCCCAGATCTCGGTCATGGGTATTGATGGCAAACCATTCTTCCCACTCCAGACCGGTCCACTCCCGTGTCATATCAAAAGACTCCCTTTTATTCATTCCTTCTTAGTCATACCATCCTGCCCAGTTCCCTTGCTAGGCCGAGATGTCCTTTTCCACTTAGGGGCCTCCCTCCAGCTGGACAGACTTGACCCTAAGGTCCCCTCCTCCCAACTCCTGCTTCCTCTTCTCGGCCTGTCTCTAGAACCCTCCCCCTCCTATCCCCCTCTTCCAATCACACCGAACCCAATCCCCAAGTCTGGGATACTTCTAAACCCATAATAGCAACACACCATTCTCCCGTCCTCATTCGCCTAAAGGACCTCTCACCTCTCCTTCCGCCGTTTGACAGGCCTTTCTCACCCTCCGTAACACTGATATCTTCTCCTCCCCTTTCTCTGCCCAACCCAAACCGATCTTTTCACCTTTTTGTGGACGAACGGGCCAGAATAGCCACTGGACTCTTTGCCCAGCCTGTAGGGCCTTCCTACCGCCCCGTGGCTTACCTCTCCAAACAGCTAGACCCAGCCATTCGGGGATGGCAACCATGCCTTCGGGCCCTAGCAGCGGCAGCCGAACTGCCAAACACTCAAACTGACTCTGGCCCACCCACTGACCGTGTTTTCCTCCCACCGGCTGGTCGACCTTCCAGGCCACAAGTCTCTCTCCCTCCTGGGCCCCTCCCGCATCCAGGAGTTCTACGTACTGTTCTTTGAAAACCCTGCTATCTCCCTCGACCTCTTCCCCCGCCTAAACCCGGCCTCCCTCTTGCCTATCTCCGATACCAGGACCTCCCCTTCCCACTCCTGCCCACAAGTCGAGAGAGGGACTCTTTGACACCCCTCTTTGAAACCCGGACCGCACCCTCTTCGTAGCATGCTTGCTCCCTGTTTTCTTAGGTTCCTTCGCAGGCGCATAGAGGAAGTCTCTCGGGTGGCCACAAACCAAATGCTCCTCGGCCCTTACACCTTGCTTCCTACAGAACCCCCCACTGGTCTCCCTTAAGCCTCGGACCTCTGGTCGCCCGACTCCCCTTTCAACGCCCCCATTCAGCAAGAAGTAGCCAGAGATCAGAACGCCGCCCCATTACACCAAAGATGTCGGGATGTAAGGCCGACTGGCCCGAGGCAGGGGAACGCCATCAGACTCACAGGTTGCATCAGACCGAAACTTTCCGGACCACCCAGTTCCAGAAACTGACCTGGAGACTTTCCGGACCACCCAGGTCCAGGAACTGACCTGGGGACTTTCCACCCGGCCCAGCCTTCCCGCCTTTTGAGGGGCGGGACTAACGGTCCCAAGACTGATGCAACCTGCACCAGATATTGCCACGATACCCGAAGAGACCACCAAATAAGGAATACCCTGCGCCCTCCCAGATTCACCACACCCCTTTCCCTTCTTCCCCTATAAATTCTGCCCACACCCTCGCCCGGGCGCGACTTCTCTGGCCCCTTTCTCTCGGACCAGTGAACCTCGCCCGGGAGCGTTCCCAAATAAAGCTTGTTTAAGCTCTCCTCCGTTTCTTGGTGCCGTTCCTTACAGTATATATTTGCAAGATACATTCTTTAATTCTGCACTTGTTTGTATGCCCTTATTCGTCTCCACCACTTAGAAAGCTTAATATGCCAATTACAATAATTTTTCTAATTTCCCTTAGGTAGCTCATCCCTGTGTTTTACAATTCAATCCAAATGACTTTCAGTGGACTGGGGAGAAACTGAAAAAACTTAAAACATTTAAATCTTTTTAACATTACTTTCAATTTCATCTTTCAAACTAAATGATATAGATTTACTTGTACAGTAAGATACTAACTCTCCCATAAAGACAGAGGGAAAAGCTACTCTTAAAGAAATGGAACCGAAAGGTAAAAACACTTATTAAATCATATATTTAAATTTTATTGCTAGAAGTTCTCAAAATATTATTGTATTTTTCACTTTTGTGTGTTTGAATGTCACAATTTCCAACAGAATGGTGGAAAGGGAGAACCTGTTTACCTTTCATTCTTGACAATCTGAAAAAAGACTTCAAAACTCATTTCCTAAAAAACAAGGACACTTCAAAGTAATAAGACACATTCTCATAAGTATTCACAAACACCAAGTTGCAAAATTGAGAACAGGGTTAAATGTAGACAAACGTCACCCCAAATTACAGCAGTGGATTTAATTTGCTACGACAGTAGCCTCAACACTCCTCCCCTAGGCTAAGCAGCAAGAGCAGGGTGTGAAAAGTCATTATTTGCGAGACTCTGGTGTAAATTAAAAATCACACCTTCCTGTCACACTTCTGGCTTCCTTGCAAAGAGTGGGACTTAGAAAAAAAAATAGAAGAGGGAGAACAAAAAGACAACAATTTTCTAAACTTCAAGATCAAAAGGTAATGCAGAGCAGAAGATACTGCCCTGCAGCCATGGATGGATAAAAGGAAATTTGAAAATAAAATGAATCCTTGGAAACCTTTTGGATTTTTTAATTCCCAGATTTCTACAAAATCTACTTCTGGGTAGAACAAAACAGTTATCAAATTAAAACCTCATACAAAATAATAAAAGTAAGTATAGTATAACCCATTTGTTTTTCTGAATATTTCATAAAATAAAATATCACGGCCTAGGCAATGTAACATCTTTAAGTACCAACATGAAAACTTCCTCTCACATAAATAATGGACATATTTATGATCTTATACATCATAAAGGAATAAAAGATATGGCAAATGTGGAAAATTGTATCCAGCAGCTTTACTGCGTATCAAGCAGTTTCAGAAACATCTGAAGATTTTGAAATGTGAGGGCAAGTATGATCACTAAATATTTTAAGACAATAATAAAAAAAGAAAAAAGATAATAGTATTGTTAGGATACTCCAGCCAAACCAGTCTTATTATTTTTGTTTTTTTTTTCTGCGGTATGCGGGCCTCTCACTGTTGTGGCCTCTCCCGTTGCGGAGCACAGGCTCCGGACTCGCAGGCTCAGCGGCTTTGGCTCACAGGCCCAGCCGCTCCGCAGCATGTGGGATCTTCCCGGACCGGGGCACGAACCCGTGTCCCCTGCATCAGCAGGCGGACTCTCAACCACTGTGCCACCAGGGAAGCCCCAGTATTATTATTTGATTAAATTATATTTCAATTAAATAAGTTGGTATTAAATATTAAAGGATCTCATCTAATTAAAGCCAGGAGAGGCAAGACTTTACCTAAAGCAACCTGAATGTGGAGAAGTCTTATTTACTAAGTTTGTTAAAACTCCAAAGGAAGATGATAATGCAGACTGTTGTGGATGTGGTTTATAATCTTCAAGAGCAATATAACAACATCAGCCACAAATAAACACTTTTTAAGAAAATGTAAAAATATTTTGTCTCTTTCCTTTTTGTTTGCACTTTTATTTTCCCAGAGTTCAAAAGCTGAGACAAAACAAAAAGATATTTAAAAGCGCTAACTCTCTTGGATCAATTCATCGTCCTGCTCTGGGAAAGGACATCTCCTGCCATGGCTGTACTTGAAGGAACCAGCCATCTAGCAAAAATCAGGTCCCGTTGGTGAAAAAGAAGGAAAATCGAGGGACAAAAATAGGGATGTGGCTGTCACATGGAGCGATGTCCAGACGGTTCTGTTGGGTAGCAGCCTTGCTTTGACATGAAGCAATGATATCATTGAACTCCATTGGAGCATAACATCTCATCTGCTTTGGGCAGTTGTTCATTCCAGCTATCACCAGACCAGGAGGAATGAAAACTGGAATAGTCAACTAGAATACCTTGCATACCTTAGTCATCAAAAGGTTTACTGCCTAGATAGCTCAGAGCTAGGTGAATGGTGATACACCAAAGAAGTTAGAAGCCTTACCAAGAAGATAAGACATGTACATAAGCAGAATATAAACATAGAGTCAATTATAATGGGTGCTGTAAATAACTCTAGGGGCTGAATTTTCCCACTCTCCTGGAAAGGAATGCATCTTGATTTGGAATCTGAACGAAAGATACAGTTTAGGTAGTGAAAGAGCCAGAAGAAATGGGATCAATAGAATGAACTACAGGTAAAAGGTCAGAAATAAGCAAGTTATGTTTTGGGACCTGAAAATGGACCACACTGCAGAGAATGGTGAGCACATTGCAGAGAATGGTGAGTAGGGAGTGACAGCAGAGAGGGTCAGAAAGATTGCTGGAGAGCTTGGAATACTGAATTCAGAGTTTATAGATATACTTAAGCTTTGAGAAAGAAGTCATTGAGCTGATCATATACACCATGTTTCAGAAAGATTATTTATGCAGCTGAGCCAGATAAATTACAGGAAAGGGTGTTCTTTCTTGAAGTAAATTGCATATGAGAAGGAACGGTTTAACTTTTACTAAACATTCCCATATGGACCAATTTTTCTTCATTTTAGAAAGATATTTATATTAGTCTTTCCAAAAAATTTGGAAGTAAAAGTTTTAATTTTTTTCATACATCGTGGGCAAAAAGAGAGTGAGATGTACAAAGCTAGCTGATACCAAGCAAGTGAAATACACCAAAAGGAACTGTCAGTATACATTAAGCTAAGCCACATGAAATTGACATTTTTGTACATACAAGAGTCTAAGATCAGTAATTTCTTATAGTTGAACTTATTGATTGAATCTTGATTTTCTGAAAACTACTAATCTCGGTTGGTTCCTTTTGTTCAGCAAATCTTATCAGAGGCCTCTGTAATTCACACCACCTCCAAAATTTGAGGGAGAGGAGAAGTGGGGAGCACAATAATAGTCATTTACATTTTTTGTTTTTACACTTATACAGAAAATAAACAGCAATCTATCTGAGAGGTTTAATTAAATTAATGAACAAAAATAGCAGTGATTCGGAGTTTCAGGTCTTTTGGGACTTTTGAGTCACAAACACCCAGGTCTTTTGGCTTTTGAGTCAGACTTCTCTGGCATGCTTGCTTCTTCCTAGTTGACTGTCAAAGCTTATGGATCAGCAACATGAACTACATCCTCTGGGTTCTTGCCAGAGAGGGTAACTGTGAGCTGTGCTGTCAACTTTTATCAAAAACTGAATCTGTAACTGAGAAAAGTCTTCCAGAATTAATCTATAAATTCCGATTAATATTTAAATGTGTTTATATCCTGTTACTTTCTATAGTAGTGGTACTGGATAAATAGAAAGAGCTAGAAATGCCTGGCAAAAGGACTTGCACTCCCAGATGTTCAAAAGTATAAAATTATAATAAATATAAAAGCATGCTATTGGAGCAAAAGAGGACAGATTATTGAAACAGAATAGAAACCTGAAAACAGAAATATATGGAAGTATTAAGATGTTTTCTCAAGATGGTGGTGAAAGAAGGGATCATTCAACAAATTTTGTTGGGACACTACCTCATATCACCTATAAAATAAATTACTCGGGGCTTCCCTGGTGGCGCAGTGGTTGAGAGTCCGCCTGCTGATGCAGGGGACACGGGTTCGTGCCCCGTTCCGGGAAGATCCCACATGCCGTGGAGCGGCTAGGCCCGTGAGCCATGGCCGCTGAGCCTGAGAGTCCGCAGCCTGTGCTCCGCAACGGGAGAGGCCACAACAGTGAGAGGCCCGCCTACCGCAAAAAAAAAAATAAATAAATAAATTACTCGGATGAGTTAAATAATTAAATATGAAAAATTAAATTTAAAAATTAAATGAATCTGAAATAAGTTTATAAAATAAAAATAAAAGATTGATTTGACCACAAAAAAATGAAAAAGTATATATATACATATGTCATATAAAATTGTAGAGACTATAATAATTCCTTAAAACCAACAAAAAGATAAATATACCAATAGAAAAATAGGAACAGGCAATTCATGAACAAAATTTCAAGTAATTAAATATCTAAAAATGTGCCACATTGTTTGAAATAAAATAATTAAATTCAATATCATTCTTATTTACTGGAAAAGGTGGAAAAAAAGATTAGCAAGGGCTTCCCTGGTGGCACAGTGGTTGAGAGTCCGCCTGCCGATGCAGGGGACACGGGTTCGTGCCCCGGTCCGGGAAGATCCCACATGCTGCGGAGCGGCTGGGCCCGTGAGCCATGGCCACTGAGCCTGCGCATCCGGAGCCTGTGCTCCACAACGGGAGAGGCCACAACAGTGAGAGGCCCGAGTACCGCAAAAAAAAGAAAAAAAGAAGAAGAAGAAAAAAAAAGATTAGCAAGAGGTCTAACATTCTCTTACACATTGCTAAGGGAAATATAAACTGGTACAATTTATTCTGACATATTATTCTTATTTTATAGATGAAAACCTTGAAGTTTACAGAAGTAATTCACCTAAGACCTTATAGATGGTGAGGGGAAGAGTAGATTTGAACCCCAATCTATCCAACTTTAAAGGCTACTAATATACATCAAAAATCTTCAAAATACTCTAACGCTTTGACCCCAAAATAACATTTCTAAGAATTTACCCTGAGGATATTAACAGAATGAGCACAAAGATGTTTGCCAAAGCAATAGTTAGATTTGCAAAGAAATCAGACAAACTAAGTTTCAGCAATAGGAACTGACCAATAAATTGTGGTCATTTATATTTAAGACGGAATATGTAGTGATTAAAGACTGTGTTTTAGAGAAATAGTTGTGAAATATATATAAGTGAAAATGGGTTTAAAATAGTATGATTCAACTTGTACAAAAAATAAAATAAAAATAGAATAACACACAAAGGTACCACAAAGACTGGGAAAACATACCCATAGGTAAAAGTGATTCTTCCATTTCGGTGGAATCAATGTATTTTATTTTTTGATTTGCTACTCTCAAAATCGTTCCCATTAAAGAATGTTACTGTTATTTTCAGGAAAGTTAGGGTTTTAAAGATAAAAGGTAAAAAGTGTTATTTATAGATCATTGCTGGAGAGGCCTCAGTCCATCTGTTCTACACCAGAAAATTAAAAGAGAGAGCACTGGATCAGATGCAGCCCATCGAAGTGGTTTTGGTTCCTTTATTCCACTTTAAAAATTGAAGATTTCACCTATAAATCTGGAATCTTAGTTTCTTTTGAAAAATCAGATGTTCTTGCAACACTGAGTTCATATTTCTGAACAGCAAGAATTTGGGTAGAGGCAGCTCCCTTGAAAGAAGAGTAAGACACTCTCTGAGGAGGTGTAGGGTATAGGAAGCATATAACAAGTTTGAAACAGGCTGGATCTCGGAAAGCTAATGACAGCTCTTGAAGGACAAAGGTTTTGAGAAGAGTGATAAATACCTATATATACATGTATACATATATGTATGTGTATACATATATGTGGGTACATATATGCGCACAATAGTTATCTTTGAATACACTTAGTTCTTAATTAACTTTTTGTTAAGTCCTAGAAGAAATAATACCTATCAGAAAAACATGTGTCCCAGCAAACTTAAGGCGGAGATGATAATACATATATTAGAATTTAGGCCTTGAATCGAAGACAAGGACTCAGAGCTTTGTGCTTCAGGAAGCCCTGGTATGTTGGGGCTTTTGTTTCCTGGTAACTATACTCTTGAAGTAAAAGGCACTTTATTGATCATAGAGCCTGGCTTACTGTAATTCTTCTTACGTAGCTTAATGTGTATGCAATAGTATGGGGGAGAACTGCTTACCTTATAGCTCTGTATGGTGGCAAGAACTGATCCTATTAAAACATTACAGTTATTAAACTGTTTCTTCGGAGCCACTCATCTGTTAGAGCACGTGACAGTTGATTTCTGCAGCCTCCTAGAAGGTTTAGCTGGTAGAGCCAAGCTGGGCTCTCTTGATCTGTCACACCAAGCGTTGGTCTGACTTTTTAGGTCCGTTCTGGAGGAAGAGGACCCAAGGTGGAGGGTCTTCTTAATGCGTTGTCACTGCAACCACAGGTGGGAGGTGTGGGGATGAAAAAGGCACAGGACTCTGTAGCTCTCCTACAAGATTTATACAGGTTGAGAGACCAACATTCATGCTTCTGTCACCCCTGGGTTTCTCCAAAGACAGGCTGGAATGTTCAAACATTTTGCCGATACCAAGCTACTCTTCCTAAAAAGTTGGCCGTAAAAGCCAAAGTGGTACCAATTGGTAGTCTATAGTTGACTGGCTAGTCTGAGTGTGTGTGCTTGAATTTGTGTGTGAGGTGTGTGTGTGTGAGAGAGAGACAGAGAGAATGAAACCAAAACTGAACAAGGGAGCAAGCCAGGCTAGGGGAGAGAGTAAGGAGGAGAGGAAGAGATTAGCGTGAATGATAACAAATAAATGATAATGTTACCGAACCAAACTTGAGTCCGCTGGCTCACTCACAGTAAAGCCAATCTACTGACACCGGGTTGTGGGGAAGGCAAGTGCAGTGTTTATTGCAGGGCACTAAGCAAGGAGTTCACGGCAGCTAGTGCTCAAAAAGCCTGCACTCCCCATGGGTTTCATATATATGGAATCTAAGAAAAAAAAAAAAGGTCATGAAGAACCTGGGATAAGATGGAAATAAAGACACAGACCTACTAGAGAACGGACTTGAGGATACGGGGAGGGGGAAGGGTAAGCTGGGACAAAGTGAGAGTGGTATGGACATATATACACTACCAAACGTAAAATAGATAGCTAGTGGGAAGCAGCCGCGTAGCACAGGGAGATCAGCTCGGTGCTTTGTGACCACCTAGAGGGGTGGGATAGGGAGGGTGGGAGGGAGGGAGACGCAAGAGGGAAGAGATATGGGAACATGTGTATATGTATAACTGATTCACTTTTTATAAAGCAGAAACTAACACACCATTGTAAAGCAATTACACTCCAATAAAGATGTTAAAAAAAAAAAGCTGCAAGACAATTAAAAAAAAAAAACATTTTTTAAAGGCCAGGTGAGGGAGCGGTGTCCCAGGTTGTGTGATCAGCTCATGCACGTTCTCTGATTGGTTGATGGTAAGGTAACAGGGCTGTGTCACAGGGATTAGTTATCAATCTTTAGGCTCCAGGGGGCTTGAGGGCTATGTGCTCATGGTCATCAGGTAGTTAGCATCTTCCAGTTGGTGGTGGTGGGGGGGGGTTCACATCTCTAAAACAACTGGTAAATGTGCATCAGATAGGTACTTCAGAGAGGAACCAGAGCAGAGGATATGGGGCAAGGGTCTGTCCCAGAAAGGCCCCATAGGGTCCTGCTCGGTTACAATGAGATAATCACAATAAGATAATCATATTGGAAATAAAGATTGTAGGAATGTAATAAAGTTTTCATGTTAAACATGGTAAACACGTTTTTAAAATTTGTTTCATGGTAAATTTGTAAAACTCTCTACGTTTTAGTCTTAACTCTTATCCTACTCACTTCTACCATTCTTTGATTGCATTTGAGAACAAATGTGGCACACCAGAGTAACGGTGAGAGTAGTTTGGGGGAAGAGGAAGAAAAATAAATTGGATTCAGAAATTAGGTCTCCCCCAAAAGATTAAAATATGAAAAAACAATCCATATTTCTGCAACCAGGCCTAAAACGAATTTGTCATTTCAAATTTCTTGGCATTTAGAATACAGCTTAAAAAATGCTTGCCTGGGCACTTGTTCCTAGTAAAATGCTAGGGAGAGATGCCTAAGTGAATTAAGCTGTCAGTCTGCTATTGGTTTAATCCTAGATTCATTGTCTACTGATCACATTACTCTTTTAATCCAATTGCCCAAATCCTCTGTTGAGTTATTCACACCAGAATGTTCTCTTCCTAATACAGTTTTCCATCCATTGTTGCAGAAATATTTGCAGTTATTCAGTACAGCATCAACTTTCCCGAGAAAGAGTATTAGTGAAGCTGTCACCTGGTGGGGTCTGACAGGCAAACCAGGGGCGGAGAGGGGTAAGAGGTGCTGCCGAGGGGTGTCTGGGTGCTGCTGGTTACCGGCTTCTCTCTCAGTTGAACTCAGAATTTGATCTCAAAAATGTATTTCCCAACTTATCCAATATAGGAGTCAACTGGGGGGACTTCACGAAAATATTGATTCCCAAGATTTTCCCCAGAAGATTCTGATTCAGGTGGCTTAGGGTAAGACCCAGTACTAAATATTTTGAATCATTTCCAGTGGCTCTTCTTATTAGCCAAGTTTGAGAAGCAATTGAAATATGCATCATGACTTATTTCCAATTTTCAGGGCACAACAGGTCAAAGTTTACAAACCATCCTAACGTGTCATTAGGCATAAATTATATCATAGAAAAACTTTTTAGCAGTTTATAAAAATAATCGTGTAAATATCACTGAAATTCATGTAGTGCTATTGTATTTACAAGGATTTTTCGTAACACTAAGAATGTAAAATAAATGTAGTAACCTCATTTTAAAAAAGACTTTTTGTTGTGGTTAAATATATATAGATATAACATAAAATTTACCATTTTAACTCTTTTTGTGGGGGCAATTCAGTGGCATTACGTACATTCACACTGAGCACAATTACTATGATCAATCTCCAGAAATGCTTTACCATCCCAAACTGAAACTCTCTACTCAGTAAATAATAACTCCCATCCTTCACCCTGATAGCCGCCATTCTACTTTCTCTCTCCATGAATCTGACTATTCTAGGTACTTCATATAAGTGGAATCACAGAATATTTGTCCTTGTGTATCTGGCTTATTTCACTTAGTATAATGCTTTCTATGTTGTATTATCCTTCCTTTTTAAGCCTGAATAATATTTCTTTGTATATTTATATCACATTCTATTTATCCTTTCATCTGTCAATCGACATTTGGGTTGTTTCCCCCTTTTGGCTGCTGTGTGTAATGCTGACATGAATATGGGTGTACAAATACCTGTTCAAGTCCCTGCTTTAGTAAATTGATTTTCATGGTTTTAAATGTCAGAGGAATCATTCAACATACTCTGATTTCTTTCTACTTCATTAGCAGACATGGAGACCTTACATGGATCATCCAGATCTGGCAAACTCCTCTCATTTCCTAGATGGAGAAAAAAAGGGTTTCAGAAATGTTAAGGGACTTGCCCAAGGATGCACAGCTAGTTGAATGAGGATGCACTTTTTATCAGGCCCAGTAAGGCAAGTAAAATGAATTATATATATACATAATTTTTTTATTATTTTATTATTTTTATTTTTTTGCGATACGCGGGCCTCTCACTGCTGTGGCCTCTCCCGTTGCGGAGCACAAGCTCCGGACGCGCAGGCTCAGCAGCCATGGCTCACGGGCCCAGCCTCTCGGTGGCATGTGGGATCTTCCCAGACCGGGGCACGAACCCATGTCCCCTGCATCGGCAGGCGGACTCTCAACCACTACGCCACCAGGGAAGCCCCCAGGACTTTTCTTGAATTATGGTTTTCTCAGGGTATATGCCCTGTAGTGGGATTGCTGAGTCATATGGTAGTTCTATTTTTAGTTTGTGAAGTGTTCTCCATAGTGGCTGTATCAATTTACATTCCCACCAACAGTGCAAGAGGGTTCCATTTTCTCCACATCCTCTCCAGCATTTATTTATTTATTTTTAATATATTTTTTTGTGGTTACGCGGGCCTCACTGTTGTGGCCTCTCCCGTTGCGGAGCACAGGCTCTGGACGCGCAGGCTCAGCGGCCATGGCTCACGGGCCTAGCCGCTCCGCGGCATGTAGTATCTTCCCGGACCAGGGCACGAACCTGTGTCCCCTGCATCGGCAGGCGGACACTCAACCACTGGGCCACCAGGGAAGCCCTCCAGCATTTATTGTTTGTAGATTTTTTGATGATGGCCATTCTGACTGGTGTGAGGTGATACCTCATTGTAGTTTTGATTTGAATTTCTCTAATGATTAGTGGTGTTGAGCATCCTTTACAATAGACAATTTGAAGCCTCACTAACCTTATGAGATGTGTTACAAAAACATATGAACAATTGAGATACTTCTCAGGTAGCAATTTTCATTAGAAGGCAGCAAGTATAGTAATTCAGAATGGACTCAAAAATCAGAATGTCTAGGTTTGAATCCTGGCTCCTTCATTTACTGCATAATGTATATTTAGCCAAGTGCTCTCAAGTAAGTATTTAATATCTCTGTGCCTCCTTTTTTTATTCACCTGTAGAATAGCACGGTGGTATACCAGCTTTATAGGATTGTGTGATTAACTGAGTGATGCTGTGGAACTGCGTACGACTAAACTGAAGAACTGCGCCCCCAGTAAATATTCACTGTTTTTACTTCCAAGCCATGTTCTAGGGGAACACAGCTATGAAGAATGTTAGCACCCATGCTTGGAGAGCAGCATTGTGACTGAAATGCTCTGACATTCTCACGGGCTACATGAATTCCTCTACAGGGTGAATCGCTGTAGAAGTTCCCAAATTCATTTGAATTTGGAATATTTTGGGTGCATGCCTACAAATGCCCACAGGAAAATGTTCTACAGAACATTGGAAAAGTACAACCTAAGGCATACCATCTTCTATAAAAAACTAAGATTGTGTGGAAGGTGCTAGCCTAATTTGAAAAGACGTTAAAAGGTGTTTCTGCTGCCAAAGAACAAGGAGAGAATACACAACATGATCAGAAATGTCTAGAAACTTTTAAGACGCTTAGAATGGAAAAGAGCCAAGTGATGCTATTTTGATATGACATCTCTATATTTCACCAGTAGATCACAGATTCACAAAGTTCAAATCTCTCACTTTTGTCAGGGCACCATGTATGCTCAAGCAGAGTTGAGAGGAAGTACTCTCTCTCTCAACTACTTCTCTGTGACTTACACTGGACTCAAACAGAGGAAGTGATATTCCATTTAGATCAGAGGTCACTGCATTCTGCAAGGAGGATGGACGATACTGCACTGTGTGTTTTATAATCATAAAGCGAATCGCTCTCCAAGAGCACATTGGTGGTCACAACACAGTTAAGTGGAGACTCTTGAGAATATAAGCCTCTCATCCTCCTTTGGAGCAGAGTCATGAACAAGCCTCAGAGAATACAACAAACCTCTTGAAATGTGTATGAGACTGTACATAACAGGGTAAGGCAGAAATGATACAGAATGCCAACCGAGGTGGATACCTAAAATTTATGCCAGCCTCTCCCATGTCTATTTTGTGGCAAAGCACTTGTGTGGTGTCTCTTAGTTACATGAATATAGGACAAGGTAGGAGGGTGGTAAAGGTGTAATAGACACTTTAATAACTTTCAAATCGACACATTGAGATTTTGTTCATGCAAAACTAGTCTCAGGAAGTGTAGATCAATCTGCAAATGGACTCAGTTGCCCACACAACAGCTATTCCTGCAGTACCAGTTAAGCTTCTTAGTTGCAAGCAACAGTAGCCAAGCCTAGTAGACTAAGGAAAAAAAAAAAAAAGTTTATTAAAAAGACATTCAGTAGCTCAGCTCATAGAACCACTGAGAGTCCTGGAAAACCAAGATCAAAACTAAACTTCTACAGGGAGATCAGCTCGGTGCTTTGTGACCACTTAGATGGCTGGGATAGGGAGGGTGCGAGGGAGGTGCAAGAGGGAGGAGATATGGGGACATATGTATAGCGGATTCACTTTGTTATAAAGCAGAAACTAACACACTATTGTAAAACAATTATACTCCAATAAAGATGTTTAAAAAAAAACAACCAAGCTTCTAGAAAATATGTAAGAAATCATGACACACAAAATTTAATATATATATGTATATACACATATATGTATACCACATTTTGTACATTTAACTTTGAAACCATGTAAATATGTTACATAACTATAAAACAGAATACAAATTTTAAAAATCATCCCTACAAACTGAAAGCAAACAAAATGAAGCAAAGGAACACAATAGTATGTCAAGTTGGCAAACTGCACAGAAGAGAAATTATTTCAAATGACTCTAAAGTACCTTAATTTGACTATATGTCACCAGTGGATGGACTGTAAGGTCAAAGAGAGCCCCCCAAAATTATAAACTATTTTCAGTAATCATATCTTTGGTGGTAGTGTTGGTATTGTTGGTATTGAGACTGCTATGTGTTTATTAAATGGGTAATTATGTTGACTTTAGAAAGTAGAATTTTAGGTGTGGGAAAAAGCAGATGAAAATATGAGATTGGAAAAGCTAAGTAAAATCCCTCTATCTGTAAATTTGAGCTTGAAATTCCAATACGAACTCATGATTTATTTTAAATATACATGATTATATTATATATTTATATATTATATTTACATATATATCATATTTTATATAATTTTGACCACTGAAAAGGCCTAGAAACATTGACTGCTCTTAGAATGCAGATTTTATCCCTAAAATCTATTTCCAAAGGAACCCGTTCTCCTTGATGAAATGACTATGTTCCAACCTTGGGTGAGAGGTAACTCAGTAAGTCTGAGTCATCCTGTCATATCAGAAATTGAAGGAGAGGTTAAAGATTCTTGTTATCATGCCGAAAGGACTCAGGAATCAACTTGAAAGTGCTCCTAGTGAACAAAGATGGGACAATTTGAATGTCAGTGTGAATAATACCTTTACTGGATCGAAATACATCAAGCATATTTAAAACCATGAGTTCATAATAGAATAAAACAAAATCATGGGGTCAATCACCTTTGGAAGATGCTCGATGAACCACCCATTATTTTGCAAACTGGTAAGTCAGAGAACAATAATGAAGCCAGGAGTCTATCCTGTTTTTCTGGTATGACATGCATCTCAGGATAAACACGTAGTTGATGAGAAGTTCCACTTTTTAAAAGTATTTGGATAAAACATGAAGAAACTACTAGGTTGTTTAGCGTTTCTAGTTCTCTACTCATTTTTGGACCATTGATCCATCATAGTCTGAGTGAGTTGCATTACAATTGTCTATTGCTAGTGTTTCTGGGTATTTCTCTTTGTATCTTGTTTCTTTTATGATTGTTGTTACAGCATTTGGTTTATAAGTATTCATAACATATTTAATATGAAGTATATCCTGTAGCATTATAAACTGCCCCTCATTTTGTTGTTTGATCTTTTGTGCCATATTTCCACCTTGCTGATATTAAGAGTCACAGATACACTTTCCGTGTGTTAACATTCATCTGGTATACTTTTGTTCCCCTCCGTTATTTTGAACTGCTATGAATCCTTTTGTTTAAGGTATCTTTTGTGCTCCAATCTGAAAATTTTGATTTGTGTGCTTCTTTGCCTTTATTAACAAAAATCACTTACAGCATTTCAAAATTTATTCAAATACTGTAGCCAGTGACTCCAGCAAGGGACCACCTAGTGTCTGGATCAAAGCTGCACTGCAGGGAGCTGTGTCCTCTCCCGTCTGCCTCATAAGCATCTTCATCTCTTCTTTTCTTTGATCTAATATGCCTGATAGTTAGAAAATGTGCAGAAACAAAATCACAGTGGAGGAGTTGGGGGTCCACCTCATTAACAAGGGAAAATGTTAGATGTCTGATGGAGCAAACAGGAAAAGCACTGCTTGTCACCCAGGGGATGCCAGTCTACCCACTGAATCCGGCTGCCCCATGCTCAGCCTGTCGATTCCCTTTGTCCCAGTAGGGACTCAGCCCAGAGAGAGAAGCAAGGAAGATACTCCAAGTGTGGCATTATCCGGCACTAAAGAAGTTAATGCTGATCCAATCAATGGACAGAACTCTGTAGTAATAAGCCAGCCTCTCCCTGAGAGGCAACGGGTAGGGAGAGAGGCTTTAGAGAAAGGACCTGGGCTTCATTTATCAGCAGCTCAGCTAAGATGCCTCTTAGAAATCTTAATGATGAATCCTGCCCTTATTCTTGGGGCACTGGGAAATTTTAAATTAATATTAGATGGCTAGCAGGATAAAACTTGATTAAAACCATCCCTCAAGGGTAGAAGCATCATCAGTGTCTGTCTCACAGGGCATCTGGTATAGGGCTCAATACCAGGTTTTTAAAACAAGATTGTAGAGGACTTCTGAAAAGACAAATAAAATAAAATGTATCAATGAGCTAATTGTTCTTATATCTGCTTTTCCAGACCTCCTTTCCCTTTCCTGGAAAACTTGGTAATATAACTTGGGTAGGGACCAGATGCATACCCCCCAGCCATGAGTCTGGGCCACCCCAGGAAAGGAAATAAAAAGGTTGGGGTCTAAACAATCAGAATTATTTGGACACATTGCCCTGAATGTAGCTTCTCTTTGTCTTCATGACTCTAACATTACTCACTCTAATTGTCCTAAGAGTACCTCTTCCAAAGCCATTTGTCTTACGCTAGCAGAAAGAACTTTTTAAAATTTTTTCATTTTTTTCTCGAATACGTCCAAACCTCATTTTTGAGAAAGAATGGTGTCTGGGAACTTTTAGGAAAGAGGCAATGATACTCTCACTCTAATTTATCTAACATTTTGCAGCTACGAACATCTTGGGCATTGGCTGGAGTTTTGCCACCCCAGCATCTATAATTTTAGTTGCTTGTATACATGTACATGTCATCAGACATAACTGTACTCCAAGGTATACGTTTTTATCCTATTGTACAGGCTTAAGGAAACAAGGAATGAAAGAGAGAAACCAGCAGAAGAGAGTTGTGCTAACTGGGCAGAGTAATACAAGAAGCTCAAAATATATTTGACATAGTTTATACTAGTTTCTAAAAATTATCAGTCTAGACCCAACTCATAAGCACATGAGCTGTGGGATATGGAGAACCATTGATATAAAGGTACTCAGGATGATCAGTCTCAGGGCAAGTCTTTCATCCAAGAAGCATTCCCCAGAGAAGTTATACTTCTGAGTAGGACTTGACATAATACTGGAGGTTATCCAGGAAAAAAAAAAAAAGATTCTTTTGTTATTTCATGTTCAAAACAGTCTCACTGAGACCCATAAGCTCTAAGAGAAAGTCCAGAAACAAGCTCTATGTCACAGTCTTAAGGATGGTTTACGATTTACATCACCCAACCCTGGTCAAACACGAGGTTTGATGCTAAAAACATGGCTATCCCAGGAATGAAGTGATGAGCATTAGGTGGGGATGGAAATGCACATGAGCCCTCAAACTGCTGTGCAACACATACATACAGTTATGGGTGTAGACTAGAATCATCAACACCACAATGAGACAAGTTTGGCCAAGATTTGTAACCAATAGGAGGCACAAGCATAGTACATTTAATAAAGGTACAGTCGACCCTTGTTCAAGAGGATTAGGAGCGCTTATCCCCGTGCAGTCGAAAAGCCATGTATAACTTTTGACTCCCCCGAAACTTAACTGGTAGTAATAGTCTACTGAAAACCTTGCTGATAACATTAACGGTTAATACATATTTTGTATGTTATATGTATTATATACTGTATTGTTACAATAAAGTAAACTAGAGAAAAGAAAATGTTATTAAGAAAATCATAATGGGGCTTCCCTGGTGGCGCAGTGGTTGAGAGCCCACCTGCCGATGCAGGGGACACAGGTTCGTGCCCTGGTCCGGGAAGATCCCACATGCCGCGGAGCGGCTGGGCCCGTGAGCCATGGCCGCTGAGCCTGCGCGTCCGGAGCCTGTGCTCCACAACGGGAGAGGCCACAACAGTGAGAGGCCCGCGTACTGAAAAAAAGAAAAAGAAAATCATAATGAAGGGAAAATACATTTACAGTATGTACATGTATTTAGTGAAAAAAACAAATCAATGTATAAGTGGACCTTCGCAGTTCAAAACTGTGCTGTTCGAGGGTCAAGTATATTTCCAAAGACAGTCACAGAAATAACACCATTTTTTAGACACAGCAACATAACACATTTGACACCTTCCAAAGCTTTCCGCCTCTTGCCCTAAGCTGTCAAAAGAAGGCCTACCAAGCGCCCTTAGCCTTGGTCTAGCCCAAAAAGGCTGGGAAGAGAGGGGGTAAGGAAAGGCTGTAGAAGCAGTTATACCTGCTAAATAAAAGCCTCCCTCCTATTACATCTTTACTGAGATAAATTTCACATAACATGAAATGTATCCATTTAAGTGTATAGTATAGGTGTTTGGGGTATGTTCACAGAGTTGCACAATCATCACAATTTAACTTTAGAACATTTACATCACTACAAAAAGAAACTGCACACATATTAGCTGTCATTCCCCAATTCCTCCCTCCCAACTGCTCCAGCTGGAGACAAGCACTAATCTACCTTTTATCTCTTTGGATTTGCCTATTCTGGACATTTCACATAAATGGAATCGCATAGTGTATGGCCTTTTGTGTCTGGCTTCTTCCACTTTGCACAATGTTTTTAAGGTTCATCCACAGTGGCGCATGAATCAGTAATTCATTCCTTTCTAGACCGCATAATATTACAATGTATTGACATAGCATATTTTGCTTATACTTGTTCATCAGCACTGGCGTAAGTTATGGTGCCTTTGTTTCTTCTCAGACAATGGAGAAAGTCACATTAATCAACATAAAGCCTCCTCTTCCTTCACTGCCTCAAAGTCAGATTGCTGCCTGAAAACATGGCTGCCTGTGTGAATTTGCCATTTTCCTCCACCTCCTTAAAAACCAAAAAGAGCTCAGGAATGCTCCTGTCAACAGCTATTGCACTTCACTGGGTGTCTTTTACCTTTAAGAAATGTAACTTTCTAGGCCTGCTGATATCTGAAGCTAATGAGTTTTCTTGCCTGCAAATTATCTTTGGGTGTATCTTCTCTCCACTTCTTTCCTTATAATTCTTGATTCCCCTGTTCAACCTCAGCTATTTTCAGTAGCCCTGGTCTCTACTGGAAAATTCAGCTTCTTGCAGTTTCATTTTTTTTTTAAAAAAAGTGGTTTGAAGATCTAAGGGGATTTCCAAGAGTAAGAGGGAAGAACTTTTAATTAATGTCACCATGTATACACCAGAAGTCAGCTAATAACATTTTACATAGGAAACTCACTTTACCTCACTAGGCTTTATACATTCACTTGTGATTATTAAATGCCTACTATGTATGAGGTCCTTTCTTAGTAAAATGAGGCTGTGAATCTCTATCACTAATGTCTGGACACATTTTGATTTTAATACTTATTAACTGATCTTACTTTATAAACATTTTTCTATATCACTAAACAATTTCATTTTAAAATTCCTGTCAGTCTGTAAAAAACATTAGCCCTGGAAATGAGGGAATAAAAGAATGTGAAGATGAACCTATAAAGAATAAGAAAACATTTAAATGTATAGTTGAACAGAAACCCTATCCTGTTAGTAATATTCATGTGCTAACAGAGTTGCTTTAATATAATAATGGGTATCATTTATTCAGTGTGCTATATGGATCAGATAACACACAAGGCTTCCATATCCTTTATGTCTGGTTTTTATATGAATTTTACAACATATACATGATTAATCTTTTTTATGTATGAGCAAACTAAGGATCAGAATGGCTAGCCTAGGCTTACAGAACTAGTTGACAGTGCAGAGTGAGGACTCTAATAAATTCTGTAAGATATCATAGCTATGCCTATCAATTCAACTATATTCTTTCACTTACCCTACTCTTCAAATTTTTACAGTGAGAGTGTAGCAGTCGTATTCCCAAGAGTTATTTTCCCTCCTCAACTCTGTTCCTTGATAACAGAATTTTCTTCCTATTAGGAAGGCTGATAATATCAGATACTTCCCTTCCTGCCCATCCTCCTCTTGTAAAGAACTTGGGGATGTGGCTTAATTCTAATCAAGGGGACTGAGGAGGAGCCTGTTGTTTCTTCTTCAACAACCAAAAAATGATGTCTCGTAGGAAGTACTCTTATTTTGTTCAGCCAAATTTGTGTCTATAAGTCTGAGACTGTAGCAGCCACATTGTAACCATGACAGCCAATGTAAGTACCAAGTAGGTAAGCTGAAGAGGGCATACTGGAAAGATGGAAAGGGTTTGAATCCTTGACTTCATTGATGAGCTGCTTAATGGAACTACTGCATAACCATGGAATTCCAGGCTTCATATACTTTAGCACAATTAGGAATGAGATCCTTATACCAGAACCTCTTCTGTAGCTAGTAGTTGTAACATTAAAATATAGAAGAATTTACTGTTTAAACTATTTATATGCCCTTTATATTGAAATCTAAGACAATCATTTATAATTGTACTCCAGAGATTTTTCTGTTTTTTAAAATTAATTAATTAATTTTATTTATTTATTTTTTGGCTGCATTGGGTCTTCACTGCTGCACGCAGCCTTTCTCTAGTTGAGGCTAGTGGGGGCTACTCTTCCTTGCCGTGCACAGACTTCTCATGGAGGTGACTTCTCTTGTTGTGGAGCATGGGCTCTAGGCACACAAGCTTCAGTAGTTGTGGCACACAGGCTTAGTTGCTCCGCGGCATGTGGGATCTTCCCAGACCAGGGCTTGAACCCGTGTCCCCAGCATTGGCAGGCGGATTCATAACCACTGCACCACCAGGGAAGTCCCCAGTGATCTTTCAAGACTTTTGATGACTCTGTACTAAATCTTGACTATTTGCTGCCATGTAAAAATGAAGGATTGTTTTTTCTTATGCATACCCATTATTTTTTTAAGCCACTTTATTGAGGTATGATTAACATGCAAAAAGCTATACATATTTAATGTGTACAACCTGATGATGAGTTTGGAGATAAGCATACACCTAGGAGACCATCACCTTAAGGGCTTAACCTTATCCATCATCTCCAAAAGTTTCCTTTTGCCAGTTTTATTTATTTACAATGTTTTAATTTTCTTTTTTGATGTAAGAGCATTTAACATAACATATACCTTTTTGTAAAATTTAAGTTTACAATACATTATTGCTTGTTGCATAATCCGACTTTTATGAAGAATTTAAAATAGTCAACTCGTAAAAACAGGGAGTAGAATAGTGGTTCCCAGGACTGGGAGGATGAGGAAATTGGGAGCCATCAGTCAAAGGAGACAAAATTAAGATGAATCAGTTCTGGAGATCTGCTGTATGCCATTATCATTCTTTGTAGAGGATTTCCTTGCCCGCTATGATTCTTCTTGAAAGCAAATCTTCTTGCTCGGAGATCCCTCTAGTTTTTACTGCTTCATATCATTCCCTTTTCATACCAGAAGAGTCTTTGTCTCCTGACTCGTCTGTTTATGATTATATGTTTTGTCTATATGCACTCCTCTCCAATTTTTAAGGAAACAGATGTTGCCTAAGCTCTTTCCCCAATGTAGTAAATGAAACAGGATTGGAATAAAAAACAAAACATTTTCTGATTTCAAATTTATTTTAAACATCCAACCCAGATGTTCCAGCTGATCCAGATGTCATTAAATGGATGAGTTCACTTTTCTATCACTCTGTAAGATGCTTAATTCAGCTTTATGAAATTGCATGAAACAAAGGTATTTTACAAGCACTCAAAAATCATAAGTTAGCTAGCTCACATTCTTTGGGGAATAGCTACTCTGTTAATAATTCTGTAAAACTCTATTTTTTCCCCCTGGTGTACAAGTGTTTTGGCCTCAACACTGCATTGGCCTGATCTAAAGTATTTTTAAAATAATAGAGAAATTGAGTTAATAAAGTAGTTGTCATTCATTTAATCTATTTTTAAAATAAATTAAAAGAATAACTTAACTGCTGATAGATTAAGAAAACCATCAATTTTCTATCCCTCAACCACTATTCCCACCACCTCTTAACACCAACTCTCACCCCAAGTAGAATCAAACTTTCTAGCAATGACTCATATCTAATTTACTCAAAATGTTATAGCATTAACTGAGTTTTTAATTTAAAATTTTACTCACTTTTAAAATATTTTTAGTTATAACATACACACAGCAAAATGCATGCATTTTAAGTGTCTACCTTGATGATTTTTAATGTAAGTATATACACCCAGCAACCTGGCTTTCGGATCAAGATATAGAATATTTCCAGCTACCTAGGAGACTCCCTTATGCCTCTTCCTGCTGATACCTGTGAGGTAATCATTTTTCCGACTTGTATTATCACAGTTTTGCCTCTTCTTGAACTTCATATAAATGGAATCATACAATCTATGTTATTGTCTATAGCAATGCATGTTATTGCTTGTTCATGTTCATACAATACGTGTTGTTGCATTGTAGTAGCTTGTTCTTTTTTTTATTATTGTTAGTATTCTATTGAATGAACATACGGCAGTTAATTTTTTCATTCTGCTGTTAATGGTCATGTGGGTTTTCTAGTTTTTTTCCTATTATGAATAAAGATGTTTTGAACATTCTTGTGTATTTCATTTGGTCTACTTTGCCTGATATTAATATAGTCATGCCAACTGTCTTATTTTTATTGTTTTCATGGTATATTTTTTCCCATCCCCTTACCTTTCATCTATCTCTCCTTAAATATTTAAAGTTTCCCTCTATTCCTTACTCACTAAGAGCTTTTATTGTCAATGGGTGTTTTATATTATCAAATATTTTTTCTGTATCAATGGATATGATCATGTGATTTTTCTTCTCTAGCCTGCTGATGTAGTGGATCACATTGATCAATTTTCAAATGTTGAACCAGCCTTGCATACCTGGAATAACTCCCACTTGGTCATGCCATATCATTATTTTTATATATTATTGGATTCAATATGCTAACATTTTATTGAGAATATTTACATTTAAGTTTATGAAAGATATTGGTCTGTAGTTTTCTTTTATTATACTGTCTTTGTATAGTTTTGGTATTGGGAGTAATATTTGCCTCATAAAATGAGTTTGGAAGTTTTCTTCCTCTTCCATTTCCTGGAAGAGGTTATATAAAATTGGTGCTAACTCTTCAAATGTTTGGTAGAATTCTCCATCTGGCTCTGGAGAGCTTTTAAAAAATATGACGTTGATTTCTTTCATTGTTATAGAACTTTTCAGATTATCTATTTCATCTTGGTTGAGTCTGAGTAGTTTGTGATCTTTGAGCACTTGGTCCATTTTCCCTAAATTGTTTAATTTATAAACATAAAGTTGTTTGTAGTATTGCCTTACTATCTTTTTAATGGCTGAGGATTGGTAGTTATATCCCTGGTTCCAGTCCTGACATTGATGATTTGTGTCTTCTCTCTTTTTATTTTGTCATCTTGCTAGAGTTTTACTGATTCATTGATATTTTTCAACGAACCAGCATTTTCATTGATTTTCTCTTTTGTCCTGTTTTCAATTTAAATAACTTCTGCTCTTAACTTTATCATAGCCTTCCTTTTGTTTGTTTTGGGTTTATTTTGCTCTTTTTCTTCTTTATTGAGGTAGGAACTCTCATTGTTTGAGACATTTCCTCCATTCTAATATAAGCAATTAATGCTGTAAGCTTCCCTCTTGGTTTTGTTTTACCTGCACCCCACAAATTTTTAAATTTCCATTGTGAGTTCTTCTTTGACCAGTGGACTATTAACAAGTGTGTTGCTTAACTATCAAACATTTTCTAGGTATTCTTCTGTTATCAAGTTTTATTTTAATTTAATTGTAGTACAAAAATAAACTCAAATGATATTAACCCTTTGAAATCATAACTATGGAATTTTTAAGGCTATGAAAATACTTTAAAATAATTTTGTGCAACTCCTCATTTTAAAAATGAGGTAATGCATTTTTATAACTGAAATAAGAGATAATAATGGAGCTAATAATGAGATTGAAGTAATTTTCTGAAAGTCTCACTAACTGAATAAAGTTGTGATCAGAACCAGAACGCAGGTTTTCTGAATCTTTAGCCATTTTCTACAATCCCGTGCTTCCTTTTCTTCCTGGTTAAATTCGTTCATTGACTTCTTCCTATTCTCTCCATTAAAGTGTATGTGACTAATTCAGCCTTTCTTAATATACCTTTTCCCTGAAATCTTATTGTAGACTTTTAATTACCATGTGGGTTAGCTCTTATTATTATTTTTAAATTTAATCTTAGCTGTCATATATATATATATATATATATATATATATATATATATATTTATATATTTATTTATTTATTTTTTGCGGTACGCTGGCCTCTCACTGTTGTGGCCTCTCCCGTTGTGGAGCACAGGCTCTGGACGCGCAGGCTCAGCGGCCATGGCTCACGGGCCCAGCCGCTTCGCGGCATGTGGGATCTTCCCAGACCGGGGCACGAACCCGCGTCCCCTGCATCGGCAGGCGGACTCTCAACCACTGCACCACCAGGGAAGCCCTGTCCTATATTTTTTAGAAGGACTGGCCTCAGGTGTTTTAATTCTTCTGTTTCTCCTACCGTACTGAGTTTAATTCTGGGCAGATAACACTTGGTATATATTTATTAACTAATTAAATCCCCATGCTAGCTTTTCATTTTTCAAACAAACAACTTACTTTTAAGTTTTTTCATAGCCAAGAAGTTACAGTTAAAATTTTTGTAAAAATTTTGGATTAGAAAGTAACTCTCTTAAAAGTCCTTAACTTGAATATAGATAAGCAGAATTTGCTTATTTTCCCCAGGATAGAAAAGGATGCAGTAAGAAACTAAATATTAAAAAATATAACACATTGATACATTTTAAACTGTATGAAAAGAAACTTATATTGAACATAAGATACTAAATAACAATCATCTTAATTAAATCATACTGATATAATAAAAAGTACCATATACTACTACTATTAGTACTAATAGCTAACATTTACTGACTGCTTTCCGTATAATTGTTTTAAAATTCCAACAACCCTATTAAGAAGGTTGTAAGATATCACAAGTCTTATAATTTGGGTATCACTATATTTATTTTGTGTTTGATGGGGATTTCACTTTGAGCATAGGCTGTCTACAATCATGTCAGAATATAAGGCAAACTGGTTATATGGGCCAACACAGTTCTATTTTCATGGAGGCTGAAGTGTGTTCTGCGAAGAGCAATTTTCTAAGGGAAGGAAGAGCCAAACATATTGAGCAGAAGTTATAAATAGAAGAAGAAAAGGAATTCTGAATACAATATGAGATTTATCACTTTTCATTAACTTCTAGAACAGCCTCTATGGAAGGCTTAGTCTTACAGAAAGTGGGTGGTCTGTAAATTAAGGAAAGGAAAGGAAGAAGAAAAAGAGAGAATGAGAGGCAGACAGGGAGGAAAGGATGGAGAAAGAGAAGGAGAGAGAAGAAAAAGGGAAAAGAAGGAAGGAGAGAATGAAAGAGCTCTGTCACTGGCACACAAAATCACCAAGTTTTTGGAAAGTCTAACAGAAAGTACTGCCCAGGGGAGGGGAACCTCTTCTCTTCAAATCCCCAAGCAACTTTGAGCCCCCGAGTGCAGTTGTTTGGGATGGCACCTAGAGGAGAAGCAGAGGTTGCTGCCAGGGCTAGACGTCTAGTGGCGGCAGGTAGAGTTAGCACCAGGGACTTACTGTCTCATGTGGAGTATTAGTATTACTCAGGAATCCACTGTAGACAGAAGCAAGGCTGGAACCCAGGGGAGTAGTAGGGCACAGTGGAGAGCTGCAGTGCCCATGGAGCAAGGTAGTACCCAGAAGGAGCAAACTTGAAACACCTGGGGAGAAGTGTACAGGATACTGAGGTTTTGAAACTAGCATGTGGGGAAAATGAGCCAGTAAAACTTGCATGATTCTTATTAATGAGAATTCACGTGTGCCCAAAATGGCACTGAAAAATGTTGGCAAAGCCTGGGGGGAGTATAGTTTCTCCATAGATGAGAACATTGATTTGCTCTAAGTCACACAGCTAGTGAGTAGAAGAGCCAGGATTGGAATCCAGTCTGTCTCATTCCTAAGACCATGCTCTTGGACCAGTCTCCTCAAATAATTAATTAATTCTAATATTTATTGAACAACTATTAAGTGCAAGACTATGTATTAAACTCTGTGAGGGAAGTCCCAGTCTTCAAGGAATAAATGATCTGCCTTGTGGTTTTGAAGGTTTATTTGTGGTCCTGAATGGAAGCAGATGGTTAGACTAGAATGAATTACTTCTATAAGTGCCTTGAAAGCATAGGTTTCTATATTTCCAGATAACCTGGTGATCTTGAGATTCTACTTTATCACTGTTATTCATAAAAGAAATCTCTTTAACAGCCATAGCAACTTGGACAGTGTACAAAAAACTGTTGCCATTTTGTTCAGAATAACCTGTAATTATGAACAACAAGTCTCTGATCATTTAAACAGCTCTTCTTCAAGATATTAATATCATTTCATGGCAAAATGCAAAGCATTCATGAATTATACATATGATACTGGCTTTAAAGTCAAATTAAAATTGCTTTGAAGTATATGGCTTTGAAAATTTGTTAAGACGCTTATACTATGCAAATGAGCATCAATTATGACTGGTTCCATAAATATTCTTGGACCTCCAATTCCGTATCTGT
Source organism: Phocoena phocoena (assembly GCF_963924675.1). Taxonomy (NCBI): domain Eukaryota; kingdom Metazoa; phylum Chordata; class Mammalia; order Artiodactyla; family Phocoenidae; genus Phocoena; species Phocoena phocoena. The sequence continues at coordinate 32,033,236 of NC_089230.1, read as the reverse complement.
AAAGCTTGGAGCTATAGCTGGGTATCTTAATAGTTCCCATGAAACCATGACTCAGAGGTTAGCTCTAGATCTCATGATGTTTGCTGGGACTTTTTTGGCCTGAAGCAATCTCTTCCTCCTGTTTCAACTTCAACATCTTTCCCAGGGATTTTAGGTAATAGGATTAAACAAATGAGAATTTGCCTATGTAGTTAAACCTAAACCAAGATGTGATGACTTACAAATGTGAACCATGGACAGTCTAAAAATCACTTTTTCAGAAATTTCCTCTCCAAAGTATTTTCATATGGTCTTCATCTGATCTTGTAATACATAGACTTATTCATTTTAATAATTATACAATGTTTCTTTGTATGAATAAATACTAATTTATTTAGTCAGCATTTTACTAATGGGTTTTAAGATATTCTCAGGGGTACAGCACAGGGAATACCTCCAATATTTTACAATGACTTTAAATGGAGAATAATCTATAAAAACACTGAATCACTATGTTGTACAACTGAAATTAATGTAACGTTGTAAATCAACTATACTTCAATAAAAAGTTTTTAACAAATTAAAAAAAGATTCTCAGGGGGTTTTGTTATTATAAATAATACTACAGGAGATATTCATGTACATATTCCTTGGAATATTGTATGAATAAATCTGTCAAAAATTCCTAGAAGTAGAATTGCTGGGTCAAAGTACATGAGTATTTTAAGTACTGTTAGATACTGCCAAATTACCTTCCAGTCAGATTGTCACATGGATTTCGTTCCTGCATCTCAAATTTAGTGTGTCCCAAACTGGATTCAGCGCCCTTTTGGCAAGTAGTCATGCTCCTATTCTGACATGTATCCCACAGTGTCATATTGTGGTTATCTGGAACATTGTATTGCAGGTTACGAATTCCTTAGGACATTAATTGTTCAGTCAATATTTTTGCTTCTTTTTTGATTCCCCTCTCCACTTTTGTATAAAGAGCCTGTAATCATTCATCTCTATGACCGTCAAGCGTCTATTTGATAATTATAATATGTGCAATAATGTACTTGGATATAACTCTTCACACTAAAAATGTGGTCTAACATAACTGAGCACAGGAAGAATCATCAGAGTACAAAATGATAGAAAAAGAGAACGTCTCTTGCTTATTGATTTTATGGTATAAAATTATTATTTCCCCTTTATTTAAATTTCAGGGCTATCAGGCATGCACCACCGCGGATACTATTTAATTGGGGTTATAGGTGCACTGCTGCCAAGATGGAGAAGACGCAGCTTGCATTTCCCAAAAGAACATAAAAGCTAGATAACAGCAGCCGCATCCCTGGAGCGTCACCAGTTAGAGCTCATCATCTGGGATAAAGTGGGTTTTGTTTTAAATTTAGAATATCACAATCGTCATGCTGTTTCTCTCCCACTGGAGTAGGAATAGAGTGATAAACACCTGCCAGGCTCAAGAGCTTTGCCAGATTCGTCTTTACAGACAAAATGGGAAATCAAGACAGCCCAGATTGTTTCTTCTGGCAGGAACGCTGCACCTTGCCCCATATGAGATTTCTATCTCTGTACCCATTGAGATACAGCTACAATTACATTAAAGAATTACTTCTTTCTAGTCAAAGCAGTGTAAAGCATTAATTACATATCATTATGTTTGTTTATCCTTTTTCTTGTTGACTTTATTTAAGGATGAATTTTCAGTGATGCTGATGTATCAAAGAGACCCAATCAGAAAGGTAGTAACAGGAAGCAGGGGGACGCATGCATCTGTCATGCGAATGAGTGAAAATGGACATATCTAAAAGCTTTACCATTATTGACCACAACATACCATAACTGATAGCACCAAACTTTTATCCCTGTTTCAGCATTTCTTTAGCTTGGCCTGCGTTTTTCTGGTCTAAATTTCTTGGCACTTTGACCAAACTTGGATACTGGCCTATGATCCAGTTTTGGCAACCTCACAATTCCTCTTCTGGCTCTCCTGGACTTCAGACCCTCTGCCCAGCTTCCCACCTGATCCTTCCTTTGGCTTTTGAGTCCTTGATATCAAGTATCTGTCCCTGGTGCTCTCTCTCTTCATCCCTTCCCTTCCTTGACATCATCTGCCCCCAGATGGCTCTTTATGGCATGGGGAAAAGACACATGGATTAGTGCCAGGGTCTCTTGTCGCCCTGCAACTGTTCTTCATATTGGCTCTCTATAGAGGAAATCTAATCATGTCACTCTTCTGCTTGAAATCCTTCAAGGTCATTCAATTGTCTTTAGGATAAAATCTAAGCTTCTTGGCATGGAATTAAAATGGATTTATATCATGCATCCCTAGAGTTCGACCATTTCCCCATGTTCAGTTTATGCTTTTATTGAATGGACCTACTTACAGATCACCAAATAATCCATGTTCCCTTAAGTCTTTGTGCGCTTACAAATGCTGTGTCCTCTGCCTGGAGCAGTACTCCTGTACCTCTTTAGCAAATTTTTCTTCTCCCCACTCCTCAGAAAAGTCTTCCCTGATGGAGGCTTATTTTCACACACTTATCGCATTCATACAGCCATACTTGTGTCTACTTGTACACACGCACACGCACTCACACAGGCTTGACCTTCCTCTTTGCCCTAATGTTGGCTTCTATACCTGGGGAAATGGCCTTGTTTTCCAGCCTTACAGAGGTTGCAGCAGCTTTAAAGAGATTTGACAGATGGAGAACAAAGAGAAGCAGGAATTCTCCTACTACCAGCACCTATTAAATGCTGGATACATGTTATAAAGAAAAAGTTTTGAATGCATAGTTGAGCATACAAAGGAAGAACAGACTACTCTGGTGGCAGAGTGAAGTGTGTGAGACCACGAGCTACTGTGGCTGCCCTGAGGTATTCTTGGTCTCCGTAATCCAGAGTCTCAGAGTTTAACATCCTCAGAGGGACAGAAATTGAACCTTTGTATTCAAAAGAGGAAGGGGATTGAAACTGAGACCCTTGAATAAATATTGGACCCTCAAAGTACTAAATCTCAGGAAAACTCTCAGAGAAAGAGTATTCTTAAAAAAAAAAAAAAATCCACCCATTGGTGTAGAAAGAAGATAAAGAAGCTGAAACGAAAGAGAATTTTCTGCGACGCCAAACCCTAAACTTGCATTTCATGCAGGGTTAGGGTTCAAAATAATATTTCTCACAAAGGTTGGAACTCTCAAAGGAAAGAAGTTTGCATAAAAGTTGGAGCCAGCAGGGTGGTACCCTTGGGGGCACCTGGAAGAAAGAAGCAAATGCAAAACTGTTCTAGAGACAATCCTCAACGTAGGCTATAGAGATACAATTCATCTTGAGTAAAAGACAGCAGATGCCACAATGAGGAGCACTGAAACCCCAAGAATTTCAGCTCCTGGAACACTCAGGTAGAACCTATAAAATAAGTTTGTTTGAAAAGAATATAGCAAAACCAGTGGAATATAAATCCTAAGAAAACAAGAGGACACCATGAAAAATTGTACATTTGTAAAAGAAGAAATAGAATTTCTAGGAAAAAAAGTCAATAGGTACACTAGATAGAAAATAAAATACAATTAAAAAGAGGATTAGTGAACAGAGAGATTGGAGAACATTACGCGGACTATAGTACTGAGAGATAAAGAATTGGAAAACAGAAAGGAGAAATTAGGAGACGGATGAGAACACGAGATGGTAGGAGTTGTAGGAGATGATTGAGAGAAAGAGAGGGGAAACGTATTGAAGTAATGACTGAGAGTTTTCCAGAACTGGTGAGAGATATGAATCCTTTGATTAAAGAAACACTATGAGTCATGAGCAGGTTAAATAAATGTAAATCATACCTGAAACTTTATTGTAAAACTGTAGAAAACCATAGACAAAGAGAGGATCTTGAAGTGATCACAGAGACAGGATATATTACTTAAAAAGAAACAAAAATTATTCTGGCACAAACTTTCAAGAGCAAGAATAAAAGCTAAAAGACAATGGTATTTTAGAATACCATTTTTAAAAAGAATATATATATTCTTTTTTCTGATTTTTTTCCATTATAGGTTATTACAAGATCTTGAATATAGTATCCTGTGCTATAGAATTATTAATTTTAGTCCCTGTTTAATCAGGTACATATGTTAACAATTTCAACATAATTAAATAATTAAAAATTGATTGTATAATATCTAAATACTTAGAGGATAAAAAGGAATAAAGATACCTTGGTCAATATTATAGAAGGCAGGGAAAGATAAAAGAATTTTAAAGGAAAGAAAAAGAATGAGAAGATAGAGATAAACCTCCCAAATTTCATTAATCACAAGAAATATCAAAATTCTTCAGGTAAAGGACAGAGGCTATAAATTGGGTTTTAAACATCCAATAAAATTCTCTTTATAAGGGAACATAAATATATTGATGCCGAATAATTCAATGTAAAAGGATGAAAAAAAGACCAGGTAAATAATCATAAATAGGTTAGTGTTGCTATATTAATATAAAAAATGCACTTTGAAGGGAAAAGCATTATGAGGGATAAAGATGTTTACTACACATTGGTATATTTCAGGTCACAAGTAAGTAATAACATTTCAAAATGTATATGCCTCCACAACATATACAGAGAACATTTTACACAATTAGAAGGAGAAATGGGCAAACCCACAATTATACTGGGAAGTAAATGCTCCTTATTCCACAGTAGCAGACATGTGAAAATTCTTTATTTGCAGCTCTGTAATAGAAATGTAGGAACAACTGCCCCAAGTCAAGGAAATATACAGCTAAGCTGTGGTTTATTTCTCCATTAGATTAGCATTCAGCGGTTGAAAACGGACTAGATCTCATGGATAAAAGAGATAGTTCTCTAAAACATGATACAAGATGACAAAAGATAGTTGAAAAATATCACATACAGTATGATGCCAAGTAGAGATATGAGTTGGTTATGTGGACAATGGAACTTGGAGATGAGATTTGGGTTGGAATAGTATAAAGTTGACAGTTGTCTGCATTTATCTCTTTAAAGCATGAGAAAGCATAAACTTGTCAAGGCGAGTTAAGTAGAGAAGGTCCCTAGAGCCAGGCTTCCCAGCTTTTACAGAGCAAATTGAGAGGAGGAGACTCAAGCAAATGAAATCCAGAAAAGCAGCCTCACTGATAAGGTAAAGAGAGAGACAAATAAGGAAAGCTCTCTTATTGCTTGTCCTCACGGCTTCCTGCTTTGAAAGTGGTCCTATGAGGTCACAGGATGCCCAAGGCTACAGTAGCCATTTGGCATCGTGAAGGAGAAAAGCTTGAAGGTGAAAAGTCAGCACACTGGGGATGGTGGATTAGGAGAGAAAGAACTTGACATCACAGAGTCACTTGACTCATCTGGAAACTCACTACCTCTAGAATTCTGTTACATGGGATAAGCATCTATTTTGTAAAGTCACTGCTAGCTATATTTTCTGCAACATGAGGCCAAAAGCATCTTATTCTATCCTAGCGGCAATGTAACAATTTCTACCTACTTCCTAAATAAAGAAAGTTTGTGTTGAATAAATGTATTAAGCTATTCACTGGGGTTACAAAGATGACTACGACAGTCCCTAGTCCAGGGGTGACATAGTCTAGGAGAGAGAAATCTATGTTTAAAGTAGTAAGAAATAGTAGGGCCTTGAAGGCTTTTGGTCACAGATGTAGAATAATAAAGGCTGTGTTCTGGGAACATTAGCTTGGTATCATAATAAAAATGATTGAGCACCTTGTGTGCATACAGGTGTCTATATAACCCATTTTATTTCATTCGAACATTACAACAAACCAATAAGGAAGTCTTGTCTATGTTTTAGGGATGAAGAAACTGAGGGCCATGGAATTTAAATAATTGGCTCAAGACCAGACAACAATAAGATTGAAGCCAGCCTTCTTCACCTCCAGACACCAGGCTCTTATCCACTTTCTTTCGTGTTACCCTGTCCCTCCTGTGGCACCCACTGCCTTTAAACTCCTCATTTCATCATCCACACAGAATGGCCTGGAGGGAGGAGGAATGGCAGTCGAGGTGACAGATTAAAGCAGGACAGAGGCAGGTATAGAAAGGGAAAGGAAGGGTCAAGACAGATGGCACCTGTAAGAGGAATAATGAGCCTTAGTGACGGACAGATGTGGGATGGAGGGAGTGAAGCATCCCAGGGACATCAGAGGTCCTTCTCAGTACCCTTCTTCCTTGAAAGAAGACTTAGTATTCCTTGCTTCCATTACTTCACACATGTCTTAACACATGAGAATCTAGCTTCTGCCTCAACTATTTTTTTGGAAACTGTTCTCTGTATATTCAGCCTTTGCTTAAAAAATTGAAGATGTATACATACATATTTTTTTTCTATTCTTCTTGACACATCTTTACTTTCTTTAAATGTTCTTCATAGGTCTCTCCACAAAACTGGGCTTATCCCTAGAGAAACTCATTGTCTCCTTTAAAATCTGTCTATCCTCCACCTTTTGCTTTACAGAATTATTGGTGGTTCCCTCATATCTTATCTAGTTACTTGGCTCCAACTTTTTTCTTTTTTCCTCTAAATGAGCTCTTGGAATATGTCCTTTACTACAACGATCTTTATCTACATTTTGTCTCCTCTTGGAAGACTTCTAAAGAATCCCAACCTTTGGATGTCCTATCTCCATACCTCCTTGCCTATAACTATCACATGGCTTTATATATGTTTATATGTACATGTTTATGTGTACCAATTTATGTTTTGTTTAAGGAGTAATTTTTATATTTTTCAGTAGCCTTCACAGTGCCTTGCATTTTTGCATCTAGAAGACTCTCCATTCATTCATTTCTTCACTCATTTGAACAAGTATAAGAATAAGAGGCACAGAAAGGAGAAAAACAGAATAAATAATTACAAAAAGTGTGAAACAGAGAAGAGAAATAAGGTGGTAGTCTGAAGATGCTGCAGAATTCATATTCTATTTTTTTTAACCTGATGGCTTACGCTTATTTAAAAGCCAAGGAGAAGTAGAACATACAAGGGAGAGAAGTAAGCAAAGAGGTAGGTGGGCAGGGCCTCCCTCGAGGCGTGTACAGCTAAAAATTACAGATGGCAGCTTTTTAGTACAGCTAAAAAGTCACGGTGCCTCCAGCTCCAGGTAGGAGGAGCTTCCAGCCATGAGCAGCCAGCGTGTTATAGAAATATTATTGTTTTTATACAAGCCATTTTGTGGACGGTAGATGGGGACTTTTATTAGTCAGAGTTCTCCAGAGGAACAGAACTAATAGGAAGGATGAGGGGGCGGATTTTAAGGCATCAGCGCATGGGATTGTGGGAGCTGGCAAGTTTGAAATTTGCGGGGCAGGCTGGCAGGCTGGAACTTCTGGCAAAAGCTGAGGGTCTAGTCCTGATTCTGAAGGCAGAATTTCTTCCTCATCTGGGGACCTCAGGCTTTTCTAGTAAGGCCTTCAACGTCAGTTGGATGAGGCTCACCAGAATATGGAAGGTAATCTGTTTTGACTCAAAGTCTACTGATTTAAACGCTAATCACTTCTAAAAACTACTTTCACAGCAACATGAAAACTGGTATTTGACCAAAAACTGGGTACCATAGCCTAGCCAAGAGATATAAAATTCACCATCACAGGATGGAAGCCGAGGAACCAGGGGAAGGTTCAGCTCTGGATAGGAGAAGGGTCAGCTCCTCCAATGTAAATGGGAAATGAGGGTGTACTGATGTGGGGTTAGGGAGTTCGCATCAGATGGCTCCCATTTGGCTATGAAGTAGTTGAGATCTGGGATTGGAGGAAGGGACTGAAGGTTTGAAGGTAGTAGATCAGGTTTGCAAAATTCAATGAAGTAAGCGGGAGAGTGAGTTTCCAAGTGAAATAGATCGCTGCGCAGAACTGAGGGCTGGCAATCACAATCTTACGTGTAGTACAGTCTTCTTAATAAATGCTCATGGCGTAACCATTTCACAGAAGATGACATATTTATGAGTGTTTACACAGTATTGCTCTTTCCGCCGGCAAACACCACTCTTCAGTTAAGTACTCTGCACTATAGTCTCTTACTCCATCTATTAGACCTAAGTAGTGTCACCTGTGGTCTGCTTGTCTGGAGACCTTATTATCGTTTGCCTTGTAACACTATGCATATAATAAATATTAAAATTTAATATTTTAAACAGGTGACATGGTGTATCAGCTTAAGGAGAAGGATACAACTATAGGCACTATTCAAATGCTAGAAGTATTTTATAGGCTTTTAGCATAGACACACTGCCCTGTAACTCAATACTAACACACTCCTCTTGCCATCTTTCAAAGGACAAGCTTACATACTGTGTAACAGGCACTCCATACGTATTTAAATAAACAAATGAAGATATTAGTTTTCTGGATTCTATTTCCTACATCTTTGCCAATTTGCATATCACGCCCCAGAAACTGGCTAGAAGGCAAAGTATATCTAAAGCTTTTGATTCAGTGTTCTCTTCTGCCTCTGTCTGAATGATCTGGTAAGTGGTACTTGTTTGTTTGAGAGGTAGTGTGAGGTAGAGGAAATATTTTTAAACCATGGAGTAGGAAGACCTAGGTAGGTGGTGGAAAACTCAAATCCCTACAGAAATATAACACATCTGCTGCAGACAGACATAACACATCTGCAGGCAGATCTTGTAATCTTTGACTCACGTTTTAGTTCAGGCTTTATTACTTACTAGTGCTATGATTTAGAGAAGTAATTCACCTTCTGCTGGCTTTATTTTCTTTATCTCTAACATGTTAATATTACTTGTTTTACCTAGGGCATACGGTTATAGTGAGGGTTAAATACAGTTATATAACACAACTTTCAGGTTATAACAATACACATCTATTAGTTCAAGACAGAGAGAGAGATTGATTTTAAGGGATTGGCTCATGCATTTATGAAGGCTGGCAAGTCTGAAATCTGTAGAGCAGCCTGGCAGCGTGGAAACTCGAAGAGTTGATCTTGCAGTCCTGAGTCTCATACCTGCAGTTTGGAAACTCACACACAGTTTCTACATTGCAGTCTTGAGGCAGAATTCCTTTTTCTTCAGGAAACCTCTGTCTTTGCCCTTTGGGCCTTCGACTGATTAGATAAGGCCCACCCACATTATGGGTGATAGTCTGCTTTACTTCAAGTGTACTGATTTAAATGTTACTTACATCTAAAAATTACCTTCACAGCAACGTTTAGACTGGTGTCTGACCAAACAACTGTGTACAATAGCCCAGCCAGGTTGACACATCAAGTTAATCAACATAATACAGCACTAATACTTGGCTCTTGAGTTAAGCTGCTTAGATTTAATTCTAGTGTCACCTTTTGGGGGCTGAGTCCCCTTGAGCAAATACTGTATTCTCTCTGTAAGTCACTCTCCTATCCTGTTAAAGCACCTTACAGAGTTGTTATGAGATTAGATGATACACATGATGTGTTCAGAATAGGGTAACGCAGACTAAATGTGAGGGAAATTATGGTTATTATTATTAAACATACATCACTATTATCACTGTTTTTAAAAAATATTTATTTATTTTTGGCTGCATTGGGTCTTCATTGCTGCATGCGGGCTTTCTCTAGTTGCGGCAAGCAGGGTCTACTCTTCTTTGCGGTGTGTGGGCTTCTCATTGTGGTGGCTTCTCTTGTTGCGGAACATGGGCTCTAGGCATGCGGGCTTCAGTAGTTGTGGCACTGGGGCTCAGTAGTTGTGGCACTGGGGCTCAGTAGTTGTGGCTCACAGACTTAGTTGCTCCGCGGCATGTGGAATCTTCCCTGACCAGGGTTTGAACCCATGTCCCCTGCATTGGAAGGCAGATTCTTAACCACTGCGCCACCCAGGAAGCCCATCACTGTTTTAAAATATGGAAATATACCAATACAAAACTCTGAAATGGAAAATAAAATTTCACGTTTATTAATCCTATTGCTTTCCTTCCCCAGTAACCTATCATCCTGGATTTATTGGAACAATCACAATTTCAATATTCTGCTCTAATATCTCCTTTAGCACACTCTGTTTTTCAGAACTTTCATTGTGATGTTTGGCTTACAAAATATTTGTGCTATAAAAAGCAATTGACCTTTATAAGATGGTAGTTAAGCCTGGCTACTCAGACTCATGGTTTATTCTATAGTTTAATAGAGAACCAGCAAATTAGTTAGCCATCTGCCAGACAAGAAGCCCCATTGCTTTGTAGGCAGTATCTTAGTAATTGATTCTTAATTTCATGCAAAGTTATTCATTAATTTTTTGCCATAATCTCAGAGGGTTATAGTTTATTTATTTCTCTGCATCTGAACATACCAGCATCATCTAAAACAATTTATTGATATGTGATTTTATTTGCTAATACTCATGTGGACTTACCATTTCCAACTCTTATTGGCTTTTCAGTTACTTAATTAACTTTGAGATTTCCTTCTGTCACATAAGTGTATATTCAATAAGTTCCCCATTCCATTAGAGTAACTGTATGTAGGCAGATCTATGGGTTCTTAATGTGTCTCTAAAGCAGTTCTCTTTAGATGAAAAATAATTTAGCTTAGAAAAAGAAACTAGAAATTAAGAAAGGAATTCAAAAATTTAAAAGGTCAGTTAAATGACCTTTATTATTAGAACTAATCTAATACCTGTTTTTGAGACAAAACTTTAACATGGATTTACTAAGTTATGAATGAATAAGAAGTCATTTTCTGTTGCATTTACAGAACTAGATCAAGAACTGGCCACCAAGGGAGGCTATCACAGGCTGGCAGTGAGTTGGCAATGCCACTCTGACCCAGGGCCTGGATCCTGGATCTTATGTTTAGAACCTCAATTTCATCAGGTCCTCAGTCGACTTGATTCTCAGGAACAACCCTTAAAAGTCAAGCTCATAAATGATTGCTATGTAATTTAGAACGTTGGTTTATCTATTTACACTGGAGGCTGTTTCTATCGAAAGATTAATCTAAGGTACTGCCCTCTTCTGGTATCAAAGTCCCTGAAAACCTGAGTTAGCATTTAAAATTATATTTAGAGAATTCACGGTTAGGGTAAAAGGACGTGAATAGTCACATCTATGTTAGAGGAGCAATTTAGTTTTATGTTATGACCCATCTCTATTTCCTTGGTGTGATGGGTTGAAAAGTGTTTTGAGACAACATTTGATGCCAGTGAAAAAAGAATGCTATGCTTGAACGACAATGCCTTACATCTGTCCAAGATTTCTGGTGTGAGCCGGGTGTGCCATGTATCTGTCACCTTTGATCTAAGCTATTTTTTAACATATTTATTGGAGTATAATTGCTTCACAATGGTGTGCCAGCTTCACAATGGTGTGCTTCACAATTGCTTCACAATGGTGTGCCACCTTACAACAAAGTGAATCAGCGATACATATACATATATCCCCATATCTCTTCCCTCTTGTGTCTCCCTCCCACCCTCCCTATCCCACCCCTTTAGGTGGTCACAAAGCTGATCCCTGTGCTATGTGGCTGCTTCCCACTAGCCATCTATTTTACATTTTCTAGTGTATATATGTCAGTGCCACTCTCTCACTTCGTCCCAGCTTACCCTTCCCCCTCCCCATGTCCTCAAGTCCATTCTCTACATCTGCATCTTTATTCCTGTCCTGCCCCTAGGTTTTTCAGAACATTTTTTTTTTTTTTAGATTCCACATGTATGTGTTAGCATATGGTATTTGTTTTTCTCTTTCTGACTTACTTCACTCTGTATGACAGGCTCCAGGCCCATCCACCTCACTACAAATAACTCAATTTCATTTCTTTTTATGGCCGAGTAATATTCCATATGTGCCACATCTTCTTTATCCATTCATCTGTCGATGGACACTTAGATTGCTTCCATGTCCTGGCTACTGTAAAGAGAGCTGCAATGAACATTGTGGTACATGACTCTTTTTGAATTACGTTTTTCTCAGGGTATATGCCCAGTAATGAGATTGCTGGGTCATATGGTAGTTATATTTTTAGTTTTTTAAGTAACCTCCATACTGTTCTTCATAGTGGCTGTATCAACTTACGTTCTCACCAACAGTGCAAGAGGGTTCCCTTTTCTCCACACCCTCTCCAGCATTTATTGTTTGTAGATTTTTTGATTATGGTCATTCTGACTGATGTGAGGTGATACCTCATTGTAGTTTTGATTTGCATTTCTCTAATGATTAGTGATGTTGAGCATTCTTTCACGTGTTTGTTGGCAATCTGTATATCTTCTTTGGAGAAACGTCTATTTAGGTCTTCTGCCCATTTTAGGATTGGGTTGTTTGTTTTTTTGATATTGAGCTGCATGAGCTGCTTGTAAATTTTGGAGATTAATCCTTTGTCAGTTGCTTCATTTGCAAATATTTTCTCCCATTCTGAGGGTTGTCTTTTAGTCTTGTTTGTGGTTTCCTTTGCTGTGCAAAAGCTTTTAAGTTTCATTGATCTAAGCTATTGAAAAAAGGCTCCCAAATATCCTTGACCCATAATAAAATGCCCCACTCTACTCATTTCACTCTAGTCATTAGAATGCAGATATCTTCCAGATGCATTGCCCATTTCCCATAGGCAAATATTGAAAAAAATCTTATTATCCAACTAAATACTCTCTTTCACAGAAAACAATATGACCATATTTTTCTGGCAGGTGACAATATCCTTAATTAGGATACAGTTTTCTTTAGTTATATCAGAGTCCTAAGAATAGCCCAGAATTGTGATGTTTCCATGGCCTCCATAAACAACATTTAAAAAATCACATTCTTTAAAGATTAATATATGATACAGACATATTATTAATTCAATGTGGACTGACTCTATTAGAAGTGAGTTTGCTCTATCCAAGTTTAAGGATACTCCATGCCTCCTTATGCGGACAACTTGTTTTTAGTGCTTCATACTACAGAAGACTTCATAGTTTGTCTCTTAAGTCTTCCAACTTTCCTGGATAAGGACTGAATTTATTTTCCCTAAGTTTTCTGCTAGGTAGACAAGGAGAGAAGCTCACAGCCTCGGCTTTGAGTTTGGCTGAGCATGGTTTGGCTTCAAGACTGACCAGAAGAGGGCAGGCAACCTCTTGGGTTGCCTTAATTTAAATGATCTTTCATATTCTGTAAGGAACACAGATTTCACTCCCAAGACATTTTTTTTTTGAGGAGGGGGGCAGGAGTAGACATTGAGGGATATGGATTTGAAGACCTGGTGTGTAAGAGTAAACTATTTATTTTAAAATTGTAGTTCATATATATATTAAAGAAACTGACTGCTTAAGAGAATACTTTTTTGGGTTTTTTTTTGGTATTTCAGTTGGAATTAGCCTAAAGATGACATATAATATATATACACTAGACTTCAAAATGGTTTACACATTCTTCATGACTCTAAAAATTACTTCAGAGAGCTGTGAATAAATTTCTTTTCAGGGTATTTCAGACTAATCTAAGAAAATCTTTGCCTGAACAGTCCTTTGCGTGTATTTTTTTAGAAAGAATTCTATTCTGTCTCCAGTTATTAATGTTTATTTCTTTTGTGAAGTTCTTTAGGTGCTTCAAAAAGAAAGATTAATGATTAAGTACCAAGGTAAAATGTTATTATTCCTTTTTCATTCATGCATTGCATTTTCTAATACCATATTAATCATTATTATTACATATTTATTAATGTTTCTACTTCCAAGAATTTAGTTTAACTTTTCCGATGACTTTTATTTTTCAATATGACTGTGAGGATGGTCTCAAAATTATATAACTCCCTGATTTTTGGTTCTTCAGAAGATTGTACACTTTTGAGTATCCTGACTGTCCCAAACATCTCCAAGTCCTTCATCTCTAAGGTCAATTTTCTCTTCAATATCTAACAAACACAGTCCAATCATTCATCTAGATTTTTTGCAGGTAGTTCATCTCTTGTTACTGGAGTTTCTTCCTTTCACATTTTTGAGCTCCTAGAATTTTAATTTTCCCATAAATACTTCTGATTATTGTGTACCTACATTAGTTTCAGTTTAAATGTTTTCAGCTTCAACCAGCATGAAATCCAACCTAAACTGGGCTCAAAAAAGTAAGGGATGTGTTGACTCATATCAGACGATCTCCAGAGTAAGGCATGTCTCAGAGCCAGTTGTTTGATGAGAAAGACTGAGTTCTTGCTGTGTTTCCCCACTACATCCTCTGGATCAATTTCATCCCAAATTTTTCTTGTGATCATAGGATGGGGGTTGATAACAATTGAAACTACAGAGTTCCATTTTCAACCCTAGGAAGGAGGTTGAACTTTTATAGCTTTTTCTTAAGAGGCAAGACACTTCTTTCCCAGGAGCCTATAGCAAAACTCTCCTCACTTCTCATTGGTATAAACTGGCTTAAGCATTTCCACCAACAACCTCCAGCAGGGAAGATAAAATAAACGTAATGGGTGCATATTAATCAGTGAGCCTTGCTGCCTCCCCCAGCCCCTGCCTCAGACAGAAAATGGATACTGAGTAGTCAATCATTCCACAGCATGCTGCTATGGACTAATGTTCTAGGCTTTTCTACTGGTTTCCACTTACTACATTATACCTACTTTCCCAGACTGCTGCTACTTCTCTCCCTGCTTGGCCCTAGCCATGGACACAACAACAAGCTTAATTATCCCCTACATAGGCATTCAGTGAAGACATTAGAAGACTACTGCTTGGGTAATAAAACTTAATACTATCATATATTACTGTTCTTGGAGCTGATCAACTCAGTGCCATCTCTGCCCATTGAACATTACTGTCTTTAATACTTTTCTTGTCTTCATCATCTGGGGAAGCATGTCTCCTCCAAGGAGGGGTGCTTTTCACTTTTTCTTTCTTCCCCAAAATCAAAACCCACAAAATTCTGTCTTTCAGGTCACATTGGGGTTGTGGGGGAGGAAAAGGTACACTTATACCATACATGGCCATTGACCTCCAAATTAATATTTTAAGTTTGATCTCTCTGTTGTGTTCTGAGCTAAAGCAGCCAATGTCTATTTTAATGGAGCCACTGTCTCCATTTAGATATCTAATGAGCAACTCAAACTTGACATGGCCAAAAGTGAACTCTTGATTCCTTCTCAACCCTATACTTTTCCTCCCTCAGGCATCTTCATAAATAGAAAGACAATTTCTTATTTATAGAACCCCATTTATCCAGTTTAAGAAGCCCAAACTCAAAGTAGAATCATATCAGTTTTTTTTCTTTTTCTTCCAAACACACATACAGTTTGTCAGCAAGTTCTATTGGCCATATAGGCAAAAACATATCTTGAATCTGTCTACTTCTCTTTTCTTCACTGCTACTACCCCAGTCAAAAATTCCATCATTATTCACCTAACTTGCCTCTTAACCTTTCTCCCAGTTTTCACTTTTGCACCTATACAATTTATTGAACAAGCAATGGCCTAGTGAGCTTTGAAAACCATGTGTAAAATCATGTCACTTCTCTCCTGAATATACTCTAGATTTTAATTCTTACTATTTATGTGTTGCAACTATACACTCCCAGTTTCTGTCCAGCTTTTCATCTTCTAAAAATGTTTTGATAACATAAAACATTAATTTTAAAGTGGTTAAATATATCAATATTTTCTATTAAAGTTTGTCATCTCTGTTTTTCCTTAATAAATGCTAACTTGAGTTTCTTGGCATAGTTCTCCATATTTTCTCCTGAAAATTCTTAATGTTTCCCCTTTCAAATTTAAGTTTTTAAACCTCCTGGGATAGATTTTTGTGTATCATGTGAGTTACATATCAATTTTCAACTCCCTCTTGAAAGAGCACCGGAATCACAACTAACTGCTGAATAAACATCAAGAGGAAGACACTGGAACTCACCAGAAAAGTTACCCCACATCCAAAGACAAAGGAGAAGCCAAAATGAGACAGTACGAGGGGCGCAATCACAACAAAATCAAATCCCATAACTGCTGGGTGGGTGACTCACAAACTGGAGAACACTTATACCACAGAAGTCTACCCACTAGAGTGAAGGCTCAGAGCCCCAAGTCAGACGTCCCAACCTGGGGGTCCAGCAACAGGAGGAGGAATTCCTAGAGATTCAAACTTCGAAGCTAGTGGGATTTGATTGCAGGACTTCAACAGGACTGGGGGAAACAGAGACTCCACTCTTGGAGGGCACACACAAAATAGTGTATGCATCAGGACTCAGGGGAAGGAGCAGAGACCCCATAGGAGACTGAACCAGAACTACCTGCTAGTGTTGGAGGGTCTCCTGCAGTGGTGGCTGTGTCTCACCGTGAGGACAAGGACACTGGCAGCAGAAGTTCTGGGAAGTACTCCTCGGCATGAGCCCTCCCAGAGTCCACCATTAGCGCCACCTAGGTAGGCTCCAGTGTTGGGTCACCTCAGGCCAAACAACCAACAGGGAAGGAACCCAACCACACCCATCAGCAGACAAGCAAATTAAAGTTTTACTGAGCTCTTCCCACAAGAGCAATAGCCAGCTCTACCCACCACCAGTCCCTCCCATCAGGAAATTTGCAGATCCTCTTAGATAGCCTCATCTACGAAAGGGCAGACAGCAGAAGCAAGAAGAACTACAATTCTGCAGCCTGTGGAAGGAAAACCACATTCACAGAAAGATAGACAGAATGGAAAGGCAGAGGACTTTGCACCAGATGAAGGAACAAGATAAAGCCCCAGAGAAACAACTAAATGAAGTGGAGATATACAACCTTCCAGAAAAAGAATTCAGAATAATGACAGTAAAGATGATCCAGGACCTTGGAAAAAGAATGGAGGCAAAGATTGAGAAGATGCAAGAAATGTTTAACAAAGACCAAGAAGAATTAAACAACAAGCAAACAGAGATGAACAATACAATAACAGAAATGAAAAATGTGCCAGAAGGGATCAATAGCAGAATAACTGAGGCAGAAGAACGGATAGGTGACCTGGAAGACAGAATGGTGGAATTCACTGCTGTGGAACAGAATAAAGAAAAAAGAATGGAAAGAAATGATGACAGCCTAAGATACCTCTGAGATAATATTAAATGCAACAACATTCACATTATAGCGGTCCCAGAAGGAGAAGAGAGAGAGAAATTACATGAGAAAATATTTGAAGTGAGTATAGTCAAAAACTTACCTAACATGAGAAAGGAAAGAGCCACCCAAGTCCAGGAAGTGCAGAGAGTCCCAGGCAGGATAAACCAAAGGAGAAACATGCCAAGAAAAACAGTAATCAAACTGACAAAAATTAAAGCCAAAGAAAAATTATTGAGAGCAGCAAGGGAAAAATGACAAATAACATACAAAGGAACTCCCATAAGAATAACAGCTGATTTCTCAGCAGGAACTCTACAAGCCAGAAGGGAGTGGCATGACATATTTAAGGTGACGAAAGGGAAGAACCTACAACCAAGATTACTCTATCTGGCAAGGATCTCTTTCAGATTTGATGGAGAAAGCAAAAGCTTTACAGACAAGCAAAAGCTAAGACAATTCAGCACCACCAAACCAGCTCTACAACAAATGCTAAAGTAACTTCTCTAAATGGGAAACACAAGAGAAGAAAAGAACCTACAAAAACAAACCCAAAACAATTAAGAAAATGGTAATAGGTACATACATATCAATAATTACCTTAAGCGTGAAAGGATTAAATGCACCAACCAAAAGACACAGGCCCACTGAATGGATACAAAAACAAGACCCATATATATGCTGTCTACAAGAGACCCACTTCAGACTTAGGGACACATACAGACTGAAAGCGAGGGGATGGAAAAAGATATTCCATGCAAATGGAAATCAAAAGAAAGCTGTAGTAGCAATACTCATATCAGATAAAATAGACTTTAAAATAAAGAATGTTACAAGAGACAAGGAAGGATACCACATAATGATCAAGGGATCAACCCAAGAAGAAGATATGACAATTATTAATATATATGCACCCAACATAGGAGAACCTCAATACATAAAGCAACTGCTAACAGCTATAAAAGAGGAAATCGACAGTAACACAATAATAGTGGGAGACTTTAACACCTCACTTACACCAATGGACAGGTCATCCAAACAGAAAATTAAGAAGGAAACACAAGCTTTAAATGACACAATAGACCAGATAGCCTTAATTGATATTTATAGGACATTCCATCCAAAAACAGCAGATTACACTTTCTTCTCAAGTGCGCCCAGAACATTCTCCAGGATAGATCATATCTTGGGTCACAAATCAAGGCTCAATAAATTTAAGAAAATTGAAATCATATCAAGCATCTTTTCTGACACAATGCTATGAGATTAGAAATCAATTACAGGGAAAAAATGTAAAAAACACAAGCATATGGAGGCTAAACAATACGTTACTAGATAAACAAGAACTCACTGAAGAAATCAAAGAGGAAATCAAAAAGTACCTAGAGACAAATGAAAATACGATGATCCAAAACTTATGGGATGCAGCAAAAGCAGTTCTAAGAGGGAAGTTTTTAGCAATACAAGCCTACCTCAAGAAACAACAAACAGCTCAAATAAAAAATCTAACCTTACACCTAAAGGAACTAGAGAAAGAAGAAGAAACAAAACCCTAAGTTAGTAGAAGGAAAGAAATCATAAAGATCAGAGCAGAAATAAATGAAATAGAAACAAAGAAAACAATAGCAAAGATCAAGAAAACTAAAAGCTGGTTCTTTGAGAAGATAAAGAAAATTGATAAACCATTAGCCAGACACATCAAGAAAAAGAGGGAGAGGACTCAAATCAATAAAATTAGAAATGAAAAAGGAGAAGTTACAACAGGCATTGCAGAAATACAAAGCATCTGAAGAGACTACTACAAGCATCTCTATGCCAATAAAATGGACAACCTGGAAAAAATGGACAAAGGCTTAGAAAGGTATAACCTTCCAAGACTGAAGCAGGAAGAAATAGAAAATATGAACAGACCAATCACAAGCAATGAAATTGAAACTGTGATTAAAAATCTTCCAACAAACAAAAGTCCAGGACCAGATGGCTTCACAGGTGAATTCTATCAAACATTTAGAGAAGAGCTAACACCCATCCTTCTTAAACTCTTCCAAAAAATTGCAGAGGAAGGAACACTCCCAAACTCATTCTATGAGGCCGCCGTCACCCTGATACCAAAACCAGAGAGAGATACTACATGCTGCGGACCAGCCGGGGAAAGAGGATCTCACCACCCAAGGTCAGAAGGGAAGGGGTAAGGAACTGAAATAGCACTGACAGATGGGGTCAGAAGGACCAAGACAACTGATGGTTGCAAGGCAAATTTTATTATGTTACAGTTGCAGATTATATAGACTAGTAAAAGGAAGGTTGCCAGATGGTGGTATACATTATCTAAAGACTGTCTCAGCTCAAGGTTAACTTCCCTGGGAGAAAACCCAGAAACCCAGAATCATCAAAAATAACCTGCACGTGCAGGGGGGAGACATCTTTGCTTGTCTCATTTTACATTCTTTCTGATCTCTGGGCCCTGGTGATTTATCTCCCATGGAATGGAACAAGGAGGGGAACAAGTAGGGACAGTCCCTTCGAGCAGCGGCGGCATGCCTGGCATGTCCACAGCCTGCTCTCAAGGCTGACTGCTTCCCACAGCTACAAAAAAAGAAAATTACAGTCCAATATCACTGATGAATATAGATGCAAAAATCCTCAACATAATACTAGCAAACAGAATCCAGCAACACATTAAAAGGATGATACACATTGATCAAGTGGGAATTATCCCAGGGATGCAAGGATTCTTCAATGTATGCTAATCAATCAATATGATACACCATATTAAAAACTTAAAGAAGAAAAACCATATGATCATCTCAATAGATGCAGGAAAAGCTTTTGACAAAATTCAATACCCATTTATGATAAAATCTCTCCAGAAAGTGGGCATAGAGGGAGTATACCTCAACATAATAAAGGTCATATATGACAAACCCACGGCAAACATTATTCTCAATGGTGAAAAACTGAAAGCATTTCCTTTAAGATCAGGAGCAAGACAAGGATGTCCACTCTCACCACTATTATTCAACATAGTTTTGGAAGTCCTAGCCACGGCAACCAGAGAAGAAAAAGAAATAAAAGGAATACAAATTGGAAAGGAGAAGTAAAACTGTCACTGTTTGCAGATGACATGATACTATACATAGAGAAATGCAAATCAAAACTACAATGAGGTATCACCTCATACCAGTTAGAAAGGGCATCATCAGAAAATCTACAAACAACAAATGCTGGAGAGGGTGTGGAGAAAAGGGAACCCTCTTGTACTGTTGGTGTAATGTAAATTCATACAGCCACTATGGAGAACAGTATGGAGGTTCTTCAAAAACCTAAAAATAAAAGCACCATACAACCCAGCAATCCCAGTACTCTGGGCATATACCCAGAGAAAACCATAATTCAAAAAGATACATGCACCCCAATGTTCATTGCAGCAGTATTTACAATAGCCAGGACATGGAAGGAGCCTAAATGCCCATCGACAGATGAATGGATAAAGAAGATGTGGTACATATATACAATGGAATATTACTCAGCCATAAAAAGGAACGAAATTGGGTCATTTGTAGAGACGGGGATGGATCTAAAGACTGTCATACAGAGTGAAGTAAGTCAGTAAGAGAAAAACAAATATCATATATGAACGCATATATGTGGAACCTAGAAATATGGTACAGATGAACCAGTTTGCAGGGCAGAAATTGAGACACAGATGTAGAGAACAAATGTATGGACACCAAAGGGGGAAAGTAGCGGGGTGGTGGTGGTGGTGGTATGAATTGGGAGATTGGGATTGACATATACACACTAATATGTATAAAATGGATAACTAATAAGAACCTGCTGTATAAAAAAAATTAAAAAATAAAATTCAAAGAAAAAATAATGAAAAAAAATTTTTTTCTTTTTTCCCACATGGTTACACAATTGTTCTGTCAATATTATTGAATATTCCCCTTTCCCCTCTGATCTAAAATGCTAAATTTGTTCATAAATCAAGTTTCCATAAATGTGTGGATTAGTGGTAGTGACTCTCTTTTTAGTTCCTCAGCCAAATTCCCTATCTCTGTGCTAATATAATATTTATATCTTAATTAATAGACCTTTATACATTTTTACTGCTGTTAAAGCAAATATCCCTGACTTATTCTTTTGCCTCAGAAGAATTTTGGCTCTTCTCAGGACTCTTTGATCTTCAGTGCATAGAATCCCCTTGCTAAGTTCCACACACAAAAAAATCATGCTGAAGTTTTAATTCTAATTCCATCCAAACTTTAAGTTAATGAGAGTAAAATTGATATATCTTTTTGATTATGTTGAGTCTTTCTTTCCAAGAACATGGTATGTTGATCTATTTATTCAGGTATTTAAAAATATCTTTCAATAAAATGTTATTATTTTTCTACAATGCTTACACATTTTTATAGGTTTTTTTTTGTTTGCCATTATAAATAGTAAAATTGCATTGTCTATTTGTTGCTGGTATAAAAAAATAAATAAATCTTGTTTTCAGCAACTCTGGTAAACTCTTAATCCTAATAATTTTTCTATAGCTGCTTGGGTTTTCTGAGTAGACAATTAACTATATCATACATGTCATCTAAGTAATGACAGTATTCATTCCTTATTTTAAATACTCTATCCTTTTACTTATATTTTTCTTGCCATATTTTCCTGACTGTGATCTCTAGAAAAATGTTAAATAGAAATTGTGATAGTGGGAATCATTGTGACTACTTTAGAATCCTGATTCTAAAGAGAAGGTTTACAGCATTTCAATATTAAGAAAAATGATAGCTATGTAGGCCTTTGTAGATTCCCTTTATCAGGTTACGGACATCCCTTCTATTCCTAGTTAGATAACAATTTTAACCATGAATGGATACTAAATTCCATTAAACGTTTTTCCTGAGTCTATAAAGAAGATCATATGGTTTTTTTACTTTCAAATATTACTGGTGTGAAATGTGTTGATTGATCATCCCATATTCAACCAACCTTGAAATCTTGGAATAAACACAACTTGGCAATCACATATTATCTTTTTAAATACATTGCTAAATTGATTTGCTAATATATTTTTTTAGGACCTTTACACTCATACAAAAATGTTTAATTCTTTCTCAAACTATTCTTGGATGATTTAAGCACTAAGTCAGTATTCAAGCAGGATACTTGACTATACAGGACTATTCTAGATATTTCAAGAAGTGGAAACATAATATAGGGCATTAAGTTCGTTACAAAGTTATTGGGTGGGTTAGAGGAACACAAAGGGGAAAATTAGTTACTCAATGATACCTAGTACCTATGATTGCTATGATTCTGAGGCTGCTGCAGTTGAAAGGGAGTTGACAAATCACGTAACCCACTCTTAAAGGTGGCTGCCACTGCCCAGCTGAAGCTGCCATTGCTGGAGGAACTGCCAGAAATGAGAAATCACTTCATTTTTCTCATCTTTCAATCTCTTGTCAGTGCCTCAAATCAGCAGAAATTAACAGAAAGCCAGATGACAAGGAGACTGTGAGATATAGTTTGCAAGCTTCTAACCCCAGAGAAAAGTATAAAGGGCAAGTACAGAGTAGAGGGAGAACATTATCCAAAATAGGTATCAAGATTCATACTAACCTCATAAAATGAGCCAGGAAATGTTCTTTCTTCTATTCTCTGGAAGAGTTCATTGAATATTTGGTAGAACTAGCTGATAAACCATCTGAGCCTGTTTCTTTTTTGTAAAGATTTGAAACTACTGGTTTAAGTATTAACTATGGATTCACTACTGGGGTTCTATTTCTATAATGTGACAAAGGATATGCATGATCTAACTATTGTTCTGACTTTCTCACTTTCTCTGTCTGCTAACTTCTTTGAATTATTTTAATCTATTTTCCCTGTATTTTCTGTGCTTTTGAACGCACTTTAATGTATCTAAAATATTTTGTAATATTTATAAAATCACAAAGCCCAAATTTTATACACATATCTAAACTTACACATGCAGTGAAAAAGGAAGCGTTGACTAACTATGAGAAACCGTATATGGGGTGAATACAGCTGTGAGCAGGGCTGGCTTCACGCACATGTGAACTGTGCATTGCACAGAGCCCCATGTTTGAAGGGCCCAGTCTTGGTTTATTGCTCTGCTGTTGCTGTCTTGAAATTCTTAATTTTTGAAGGTGGTGAGTATTGGTGAGTATTGGAGGATAGGTTTGGAGTTAAGCTTTCTTTTTTGTTTTTGTATTTTTCTGTTTTTGGTAATTGCTAAAAAGTATTCAATAACCATGAAAATAAGTATTCTTCTAAGGCCTTATTAAAAATATAACTCAAATATTCTTTAAGGGAGGAATTAGAGTATTAATTTAGGAAACCCAGGTTTACAATTTAATAAGGGAAAAATGGCTTAATATTCAGTTGGATTGTTCCACAAACAGTGGGAAGAACAGAGAATTTACTTTTGAAAACTGAATAACTGTGATCCTCAATGTATTTTTGTAGGATTTTATTACACAGTTAATTTAGGTCAATTGGCTGTTAATGATTAGTCCACAAGTTAGAATAAGTTTTAAATAGCTTTGGTTATAAAATTAAGTAGGCCAATTCTTTATTTAATTTGATCATTCTAATCAATTTTTAAAATATGAGCTAGTTATTTAGAAATGAAGATCTGTCAAAAGTACCTTTCCACATTGCCAATTGAGACCTGTACTTTCATAATGTCTTTTGACATTGACATAAGTGGCTGACCATGAGGGAGATGAGTTTCATCTCATAGGGAGCCAAGGGCTTCCCATCCAATATTTTAAATTTAAGTTTTTAGGGAACATAAAGAATTTGTTGAGTTATATGTGATAAATTCCTAGGAGAAGAATGTGAGAAGTCTCATATTCTCCTCCACATTAGGCCTCCCCAGTCAAACAAGGTTTTGTTTGGTTTTTACTTTATTCCGTTGGATTTGCTTGGTTTAGCTCTATGCTAGTTTTGATCAAACCAGGAACTGGAGTGCATGAGCAACAGATTCCTGGGGGAGTCACCCTCAGAAAGTGAAGATAAAGTCCCAGAGGATTTTGAGATGTCTTTAAATTCTGGAAAGGGCCAAGAGGCCTTCTTTCCATCTCAGCCTCCCTGATTTGGCAAGTTCAAAGATTCATGCTACTTTATATATACATATATATATATATATATATATATATATATATATATATATATATATATAGTAGAAAAGGTCCTAGGAGAGAAATTTCATCTGTAAACTGACCTGGAAAGATTCTAAGATCCCAGTTTTGATGGTGACACAGCATACCTTGTAAAAGATACAAGTAGAATAAATTTGGGGGCTGGTGGGTAGGTCCTAGATAACTAGATTAAGACTCTGGAACAAGAGAATGATAATGTCTGCTTCAAATCAAGGCAAAAATTCCTTTTCAAAGAAGCAGAGTTACTCTGATGTAGAAGAAAATCAAGGTGCTGAAAATTCTTCCTAGATACTGATTCACAATGGCCATTTGACCTAGATCCAAGTAAAGATGTCCCAACGTACTTGGGAGAGAAATTTGTGAGGCTTTCAGGAGAAAAATACCAATATTGATGTTAGAATAGCCAACATTTATTGAGAAATTAAAATGAGTATATGTTGTTCTTTACATGTTATAATTCTTAATTCTCTTAATAACTCGAAACAGATATAACTATTATCTTTATTTTAATGATGAAGAATCATAGGCTTAGAAAGTTTAAATAACTTTACAAAATTAGTGAGTGGCAAAATCAAGACTCATATTCTAATCTCTGGTGGTAAGACTTGGCTACTACTACAGCAGTCTTTTTACGTAATTTTGATCTCAGTGGGAAGAGATCCTTCTCCAAATGCACTGAAGGAGGCTCAGAGTATTTTAAACACTGTGATCACAAATGGGAAGATGCAGGTGGAGTACTTGATATCCTACCTGGGATTTTGTAAACTGTCAGAGAATATCATTTCTTGCGATACAGGAAATTAGAATGAAAGGCATAAGAGGTTAGGTGTGAGATTCTAAATTCTGGGTTTGTAACACAGCTTGTTATGTGACTTTCAGAAAGTTTCACATTTCTTTTTATTTATTTATTAATTTTTTTTGCGGTACGCAGGCCTCTCACCGCTGCGGCCCCTCCCGCCGCAGAGCACAGGCTCTGGACGCGCAGGCTCAACGGCCATGGCTCACGGGCCCAGCCGCTCCGCGGCACGTGGGATCCTCCTGGACCAGGGCACGAACCCGTGTCCCCTGCATTGGCAGGCAGACTCTCAACCACTGCGCCACCAGGGAAGCCCAGTTTCACATTTCTTACTTGTAAAATAGGGACAATAGTATTCTCCATTTTGTAGGGTTGTTGTGGTCATCAGAGAAGTTGGTGCTAGGGTTAGCACTCTGTCTGGCACACACACACGCACAAATGCTCAAGAAATGGTAGTAGCTATTGTTATTGAATGTTGTTGCTGCTTCTTTTAATATTGGAGCTACAAAGTGCTTTTAAGTTCGTTGACATCAGAAGCCACAGAGTCAATAAATCAGACCGAGAGGCACAGGTGAAATCCTCAGAAGCAGCTAGGCTATAGCTCACATAGCCACCAAGCAGTGGAATTGAAACAGAGTAGCAAGAAGTCTAAAAGTCACCAAGAAGTATGAGCTTCCTTGCACCCTCCCAGAGGAAGGAGGAGACTCATGGGATTAGGGGCGCCAATTATTGTGTGGAGTGGGGAGTCAGAATCCAGACCATTTTCACGGCTATCGTGTGTGTTACGATGTCCTTGCTCGTTCTCTTCTAAGCTCCTGTACCATTGGAAAGTAAAAGCTCCATACCTGACTCCTTTTTAATTATATACGTCACCCTTCCCAGTTTTCTCCTTCCGGCTCAGAAAGCAATCACCTAATAATATCATATGAAGGAGAAAAACCTTTCTGCAATTTACAAAATTGCAGGTAATTCTGTTGTTCAATTAAGATAATACCGTTTCTGAGCATAACCTCCTGTCCTAAATTGAAACCCTAAATAGGCTGCAGACATATAGAAAAATTAGAGAGTAGTGTACCCATAGTTTCTCTCTTCTTTTTTTTTGTTTTTTTTAACATCTTTATTGGAATATAATTGCTTTACAATGGTGTGTTAGTTTCTGCTTTATAACAAAGTGAATCAGCTATACATATACATATATCCCCATATCTCCTCCCTCTAGCATCTACCTCCCACCCTCCCTATCCCACCCTTCTAGGTGGTCACAAGGCACCGAGCTGATCTCCCAGCGCTATGTGGCTGCTTCCCACTAGCTAGCTATTTTACATTTGGTAGTGTATATATGTCCATGCCACTCTCTCACTTTGTCCCAGCTTACCATTCCCCCTCCCCATGTCCTCAGGTCCATTCTCTACATCTGCATCTTTATTCCTGTCCTGCCCTTAGGTTTTCCAGAACATTTTTTTCTGTTTTTTTTTTTTTTACATTCCATATACATGTGGAATACAGTATTTGTTTTTCTCTTTCTGACTTACTTCACTCTGTATGACAGACTCTAGTTCCATTCACCTTACTACAAATAACTCAATTTCATTTCTTTTTACAGCTGAGTAATATTCCATTGTACATATGTGCCACATCTTCTTTATCCATTCATCTGTCGATGGAACTTAGGTTGCTTCCATGTCCTGGCTACTGTAAATAGAGCTGCAATGAACATTGTGGTACATGACTCTTTTTGAATTATGGTTTTCTCAGGGTATATGCCTAGTACTGGGATTGCTGGGTTGTATGGTGCTTCTATTTTTAGTTTTCTAAGGAACCTCCATACTGTTGTCCATAGTGGCTGTATCAATTTACATTCCCACCAACAGTGCAAGAGGGTTCCCTTTTCTCCACACCCTCTCCAGCATTTATTGTTTGTAGATTTTTTGATCATGGCCATTCTGACCAGTATGAGGTGATACCTCATTGTAGTTTTGATTTTCATTTCTCTAATGATTAGTATGTTGAGCATTCTTTCATGTGTTTGTTGGCAATCTGTATATCTTTGGAGAAATGTCATTTAGGTCTTCTGCCCGTTTTTGGATTGGGTTGTTTGTTTTTTTGTTATTGAGCTGCATGAGCTGCTTGTAAGTTTGTGTATGGTGTTAGGCAGTGTTATAATTTCATTCTTTTACATGTAGCTATCCAGTTTTCCCAGCACCACTTATTGAAGATGCTGTCTTTTCTCCATTGTATATCCTTGCTTCCATTGTCATAGATTAGTTGACCATAGGTGCATGGGTTTTTCTCTGGGCTTTTTCTCCTGTTCCATTGATCTATATTTCTGTTTTTTTGCCAGTACCATATTGCCTTGAATACTGTAGCTTTGTAGTATACTGTGAAGTCCAGGAGCCTGATTCCTCCAGCTCTGTTTTTCCTTCTCAAGATTGATTTGTCTATTCGGAGTCTTTTGTGTTTCCATACAAATTGTGAAATTTTTTGTTCTAATTCTGTGAAAAATGCCAGTGGTAGTTTGATAGGGATTGCATTGAAGGTGTGGATTGCTTTGGGTAGTATAGCCATTTTCACAATGTTGATTCTTCCAATCCAAGAACATGGTATATCTCTCCATCTGTTTGCATCACATTTAATTTCTTTCATCCATGTCTTATAGTTTTCTGCATACAGGTCTTTTGTCTCCTTAGGTAGGCTTATTCCTAGGTATTTTATTCTTTTTGTTGCAGTGGTAAATGGGAGTGTTTCACTCCCATTGGTGGTGCTGAATTGTCTTAGCTTTTTCTTGTGTGTAAAGGTTTTAATTTTTCCATCAAATCTGAATGAGATCCTTGCTAGGTAGAATAATCTTGGTTGCAGGTTTTTCTCCTTCATCACTTTAAATATGTCCTGCCAGTCCCTTCTGGCTTGCAGAGTTTCTGCTGAAAAATCAGCCGTTAACCTTATGGGGATTCCCTTGTATGTTATTTTTCCCTTACTGCTTTTAATATGTTTTCTTTGTATTTAATTTTTGATAGTTTGATTAATATATGTCTTGGCATATTTCTCCTTGGATTTGTCCTGTATGGGACTCTCTGTGCTTCCTGGACTTGATTATTTCCTTTCCCATATTTGGGAAGTTTTCAACTATAATCTCTTCAAATATTTTCTCAGTCCCTTTCTTATTGTCTTCTTCTTCTGGGACCCCTATAATTCGAATGTAGGTGTGTTTAATGTTTTCCCAAAGGTCTCTGAGACTGTCCTCAATTCTTTTCATTCTTTTCTTTTTTATTCTGCTCTGCATTAGTTATTTCCACTATTTTATCTTCCCGGTCACTTACCCATTCTTCTGCCTCAGTTATTCTGCTATTGATTCCTTGTAGAGAATTTTAAATTTCATTTATTGTGCTGTTCATTATTGTTTGTTTCCTCTTTAGTTCTTCTAGGTCCTTGTTAAATGTTTCTTGTATTTTCTCCATTCTATTTCCAAGATTTTGGATCATCTTTACTATCATTACTCTGAATTCTTTTTCAGGTAGACTGCCTATTTCCTCTTCATTTGTTTGGTCTGGTGGCTTTTCCCCTTGCTCCTTTATCTGCTGTGTGTTTCTCTGTCTTCTCATTTTGCTTAACTTACTGTGTTTGGGGTCTCCTTTTTGTAGGCTGCAGGTTCATAGTTCCCATTGTTTTTGGTGTCTGCCCCCAGGGGCTAAGGTTGGTTCATTGGGTTCCTTAGGCTTCCTGGTGGAGGGGACTGCTGCCTGTGTTCTTGTGGATGAGCCTGGATCTTGTCTTGTTGATGGGCAGGACTGCATCCCATGGTGTGTTTTGGGGTGTCTGTGACCTTACTATTTTAGGCAGCCTCTCTGCTAATGAGTGGGGTTGTGTTCCTGTCTTGCTGGTTGTTTGACCTAGGGTGTCCAACACTGTAGCTTGCTGGTCATTGAGTGGAGCTGGGTCTTAGCATTGAGATGGATATCTCTGGGAGAACTTTCATCATTTGATATTATGTGGATCCAGGAGGTATCTGGTGGACCAATGTCCTGAACTCAGCTCTCCCACCTCAGAAGCACAAGCCTGACCCCCGGCTGGAGCACCAAGATGCTGTTAGCCACATAGCTCAGAAGAAAAGGGAGGAAAAAAAGAAAGGAAAGAAAGAAAGAAAGAAAGAAAAGAAAGTTATTTAAAAAATAATAAAAATTAAAAAGTAATAAAAAAAACAAGATAGAAAGAAAGAAAGAAAGAAGAGAACAACCATAACAAAAATCAAATCCACCAATGATAACAAGCACTGAAAACTATATTAAAAAAAACCCCCAAAAATGGACCGACAGAGCCCTAGGATAAATGGTAAAAGCAAAGGTATAGAGACAAAATCACACAAAGAGGCATACACACACACACTCAGCAAAAAAGAAAAAGGAAAAAAATATATATACCTATATATATTTTAAAAAGAAAGGAAAAGAGCATCCAAATCAATAAACAAATCTACCAATGCTAATAAACGCTAAATACTAAACTAAGATAAACATAAAACCAGAAACAAATTTGATGCAGAAAGCAAACCCCAAGTCTACAGTTGCTCCCAAAGTCCACCGCCTCAATTTTGGGATGATTCGTTGTCTATTCAGGTGTTCCACAGATGCAGGGTACATCAAGTTGATTGTGCGGATTTAGTTCGCTGCTCCTGAGGCTGCTGGGAAAGATTTCCCTTTCTCTTCTTTGTTTGCGCAGCTCCTGGGGTTCAGCTTTGGATTTGGCCCCATCTCTGCGTGTAGGTCACCTGAGGGCATTTGTTCTTTGTTCAGACTGGACGGGGTTAAAGTAGCAGCTGACTGGGGGCTCTGGCTCACTCAGGCCGGGGAGAGGGAGGGGTACGGATGCGGGGTGAGCCTGTGGCGGCAGAGGCCAGCGTGACGTTGCACCAGCCTGAGATGCGCCGTGTGTTCTCCTGAGGAAGTTGTCCCTGGATCACGGGACCCTGGCAGTGGCGGGCTGCACAGCCTCCTGGTAGGGGAGTGTGGATAGTGACCTGTGCTCGCACACAGGCTTTTTGGTGGCGATAGCAGCAGCCTTAGTGTCTCATGCCTGTCTCTGGTGTCCTCGCTGATAGCTGTAGCTTGCACACGTCTCTGGAGCTCATTTAGGTGGTGCTCTGAATCCCTTCTCCTCATGCACCCCGAAACAATGGTCTCTTGCCTCTTGGGCAGCTCCAGACTTTTTCCCAGACTCCCTCCCTGCTAGCTGTGGCGCACTAACCCCCTCCCCTGCAGGCTGTGTTCACGCAGCCAACCCCAGTCCTCTCCCTGGGATCCGACCTCCGAAGCCCGAGCCTCAGCTCTCAGTCCCCGCCCGCCCTGGCGGGTGAGCAGACAAGCCTCTCGGGCTGGTGAGTGCTGGTCGGCACCAATCCTCTGTGCAGGAATCTCTCCACTTGCCCTCCGCACCCCTGTTGCTGCGCTCTCCTCTGTGGCTCCGAAGCTTCCCCACTCCACCACCCACAGTCTCCGTCTGTGAAGGGCCTTCCTAGTGTGTGGAAACCTTTCCTCCTTCACAGCTCCCTCCCACTGGTGCAGGTCCTGTCCCTAGTCTTTTGTCTCTGTTTTTTCTTTTTTCTTTTGCCCTACCCAGGTACGTGGGGAGTTTCTTGCCTTTTGGGAGGTCTGAGGTCTTCTGCCAGCGTTCAGTAGGTGCTCTGTAGCAGTTGTTCCACATGTAGATGTATTTCTGATGTACTTGTGGGGAGGAAGGTGAACTCTACGTCTTACTCCTCCGCCATCTTGAAGGTCTGCCCCTGTCTTCTTATATTAAGGAATAGCATTCTCTGAGAGTTTTCTGGCAGGCCTTTCCATTTGAGTCACAGAATCAGTTTCAGTGTGTTTATAAGAAGGTAAAACACCATCACCATAATTGCCTCCCTACCTTTATAAATACTGGAACTTCTTTAATATGAATGTAATCTTAGTAAAACCTATATTGCCTTTTGAGAAGACTTCATTTCATATGCAAAGCATTTTAGAACCCTTCATGGGTAGCATTTGTATTAGTAGAAATATTTCATATATTTTATCTCATTATTGGCCAAAGGAATGATTTATTTTACAAGGTTAATTATCTTTGTCTTCTAAAAGTACTTGTTGGTTAATAAAACTATTTAAATTCTTTTTGTTTAAATATTAAGTCACAATATACCACACTGTAACAAAATGCCTATACATTGTGCATATACATAGCTCTGATTTTGATCTAGGGAACACAATTTTCTTGAATGTTATAGTTTTCTATTCTATTTTAGTATTATAATTTTTCCTGGCAATAAATAATGTGCTTCTATTGAATTCAAAATTACAGTAAATGTGCTCACTGCAGATAATGTAACACCTGTAAATTCCCAAGCCCAACAATTGTAGATTGCATATCTCAAAGGCTTAAGGATCTGAATTCTATTGCAAAAGTAATGAGCTGAAGATTGATTGCAAATGTGTATCTGTTAAGACAGCCACTAAGTTTTTCTACTGCTTTGGATAGATCTGAGCATGAGGCATTCAAAAGCCACAGCAATATTTTGGATTTAGCAGGTTTAGACCTTTAAAAAATAAACTAAAATCATAGCTAATACTCTTCTCGCAGGGATTGAGAAGGGAGAGTCGGTCAGTGGTAAACCCAATGGTAGGTACTAGCCAGGAGTACCTTAGGTATATGATCTCACATGGAGCAGTGCAGGGAGGATGGAATAAAGGCTGAAGCAGAGCCAGGAAGCCCTGACAAAGAACCACACATTCTGTGCTCCATCTCACCTCCTCTGCCAAATCACACAGCTACAGACAGGAGGAGCTGTATTTAAAAAGGAAAACCAATAGAATAAGCAAATAGAATCGACCTCCTCCTCATTCTTCTGTTTTTCATACTTTCAGAAGTGATGTTTTTGATTCGAATGTATTTGATTCGAATCTTTTCTTGTAATTGAGTCTTTTCTACTGTGAGTATTGATTTTATTTATCCAGTTATCAAAAGAGTGTTTTATTTTATTGTCAGAATCACAACATATTAGCCCTGGAAGGTTATTTAGAAATCACTTACATTTGATTAAAGATGCATTTGACAAGACATGAGGGAACTGGGGCTTGGAGAAGCTATGTGCTCAGCCAAAGGCCAGAGGCAAGGGCAAGCCCCAACCCCAGCACACTGACCTGCCCTGGACTTTCGTGCAGCCACTCTCATGGTACTGGGTGCCTGCACAGCAGTATTCTGAGTCTTCCTGAAAAAGCGAGGGAAGCGTCTTCCAGGGGCTGACCTTCCTATACTTTTAAAAATCAGCTGAAACGTAGAGCAAGGAGAATACCTGAAGTGTTAAAAATAAAATTTGTAAAGACGGTTGTTGGACTACTGTTTTCTTTTAGGCTTTTTCCTGATTCATCTCCTAGGTTCTAGTCTGGAAACATACCATTGAGAAGGATCAAATATACATAAAAGGAAATACTTTGCTGAATACGCATTTCCTATCCTAAGGTTTGGATTCGGTCACACACTGGTGGGCTGACCCAGTTTATGGGGCTTCCAGTCCTAGATCCTTTTTTTCCCCAGACCATGACTGAGTTTTTAAAAGAGCAAACTACTCAGTCTTTAGCCAAGGGAAGTGTGGGTAGTTACAACCTGGAGTTGGAGGAGGGGATTTTTTAAAAATTTAGTTTGGGGGGCTGACTTACCACACATTTCCTTGTTGGAGCTTCCCACTTTCTTCCATGTGTATAATTGTACAAGTCTGTAAGAGTAGGATTCAATCTGCCTTATTGTCAACTTGGGCATCAATACAATAGGTGTCAGATATAAAATGATTGAGGCAAAGCCTTACACGTAGAACTTATGAAGAAAATATTTGAGAACTGATTCAATATTTTTTTGACCTCTTTGCCAACTTCAAATGTAAAAGGGCTGAGAGCAGGGCAACTATGAGAAGTTCTTAGAGAGAGTTGTTATACTGTCCCTTCATCCCCACCAAACACAGTGGGAGTCACTGACCTCCAACTCCACACTAAGTGAGTGAGGGGGCTGCTCAGAGAGCTTGGTGCCTGAGTCAACCTGAGAAAGTTTAAGCAGAATGGAGGTGGCTGTGTTGAGGACACAGGCTATGGAAGGGTTTTCTGTGGCCAGAAGCCAGCTGCGTTAGAGAGAGGGAGACGAAGAGCCAAAGGGAACTGGTCTGGAGTAGAATTTAAAGTCCTGTCCTAGAGGAACTTCTGCTTCTACTTGGTTGGACAACCAGAGGACCAGGAGCCAAGATTGGAGAGGTAGCTAGAGGAACGGATTCTATCTCCCATCAGGAGAGGGGCCTCTGATGAAACCAAGGAAGTGCCCAGTGAGGGACAAGCCTGTTTGAAACCTCCATCGAGCCCAGAGAGTGTCTCTTCCCCTCTTCTTCCTCACTTCCAAGACCTCAGGTGCTAAACCACTGTTAGCACTGGTGGCAGAAACAGAGCAAAAGAGAGGAATCCAGAGCTAACAAACACCTCTTCCTAATGAACACCTTCTTGCCTTTGTGAGTTGTAGCTGAAAGAGAGGGAGGAGAATAAATTTGGAACAAATAAATATGGAAGTGTTGATTGATATACTGGGCTGGACATTTCTCATGTGTAAATTGAGACTGTGTTTCGTGACTCTAAGTGATGGTGGAATATTTTGTTAGTTTAAGAGTGAGAAGACATGAAACTGCCGAATGTTTTTTTCCGAAGACAGGAGAAGACAACTTTCACTGAACAACTTTGAAAACCACAGCGGGAAACAAGAAGTTAAGTAGGCACTGATTCCCAAGTCATGCATGCTCAAGATATTGTTACAAAATGCTCTTGCCTTGTCAGGAAAGACCTTCCTGGTCTCTAAGTTTTGCAGCTCCCCTCAGCCAGAGCTAGTGTCTCAACGTTTGAACCAACTATCTGTCCGGAATCAATTCAGTCCTTAGAAGATAATAAAGTCATTTAACTCTGTTCACTCTGGGATTCAGTATCAAGTTATCCTTGCTATAATTTGGGACCTAATTTTGAGGTCCCTGTTCTGATTCTGTGCCTTGTTTTTGAACCCCGTCTTATTTTGTTGAATATTCATGTATTAATATTAATTACAGGTATACCTCATTGTATTGCACTTCACAGATATTGTGATTTTTTACAAATTGAAGGCATCAAGCAACACTATCAGCGTCACTCTTCAAACAGCATTTGCTCACTTCATGTCTCTGTGTCACATTTTGGTAATTCTTGCAATATTTCAAATGTTTTCATTGTTGTTATATTTGTCATGGTGATCTGTGATCAGTGATCTTTGATGTTACTACTACGACTCACTGAGGGCTCGGATGACGGTTAGCAATAAAGTTTTTGTTAATTAAGGTCACATGTTGTTTTTGTTAGACATAATGCTACCGCACACTTACTAGACTACAGTAAAATGTAAACCTAACCTTTATACGCACTGGGAAACCAAAACAGTTGTGTGACTCACTTTATTGCGATATTTGCTTTTTTGTGGTGGTCGAGAACCAAACCCGAAATATTCCGAGGTATGTCTGTATAAGATTTCAGTGTGTGTGTGTGTGTGTGCATGGGTCCACTCGTACATGGAGTTTTTTCAATAGTACATACTACATGACCCATGGTTGGTGGAATCCGTGGATGCAGAACTGCTGATACGGTGGGCCAAGTTATATGCATACTTTCAACTGTGGGAGAGTCAGCATCCCTTACCTCCCTGTTGTTCAAGGGGCAACTGGACATATATGCACACGCATAAACCTTTTGTTTGTTTTGGTGGCTGACTTTCTCAATAATCTTTTGATGTATCTTGATGTTTGTTCTTTTTAAAGAGTAAAGCACTAACAAGCTGATGGTTCTCATGGGGTAGGAGTGGGTTTCGCATGTGATGAGAATATTGAGGAAGTGACAAGACTTTTGCGTGGAGGATCACCAGCTCTCAGCACCTGTAGGACGTTTTTCTTGGGTTGCAATTTCCTTAGAGCATTGGTTCAGCAATAGTTGTCAAACTGTAGCTGGATCAGGATTACTCGGAGGGTCTGTTAAAAAGGAGGGCTGAGCTTCACCTCCCTCACCGCCACACGCACAGTCCTCAAGGTTTGTGATCCAGGAGATCTCTAGAGACATCTAGGGAGAATTTGCATTTCTGTCAAGTTCCCAGTCATTGCAGATGCTGTTGATCTGGGGACCACACTTTGAAAATCACTGCCTTGGTACGGAGTTTCTCACACACAGCACTATGGACATTTTATGCCACATAATACCTCGTTGTGTGGGGCTGGCCTGTGCATTTGCAGGACGCTTAGCAGCGTCCCTGGCTTCTACCACTAAGATGCCGGTACCGAACATGTCTCCAGACATTGCCAAAAGTCCCCAAAGGGGCAAATCACCCTGGATTGAGAACCACTGGCTACCTTATGTTTTTCTGTCCCCTGCCTGGAAAAGAAAAGCCCAGCTATAAGCAATCTGGGAGACAACGGGAGCCTTGAGAGTCTCACCATTCAGTTAGGACATTCAGTTAAGACATTCTGTTTAATTCCCTTAGTTTTGGTTTTGCCTTTCATCAATACCAACACACTTTCCATTTTCAACTGTAAGCCTCTCCAAAGATAAATCTCTTCAGTAGAGGTAGAAAAGGGCCAGACTCTTGGAGAGGGAACCTGGGGGTCTAACTGACTCTCACACAAACTTTCTACTTATCCTCCAGGTTGCAGTTTTGCTCTCAAGTTCTGCTTTCAGAAATATCTACTGTCTCTAGAATTTGTGCCTTTCTGACGTTTAGCAGAGCTAAGCAACTTTCTCTCCGGCAAGCTCACAGTTCTGTTATCTCTGATCTGTTAAATCAATTACTTTTCATCCATCTGCTTCCCTGAGCCCAAAGTCTTGTTGACATCTTTCATCTGCTGCTATCTGTACTTCCATTCTTTTTGTTTTTGTAGATTTATGCCCTTTTATGCATTTATTTTCATTTTGCAGTATTAGAAAGGATCGACAGTAAATGCGTGTGTTTAATTCACTCTGTATAACCAGAATTCCCAGCTGCTTTTTTGATATTAGCTTTTGGTGAGAGGGAGGGTGGAAAGGGCAAAAAAGTATGTGAATTGGGGAGGTATTATTAATGACTTTGGTTAAAGATGAAGAAGAGAAACTTAAAGATACAAAATACATTCTTTTCACATGTTTTGGCCTAAAGTCCTTAGTGTTATACTTTGTTATCATCTGTTCAATAAAAACAGCATTCAAAGTGGAAAATATAGGCCTTATGAGATTCTGAAATGGAGAAACCCAAAAAGCAAATATCTTTGAGCAAGACAATATTTATTAAAAACCTTTTATAAATTTCAAATATACATCTATGTTAGGCTATAATTCCTCATTTAAGAATATAAAGATTATAGGTCTTAATTTACCCACAAAATCAAAGCCATATATTCTTATAGTAGACTTGTTCTCTACTTTGAAAATAACACTGGCAGTAATCCAAGTGGCCTAAAAATGAGTTTAAAAGCCCCTGAAGAATTGAGAGATTTTTAAAATTTATTGTTGTTATTAATATTCTAGTCAGCAGAACCACTTGGCTGCTTCCCCCCAGATATTAATAATCTGAAATCTGAACACAATCTGAATGTGTTATTTAGGTATTAGTCATACTTGCTCATGTATAACTCCTCTTATTGTTGAGAGAGCCCAACTTGTGACTTTGGGGGATCAGGTGGGATTTAGTCATAAGTAACCAAAGAGGTTATTGAATTTAAATTCAGTGATTAACAAAATGACAAGTGGAAATTCTTTATAGATACATATCTGGCTCTGGGAAAATTACTGGATCCCTCAGGAGTAAATCTCTCTCAGTAGGGGAACTGTACGAACATCACGGCTGAAATAGACCAAGTGTCCCATGTCTAAAGCTTTGACCTTGCATTTGACTTCTTTTGAGCTTTCTGCAGGTATAGTTGTATGTGACAAAATGCCCTCCAGCTACTTCTAAGAATGATCAGTGCTTTTTGAATACTAGCACTTTAAAAAGTTTGGTTAGCACAGAGTCATTAAATATAAGTGAATAGTTCCATGGCATTATGACTTATTTGGATCTCAATATATGGACAGACCAGAGGGCTCCGTTAAAATTGTGTAGTATATCTGCAGGAATTCCCTGGAGGTCCAGTGGTTAGGACTCTGCGCTCTTACTGCCAAGGGCCCGCGTTCAATCCCTAGTCAGGGAACTAAGATCCCGCAAGCCGCACTGCATGGCCAAAATTAATTAATTAATTAATTAATAATAAAAATAAATTTATGTAGTATACCATGCTTTCAAGCTAACAAGCATTGAGAAATAATACAGTGTTCTTGTCCTTGATTTTCACAACATCTGTTGACTTACAATGGCATGTTGTATAACTTGAATGTGCTAGGATGGAAAGTCAATAGAAAGTGTGGGAGGGGAGAGAAGAGGTCATTGCCATCCTACAGTGTGCCAGAAATATATATGGAACATTTATATATTCTCTCTATATACATATATAATATATAAATGTATGTAAAAACAAATATAATTATATGTGTATCAAAAAGAAGTCAAAATGCAGAGATAATTTAGAATGTTGATGAAAACTTGGAATGGAGAAGGCATATATGGGAATAATTGTCATAAGAGCCAGTGATATATGGTGGTATATTCACTGGATTTGACATTTGGAGATCCAGTCTTGTGACTTCAGATACAAGTCATCTGGCTTCTCTGAAGTTTCATCTTTTCATCTGTAAAATGAAGATAATATTTGTCTTTCCAGGCTCTCAGGAGGTTTGTGAGGATTTATTGAGATAATAGAGGTGAAATCACTTTATAAACTATATATATTACATGAATGTATGTTGGTTTTTTTTGAATTTTATTTTATTTTTATACAGCAGGTTCTTATTAGTTATCTATTTTATACATATTTTTGTATATATGTCAGTTGGGAGATTGTATGTTGTTGACAAGAATATAATCATAGAAAAAAACAGAACTGCTATTATCCATAAGAGATTGCTTGGTTTATTCACCTGCCAAAGCCATTCAGGAAAGCAACTTATCTGTATATTCCTTTATTTATTTTGATGATATTTCAATTTTATCCAAACATTTAACAATTGTATCTATTAAAACTGGGCACAGTATTTTTTTAGTATGAAATAGTTTCAAAAATAATTTTAAATTATTAAAAAAAAAATCTATCATGTGAATGGGATTTTTCTTAGACATAAAGATGAGCTCCCCAAAGCAGGATCCCTTGATAGACTCTGGGGAAATTTGTGGCTTCCTTGAAATGAATGTGAAAGTGTGTGTACGTGCTAAGAGGCAACTTCTTGGGAAGAAGAGCCATATCTTTCATCATATTCTCAAAGAGATGGAAAAAAATGGGATATTAGAGGGGAGAAGAAGGAAGGAGAAGAAAATGTAAGAAAAAACGAAAGAGAAGAGAGAGGGAATAGAAAGTGTGAACGCATTGATGGGAAGAGTGTGCTTTCAGTGGCCTGTGCCCATCCAGGACCAAGAAAATGTCTTTTATTTAAAAGGAGTGAAGGGCTTCCCTGGTGGCGCAGTGGTTGAGAGTCCTCCTGCCGATGCAGGGGAACACGGGTTCGTGCCCCGGTCTGGGAAGATCCCACATGCCGCGGAGCGGCTGGGCCCGTGAGCCATGGCGGCTGAGCCTGCGCGTCTGGAGCCTGTGCTCTGCAGCGGTAGAGGCCACAACAGTGAGAGGCCCGCGTAACGCAAAAAAAAAATCTTCCAACAAACAAAACTGCAGGACCAGATGGCTTCACAGGCGAATTTATCAAACATTTAGAGAAGAGTTAACACCCATCCTTCTCAAACTCTTCCAGAAAATTGCAGATGAAGGAACACTCCCATACTCATTCTATGAGACTACCATCACTCTGATACCAAAACCAGGCAAAGATACTACAAAAAAAGAAAATTACAGACCAATATCACTGATGAATATAGATGCAAAAATCCTCAACAAAATACTAGCAAACAGAATCCAACAACACATTAAAAGGATCATACACCATGATCAACTGGGATTTATCCCAGGGATGCAGGATTCTTCAATATATACAAATCAATCAATGTGATACAGCTTATTAACAAATTGAAGAAGAAAAACCACATGATCATCTCAATAGATGCAGAAAAAGCTTTTGACGAAATTCAACACCCATTTATGATAAAAACTCTCCAGAAAGTGGGCATACAGGGAACCTACCTCAACATAATAAAGGCCATATACAACAAACCCACAGCAAACATCATTCTCAATGGTGAAGAACTGAAAGCATTTCCTTTAAGATCAGGAACAAGACAAGGATGTCCACTCTCACCACTATTATTCAACATAGTTTTGGAAGTCTTAGCCACGGCAACCAGAGAAGAAAAAGAAATAAAAGGAATACAAATTGGAAAAGAAGAAATAAAACTGTCATTGTTTGCAGATGACATGATACTATACATAGAGAATCCTAAAGATGCCACCAGAAAACTACTAGATCTAATCAATGAATTTGGTAAAGTTTCAGGATAAAAAATTAATTGCACAGAAATCTCTTGCATTCCTATACACAAATGATGAAAAATCTGAAAGAGAAATTAAGGAAATACTCTCATTTACCATTGCAACAAAAAGAATAAAATACCTAGGAATAAACCTACCTAAGGAGACAAAAGACCTGTATTCAGAAAACTATAAGACACTGATGAAAGAAATTAATGATGATACAAACAGATGGAGAGATATACTATGTTCTTGGATTGGAAGAATCAATATTGTGAAAATGACTCTACTACTCAAAGCAATCTACAGATTCAATGCAACCCCTATCAAACTACCAATGGCATATTTTACAGAACTAGAACAAAAAACCTTAAAATCTGGACACTATGAAACTCTTAGAGGAAAACATAGGAAGAATACTCTTTGACATAAATCACAGCAAGATCATTTTTGATCCACATCCTAGAGTAATGGAAATGAAAACAAAAATAGACAAATGGGACCTAATGCAACTTAAAAGCTTTTGCACAGCAAGGGAAACTACAAACAAGATGAAAAGACAACCCTCAGAATGGGAGAAAATATTTGCAACTTAATCAATGGGCAAAGGATTAATCTCCAAAATATATAAACAGCTCATGCAGCTCAATATTAAAAAACAAACAAACAACCCAATCAAAAAATAAGCAGAAGAGCTAAATAGACATTTCTCCAAAGAAGACATACAAATGGCCAAGAAGCACACGAAAAGCTGCTCAACATCACTAATTATTCGAGAAATGCAAATCAAAACTACAATGAGGTATCACCTCACACCAGTTAGAATGGGCATCATCAGAAAATCTACAAACAACAAATGCTGGAGAGGGTGTGGAGAAAAGGGAACCCTCTTGCACTGTTGGTGGGAATGTAAATTGATACAGCCACTTTGGAGAACAGTATGGAGGATCCTCAAAAAACTAAATAGAATTACCATATGACCCAGCAATCCCACTACTGGGCATATACCCAGGGAAAACAATAATTCAAAAGACACATGCACCCCAATGTTCACTGCAGCACTATTTACAATAGCCAGGTCATGTAAGCAACCTAAATGCCCATCAACAGCCGAATGGATAAAAAAGATGTGGTACATATATACAATGGAATATTAATCAGCCATAAAAAGGAACGAAATTGGGTTTTTCGTAGAGACGTGGATGGATCTAGAGACTGTCATACAGAGTGAAGTAAGTGAGAAAGAGAAAAACAAATATTGTATATTAATGCATATATGTGGAAGCTAGACAAATGGTACAGATGAACTGGTTTGCAGGGCAGAAATAGAGACACAGTTGTAGAGAACAAACATATGGACACCAAGGTGGGAAAGTGGCAGGGTGGTGGTGCTGTTGGGATGAATTGGGAGATTGGGATTGACATATATACACTAATATGTATAAAGTGGATAACTAATAAGAACCTGTTGTATAAAAAATAAAATAAAATAAAATTCAAAAGGAAAAAGACACTGTTAAAAAAAAAGGAAAACGACTCCTTGAACCTGTGACTGCAGATGGATCAACATAACTGGAAAGTGTTCATTCAAAGTACATTATGGGATGAATGATTTTGTGAACAAGCTGGAAATCTAACAACCACTCATGATATCATTTCTATATTCAAAGGAGTTTTTTATTCCAAGCAATCAACGTATAAACAGAAATTGTAAAGAAATGTGGGCTTGAGATACTTGCATTACAATTTGTCAATCATGGAGGCTGCTGCTAAGACCCACTAGGTGGCAGTGTGTTCGTGATTTGCTGGTAAACACAGAAAATGGAATAACTAGAGTTGAATCTCAAGCTACTATTTCTTTCTGACATTTATAAATTTACAATAGAAAATGTTCCCAGAATAGTAGATGGAAAGTCAAACAATGACTATCATGCCAACAGCCATTGACATATGAAATAAAATTGTTTTACAAGTAGTTAACAATGAAGCATTTTATAAAAGTCAAAACAGCAAAGAATGTTGCCTGTTATGTTCTTTAGTGATTCTTCTGATAGATGAATATTAGACATATCTGAAGTATAGACAGGTGAGAGAATAGGATGATGAGTACCTCTTTGCCAACCGTTACAAAAGCCAGGTTGCCTAGCTGTGCCTAGCAGGCTTCAAGCGTTTTCTGTCCTCAGGCCACAATTCCTCTTAATCAGTCCACATTCCATTTCCTTTTGAAATGCTATTGGAGACAAATCCCTGACAAGTCACTTCATCTGACTTTTTTTTTTTTTTTTTTGCCCTACGTGGGCCTCTCACTGTTGTGGCCTCTCCCGTTGCGGAGCACAGGCTCCAGACGCGCAGGCTCAGCGGCCATGGCTCACGGACCCAGCCGCTCCGCGGCATGTGGGATCTTCTCGGACCGGGGCACGAACCCACGTCCCCTGCATCGGCAGGCGGACCCTCAACCACTGCGCCACCAGGGAAGCCCCATCTGACTATTTTACTTCATTCTCTCCATTTGTATTTCTCTGAAGTTATGTACAAAGACACTCAAACATTTTGCACTGTTAATTTTCTCTATTCCTTTCTGTTTCTGGGACCACTACTTAACTAGCTAGCTGTGTGACCTTGGACAAATTACTTAACCCCTCTGAGCCTCATTTTCTTTATCTGTAAAATAGGATAACAATAGTACTAACTTCATAGGATTGTTGTAGGGCTTACATGAGTTAATATGAGCGCTTAAAATAGTGGGGCACATGGTAAACACCACACAATAGTTTGTTCCCCAACTGTTACTGAATCAAACTTGGGTCTGCTTGCCTGATGTACAATAAAGCCAATCTAATGACACCAGGTTGTGTTGTAGGAAATTACAGTGCATATTGCAGGGCTAAGCAAGGAGAATAGACAGCTCATGCTCAAAGGACCTGAACTCCACAATAGCTTTCTGGGAAGGGTTTTTAAAGGCAAGATGAGGGAGTTCCTCCTCAAGGGCTATAGATAATATACTGAGCCATATCCTTGCATTGTTTTGCAGATACTAAAACCCCCACCAGGTGGAAGAAGTTAGCTGCATGCTTACCATAAGCACATAGACCCCAGACCGGTTGGAACCAGAAGGTTGATGATGTTGACTAGGTGAAGTATCACCTAGTTACCTCACCACCAACCAATCAGAAGAATGTCCGCAAGCTGATCACAAGCCTTGCAGGGTCCTGCTCAGTTTCACCACCAGAATGTAAGGGAAAAGGGGAAAAAAACTGCATTCTTGTTCCCTTTTATTTGTGCCTTATAAGTTCTGGATATGCAGTATATGCTCAGTAAATACTTAAATCAATGAATGAATAAATGAATGGCTAAAATATGATGGTGCTTTTGAGATACACAAGGGAGGACTTAATAAATACAATCTGGCATTTAACTTTGGAACATTTTTATGAATATATTATTCTTGCATGATTTTTAAAAATATTATTTATTAATCTATTATTTATTTATTTATTTTTGGATGTGCTGGGTCTTAGTTGCGGCATGCAGGATCTTCGTTGCAGCATTCGGGTTTTTTTTTTTAGTTGCGGCATGCGGCTTGTTAGTTGTGGCATGTGAACTCTTAGTTGCGGCATGCATGTGGGATCTAGTTCCCTGACCAGGGATTGAACCCGGGCCCCCTGCATTGGGAGCACAGAGTCTTAACCACTGGACCACCAGGGAAGTCCCTTTTGTGATTGAAAAATAAAACGTTTAAAATTTTTTTTTAACATTTAAAATATATTTTTACATTTTATATAGATCAAATGTTATTAAACGTTAGGATAATAGCTAAGAAAGATTAGTTGAATCCCAAAATATTGATTTAGTAGACTTTATTAGTTAGAAACTAATTTTGAGATAATTAGGTGAACTCTCTCAAAACA
Source organism: Phocoena phocoena (assembly GCF_963924675.1). Lineage (NCBI taxonomy): Eukaryota > Metazoa > Chordata > Mammalia > Artiodactyla > Phocoenidae > Phocoena > Phocoena phocoena. The sequence goes on along the minus strand of NC_089230.1, from coordinate 31,989,817 downwards.
AGGCCTTTAAATTCAGTAAATTTTTTTCTCCTTTTTAACCCATATTGCTGCCCCAATCTGGTAAAAGCCGTAAGTATGATGAGTATGTTAAGTGTAGTTGATTTTATTGTTTAAAAATATATGTGAGGAATACTCTTGGCATCTTATGTTTTTGTATGGTTGTATCAATTTATGGAGTACCAAAACATAATTAATTTTAGAACTGGCTTCTTTATCATAAAAATATAAAATTTTATTCTTGGATCTGTCTTAGACTGTTTCAAATTATGAAGCACTTTCTGGATGTTTGTACCAATTTACTGTGTGCTTTCCTCTTCCTTGAAACTATTTCTCTTCCCTTGAGGAAACTAGGTTAAATCTCTGCTTATCAGGAAAATTAGGCTTGGAGGGTAGATAAATGATCTTTTAAATATATCAAGTAAATTCCTTAGTTCAAAAGATTTGAACATTATTCTTGAAAATAACTGGAACTAAAATAACAAAAGTTACATTTTGGAAAAAATTTCTTGGAACAGAAAAATGTTAATTCATGCATAAAACTTGCCCAGACGCCATCACCTAATCTGGTCTGGGTGCAGCCTTCACACAAGAACTAATCCTTTCCTTGTGTCTCACACTGGAACACAACCCGGCAAGCTTGCCAAGGAGTTAGGGCGTCTTGTGGGGCTTTTTTGGTTTTTTTTGTTTTTGTTTTTTTTTACCATTTTAAATGATAATCTTGCCATTTTTATTGAGTATCTTTTTATTGCCATAAATATCAGTGTAGCCTTAGATGAAATTCTGCAGGTGCAATTCGGCCCTGGAGAATTGTATCCATTTGCAAACAAAAGCTGTACCAAGCAGACTTTTAGTTTAGCAGAAATCTCACTGCCGTTCATTTAGAATTTATATATTTCTTTGTATTCTTGGCGTAGTTCAGTACTGAGATTATTCTTTAAATTTCATGGTTGAAGTGCTTCAAATTCAATGTGTCCTTTACGGAACTTGGCCTTGTCCGTCTCCTTTCCAGTATTACTGACTTCAGGGAATGCACCTGAAGTCTATCCAGTTGTCCATTCAGAAATCCAGAAGCCAGGCTGCATTGCTGTTACTTGCTTGCTTCCACATTTCTCAGGAACCTAATCCTTGAGTTTGTCTCTTGTGTGTCTCCCCTGTGTGATTGCAGCTGCCACGTGGGCAGGGACTTGGTCTATGAACTCAGAGAGGCTATCACAGTCTCTGATGTTCAATAAATATTTGAGGAATGAATGAATGATGAACATTTATCTACTCTATTCCCTCTTCTCCATTTCTGCCATATTGACCCTAGTTTCACCATTCACCATAGTCTTATCTGGATTATTGTAATAACCTCTAAGTTGGACTCTCTGACTCTATTCATATCTCATTGCATTTGCCTTAAGTCTAGCCTCTTCTTTCTTTACTCCTGACCTTATTTTATTAACTTAAATAGTATTGAGCTGGCTATAGCTCCTATATACCCTTATATTTCTTGCCTCTATGACTTTACCCATGATGTTTCTCTCTAGAAATGCTTGGTTATTTTTTTTTTATTTGCAAACTTGGTCATACACATTGCTCAGTCCATGTGACAAACTTCCCAGTAATTCTTTTCTGCAGTCCCAGCTTTTATTAAATGTCCCTTTTCTTTTGTCCCGTTGCACCTTGTGCATTTCTCTAACTGAACAGATGTCTTATAGTCTATTTTTGTCTTTAGCTGCATTTCCCTAACTGAATACACATATTATAGTCTATTTTTCTGTTTATCTGTCTGGCTTTCCTTCTATGCTCCTTTTGGGTGGGAATTCTCTCTTAGGCATTGTAATAAGTTCAGTGGTACACAAAAGTCAGTCCATAAATATTCATTAATTTGAAATGTAGGTATTTTTCTTTTTGTGGAATGAATAAACAGGAATTTAACATTGTTCCTAATTTTAAATGTGTCTACAATATCTTAAGGCCACTGAGTATATTGTATACATCGTGCTCCCTTGACTTTTATGTAAATTATACAAGTTACCCAACTACAGGCAGTTGCCCTGATGGAGACAGAGGAAGCAACAACTGCAAGATGATTATATTTTAAACTGAAATTTACTTTGGGTTTTTAAATATCAGATCTATATTCACTAAACAAATAAGTTGGTGATAATTTTTCTGATACTGTCTCTTTTCATAGGAAAACATTTGTCTTAACACGATCTATTTCCTTCCAGCACACACCTCATAAATTGTGAAATGTTTTACCTTTCTTTCCTGGACCATAGTCTCATTTCTTTGATTGAATTTGCAATCCCTGGAACATAAAGTTTGTATAAAGGGACAGATATAAGCCAATTGATTTCACTATGAAAAATAAACATTGGCTTGTAAAATAGTTATTTCCATCAAACGAATCAGTCAAAATTAGAACATTATTTTTTTAATCAGAAGATAAGGAGTTGATTCTAAATAAGCTGTCAGTAGAAAGATATTACCTTCCTCCAGATTCTAGAATTAGACTTAGTAATTGAATTTATCATTAAATTTCAAATTTATAGCTTTAAAAAAGACATTACTTTTCTCTAGGAAATAGGAAAGCTTAACTCTTAGAGAATTTAGGACTAAAAAACATGAAATTCCATATTTAGTAGCTAGCAAATTATAAATTAATGGACAATAAACCAGATAACTATTTCAAGAAAGTGAATTTAGTAAAAATAGCCATTAAACTTGTGCAACAAGAAAGTATCAAAATAGGGCTTCCCTGGTGGCGCAGAGGTTGAGAGTCCGCCTGCCGATGCAGGGGACGCGGGTTTGTGCCCCGGTCCGGGAAGATCCCAGATGCCGCGGAGCGGCTGGGCCCGTGAGACGTGGCCGCTGAGCCTGCGCGTCTGGAACCTGTGCTCCGCAACGGGAGAGGCCACAACAGTGAGAGGCCCGCGTACCGAAAAAAAAAACAAGAAGAAAGTATCAAAATAAAAATTGGATAAATGGTCAACTTGGCATAAGCCCTAGTGCAGACTTATTAAATGAACAGTTGGTATTTATAATCTGTATGGAACAGATATAGATATTAATATTTATAACAACCACCATATTGAGGGTTATATAACAAGCACTCTGCTCCGTGTTATGTACTTTTAATTTTGTCATTTTAATACTCAAAAGAATTTATAAGATAAAGATGATTACAATGTCCATATGATGATGGAGAAAATATATGTGTGAAGAGGTAAATAAATAAAATATGGAAGAATTGAATGAAAAATTAATCAAAAGGTAAATATTTTCAAATTGACAGTTAACATTAACGAGCCTATCATTGTCTATCCTTAGAAATGAGGTTAAATATAGACAAGCCAAGGAGGCTATAACTCTCCACATATGGTCCATTCAGCCCCTGTCTGTCCCTGCCTGTCTTCCATCCACTTTCTGAGTTTTCCACAGAAACTGAGCTTTGAAATTCACCTGCAGTTCATGTTGCAGATCTGGTATGGGTCCCTGGAAGTAGACTCATGGGCCAATTGACTGGTACCCTTCCCACAATTGCTACTAGTAGGCCTAACTGTGGGATGGACTCATGTCCAATTCTGACTCATATTACAGGACCTTCTGGGCCTGGAGCTATGTGCCCTGGACCCTGACTGCTGGCTACAGCCAAACGGTCCGGCCCTTGCCAACTCTCGCTTCCTGGTGGGCTGAACTCTGTCTCCTACCTAGAGGCACTGACTGGGGTTCTACTTCAGTCCCAAATTCCCTTTTTCCCCACCTATCTTAGGATCCAGATGCTGTCACTTACACGTCCTCAATGCCCAGGAAATACTGATTCCACACATCATCTAAAAGAGTAGACCTTCTGGATATTCACTCTAGCCCAGAAGGGAACTGAGTTTGCCAAGTCATCTTGGACTTGGAGCTTTTTACTACCAGACAACTACACACAAGATCAACCCCAAAGCAAGTTTGGTCCTCTCAGTTTCTATCCAGCATACTTCCAACTCACCTCCCTCAGCCCACCGTGCTGCTGCTAGGATCATAGGATGCCTTGAGGCCAAACCTGCTTAGCCAATAACAAGCCTAGAACCTTGAAAATATTTTTCATTTGTTCCAGTCACCCAAATATTAACACAGTTTGCTCGAATTCTGTATTCATGGCATCTATCTATTGTCAACTTTAAGGAATACTCAGGATAAAACATGGAAAATCATTTGGGATCCCAAGTAGATGGATGTAATGTAGAGACATTTAAGCGGAGAGAAAATAAGTTTACGAGTACAAAGGAGAGATGGTAGATTTGCCAAGATCAGGTTGATAGTTTCAGAGGGAAGTTAGAACATAAGAGATTGATTTGAGGTGGGCACATTTATATGTATTGATCACTGGATTAACCACTTCTGTTTTCTGTTTTTAATCAGGTAGACCATATCTTTAACAATTGTCTTTGGTATGGTGGCTGCTATCATTACCACTGCCTTGTTTATAATAGCTAAATAGATGGCACCAACAACAAATCTCAAAAAAAATATCTGGTAGAGTTTAGCACTATTGATTAGGCTTGCCTCTATTACTGAAACTACATTCATTTTGGGGAACAATGACATCTGCCTGACATCTTTACCAACCACTTTCAGATACACAGCACCCAAAGTGAGGTCCTAAAGGGTGGTAGAATGAAACAGCCCAGTGACTCTGTTAAATGTGAGAACAATGAATAATTGCAGGATAATACATCTCATGTATCATAGAGTAAGGATAGTTATCTAAAAGTTAGATAGCCCCAGAGCATGGGAGGATATTGCCTGGGCTTGAGATGGATGCAAGAAGGGGACTTGTAGGATATGGGGACATAATATAAGGATGAAATGACATGTTAGGGTATTGGTGTAGTATTGGCATGGTATTGGAATGCAGTTAAAATGGCTATATTTTGTATTAAAAACTTTCCACTTAAACAGTATTTATGAGTTTATGTTGCCACCAAAGTTTTAATCTACATAACTAATCAAGAAATTACCAACATCAGGACTTCAATAGGGTAGTAAACAGTGAAGAAAATGTAGAAAACAGTGAAGAAAAATGTGAATAAAATATTCATGTACATCTGCTATGATCTGAATGTTTGTGTCCCCCCCCCAAATTCATATGTTGAAATCTCAGTGCCCTGTGTGACAATATTAGTAGGTATGGCCTTTGAGAGGTGCTTAAATCATGAGGGCAAAGCCCTTATGAGTGAAATTACTGTTCTTATAAAAGAGTCTCCAGAGAGATATCTTGACTCTTCCACCACACGAGGACACAGTGAAAATGCACTGATTAGGAAGCAAGAAACCAGTTAGGGGGCTCCTGCAGTAGGCAAGACAAAATATGAGGATGATTGGGTTAGGATGGTAGTGGTAGAAATGGAGCAAAGTTGCGGGTTTGGGGGTAATTTTTTAGGAGGTAGAATTGACAGAATGTGAGAATTCAGACGTGGAAGGGGAAGGAGAGGACAATGAAGTACAGCTCCTAATTTTTTTGTTTTGAGTGACTAAGGCTGTGGAAGGTGGCACTATTTACTGAGAAGGAAAAGACTGGGTAAAGAACATTTTTGGGGGGAAAGCAAGAGTTACATTTTGGACATGTTAAGTTTGAGAGATATATTACATATCCAAATGAAGATGTCAATCCCTAGATCTTGCTGAAGGTCTTCAACACTAAAAACGATTTTAATGTATATTTGATGCATGCAAAAGAGTACTTGCTATGCATGTGTAAGTTATGAAATATACATAATAAAAGGAAGCCTTGTGCTCTTACTGCCCATTTGAGATCTAGACTTTAGAACCTGATCCCAACCACTCACACCCTTGCGTACTCTTCCCTGATCCCATTGCTCCATCCACCCCCCCAGAAGTAACCAAGATTCTGAAGTGTGTGTTGTAAGCCTAAGATGAATTAGTGATCTAATGCATCCTAACCCCTTCCCGCCTGATAGTTTCGTGAGTCACTACTAGCCATTATATTGTTAAATAGATCTGGATCAACTAGCAATTCTAATGGAAGCTCAGTATAATTTAGTATAGAATTTTGAGTAAATTTATATTTAATTCAAGTACACCGTGAAAAGGGAACATTATGACAGATTATAAACAACAGGAAGATGAGTTTGAGTAAAGCTTCCATATGCACTTGACTCTTGTTTGAGTCACATCCAGTACTGTAGAGCAGGGGTGATTCAGTCTATAAACTCTAGTGGCAGGAAATATCGCCTTATTTCTTATTTTAAATTCATATAAAATCTATTCTAAGCTCCCATACAGACAGAGGAGAAATTCAGTCTTAGTCATTAAGGCTGCATGAGAATCAAGGAAGTGTATGTAGTACTGACGAACTGAGAGAAGATTGTTTCATCTCCAGTTTGCCGTGGCCATCTTATCCTCATGGTTTACGCCCATGTGCTCTGTTTCTATGCCACACGGAGGCTGCAAAGCCTATGCTTGAGGCCCAGCCACGATGGGACCAGAGGACAGCCAGACCCCTTGTGGAGCTGCCACTTCTCTGGGGCTCTGAGCTGGAGCTACACTCAGGTTCCTGCACACAGATCTCCATTCTTTTCCTTCTCTGTTGAAATATTTCCACCTCCCTCTGTTAACCTCAAAGGCACTACTTTCTCTTTCATCTATCCTTGGAGGACTTATCATAATAACGTCAAGGAGTTTAGTCTTTTAAAAAACTAGGAAAGTTCTCTTTTTAAAAAAAACTTTTTTTAAAAAAATTATTTATTTATCTTCGGCTGAGTTGGTTCTTCATTGCTGCACGAGGGCTTTTTCTAGTTGCAGTGAGCGGGAGCTACTGTTCATTGCGGTGCACGGGCTTCTCACTGTGGTGGCTTCTCTTGTTTTGCAGCACGGGCTCAGTAGTTGTGGCTCGCGGGCTCTACAGCACAGGCTCAGTAGTTGTGGTGTACGGGCTTAGTTGCTCTGCAGCATGTGGGATCTTCCTGGGCCAGGGATCAAACCTGTGGCCCCGGCATTGGCAGGCGGATTCTTAACCACTGCACCACCAGGGAAGTCCCTAGGAAAGTTCTCTGATTTCAAGTAGCTTCTGCTTTCCAACCTTTCACACATATCCTCTCAGTCCAAGGAGCATAGCCTTGAAACTGGAAGTAGGAGAAAAGAGGAGGAGGGAAACACATTTAAACAAATTACCATCTCAGTGAATAATCCTGCAACACTTCTATATAATGCATGGGCATGTCGTTAAAGAAACTGTTTTAGGGACCCAGCAAAGACCATCAGACCAGCTTGAAGCAAACCATAAGTGGGGACTGTTGACTTTCAGTGCCACCAGCATTCACCACCTGTCACTTGCACTGAGGACACTTGGGCACCTGGATCCACAATTATACTTTCTCCTTTCCAAACCCATCACTCAGAAAATAGGACTTCTAAGAATTAATTCACACTGTTAGCTTCTGCAGCAGGTTGTTGGGTGTAGAAGAAAGAATATTACTAGTTTGGATATTTGTCCCAATTCAATGTAAGATGTTGGCCTTTCCCATTCAAATATTCTACATAATTTTCTAAGTCTATTTCTCTCATTTTACCTGATCAAATGTATCCTCCTAATGTAGTCCCTCAAAAGTCAGAAGACTCCTAATATCTTGAAAGCTCCCCCATAGGACTTAATATGTGATAAAGTAGTGGAGATATTTTGTAAATATAATCTTATTCTCCACTAAACTTATTGAGGGTGTCGGACCATAACTTATACCTCAGTAGGTACCCTATCTTTAATGCAGAGATGGTCAAACAATATGTGTTTAATAGTACTTTATTTGTCATCTATTGCTGCTATAACAAATCACCACACACTTAGTAGTTTAAACAACACAAATTTATTATCTTATAATTCTGGAGGGCAGAAGTCCAAAATGAGTTTGCCTGGGCTAAAGTAAATGTATTGACAGGGCTGGTTCCTTCTGGAGACTCTAGAGGAAAATCAGTTTCCTTGCCTTTTCCAACATTTCTTGGCTTGTAGCCCCTTCCATCTTCAAAGCCAGAAGCATAGCATCTTCGAATTTCTCTCTGACTCTCACTCTCTTATCCTCTCTCTCACTTACAAGGACTCCGTGTTTACATTGTGCTTACCTGGATAATCCAGGATAAAGTCCCCACATCAAGGCCATCTAATTAGTAACCTTAACTCTACCACAACCTTAATGCTTCATTACTATGTAACATAATATATTCACAGTTTCTAGAGCATTGGGGCATGGATATCTTTAAAGAGTCATTACTCTGCTGACCACAAATGTTAATCCTTTAAGTAAAAATAAGAAGGGTTAAGGTAAAACCAGGATGGATTCTCTAAACCTCATCTTTTAATTCTACAAGAATTCCTAGGAATCTCTAAAAAAAAAAAGAAGAAGAAAATACTAGATACAATCAAATTTGATATTCTGATCATATTTATATCATTTTGAGACTTTTTTTCACAAACACCTTAGTTTCCTGCTATTGTAGTCAGCCATATGGCATCTGTTATGATTAAGTTCAAGGTTATGTTGCTTCAAATTGTGTTCAATCTCTTCTTGAGACTTTTTTTTTTCTGATGATGTTTCATTTCCCTGATGCAGTCAAGCTTCCAGACAAGTGTGTCATCTTTGAGTGAAATCTGTCTGGAAGCAAAAACTGTTGCCAGAAGCCTTAAAAGGTTTCCAGTATATTTGGACCACACAAAGTTTTAGGTGCCGCTAACGACTGAGCTTTACTGACGTTAGATTCCACAGACTCTCAGTGTTAAGGTTTGTTTGTGTATTGTTTGACAGTTTGCTGTCAAGAAATAAAGAAAAGCTAAGTGGTAATAACTAATATGGTCTGTCACTCTACCTTTCTTTACCACAGAACATGACATCAGCATTCGTCAACTAATTGACAACGTAGGCTATTCTATGGACAATGCAAAACGGTCAAACATGAATGACTTTTAGAATAAAGATGCAGTAGGAATGCCTAGTTCTTGCTTTTAATTCAGATTTTAGTTTTATTTATTTGTTGATTATTTTCTCACTTAAGAACCTACTGATACTTTTAAAATAAGAAATGGAATAAAATCAGGCTTCACTTGCCTCAAAAACAAACGAAGTCCAGTTAGTTGAAGCCCACTCCGGCTTAAAAATTCCATTATAAATACAGGTGAATGAGGATATTCTGGGGCTATAGATTCCATGACCCAGGTGATAGGGGTGTGTCTGCAGTCAGAGCTTTGCGTTGGTGTGGCGTGACTTTCATCTGTCCACGAGCAAGGACCCGGAGGGTGTCTTGGCATTGGTGCACTACATGTGGTGTTGATGGCAGCACGTGTGAGTGGGAAGTTGTTGGTAACATAGCATCTTGTTAAACACACTGAAGCATGCTCTTTTGGGAGCCTTTCAGGAAATAAATGGCATTTCATTATGTCTTCTCTACTTTCTCTAAGCCTACTGACTGGCTAAAAGATTAAAATGCATAATTATGCACTTTCTACACCCAAACACCTTCATGTTCAATAAATTTTCAGCTCAGCTGAAATTCAGCTCAATAAATTTTAACTATTCATAAACTATTTTAATGGATTAAACTTGTCAGGGAAGTAGTTCTTACAAAGCAAAGACATAGACATGTCTCTTGACCTTGACATAAAACCTTGACCTAGCCTTTGGACAGGGGTTCTTAACCTCAGGTTTATGGATAACTGAATGATCCTAAAGGACATCAGGCCAACTGTGAATTCTCTCCAAGCATAGGAAAAAATTTTGGATACGATTGCATGTGTATTTTTCTGGGATGAGAAACCATAGCTCTCATTTAATCCTCAAATGGCTCTGTGTCTAATAAATAATAAGGAAGAAAATAAAATGTTTAAGAACCAGAGATTTAGAATCTTTTTTTTTAAAACAAAACGTTGCTTACAAACCTCAGGAAAAAATTGTTTTAGAATCCATAATGAGCTGGTTTTGGCTAGCATGCATAAGCTGAGCAGCCGCTTTGGAAAATTAATATGAAAACACAAAAATGTAATTGCTAAGCAACCTGTGCATTAAGCATCATTTTCAACTAATTTTAGCTAAGAATTGGGCTATTAATTTTAATATCTTACAATCACATTCATAATTAATTGAAGTTAATCTCTTTAAAACTCACTTTAGAGGCTCTGCAAACCATAGCATGTTTTGATTTTTGCAAGGATTTCTCTTATTAAAAATATGAAATCCCATATCGTCTTGACAGAGTCCCACAATACTGGAAATGTATGGATCTTTTTCTTTAATGACAGCTTAAAATGTGAGACTCTATCATTCAAAAAGAAAATTATTTAACCCAATTTTTAATCATATAACGTTTTGCATGTAACTCAATATTTTAGTTGATTTTTAACTGTTCTTTATCTACTCTAAGAAGCTAACTAGCTTTCTTGAAAGGTAGCAGTAACAAAATTATTAAAATGTTATAAAGTTATCAAAGTCTTTAGTATGTAAAAGAAAAGGAGGTGTTGACCATGCTTTGGTAAGCAGTGTAACTGATGAACCTAGAAAATTCAGACCTTGCTGGGGGGCCTTGATTCAAAGCTACTAGGAACAAAACCTGACTCTTCTAGAATGGAATCAAATAAGAAATTTTAGAAAACTTCTGGAAGAAGACAACTTTTTGGAAAAGATGATGGAATTTAATTACTTTGGGGATTATTGTTATTGATTTTTATGTACTTTGGGTATTTTTCTGTAATTTCATATTGAATCTGGCATAAAAGGCTATTTCAGGGATGCATTACCAACAGCCCTCAGAATCTTGTCAAATAAATTTTTACTTAGAAAAGATTTCATTTCACTGAACGTTCATTCTCCCTGACATCCCTCGAGTCAGCCCCAAATCTCCACAGCCTGAGGTCTTAAATGAATTACCTGTATTATAAGTCATGACCAAGAGATGAAAGGATGCTTTCTAGTCACACAGAACTTTGTTGGAGAGTTTGGGACAGCGCAAAAATAACATGCCAATGTATGGGTGGAGAAATAATTAATAAAAGGCATGTCTCAGCAGTATTGTTGCAAAGCTAAATGTATCTTATAGCCCTAATTCTCCAGTATTGTCCTGTTTCAAACATTGTCTACATTTTCCTCTCCTAGGGGTCAGAGGATGAATGCTGATTCACTATGAGGAGAGTTCAGTGTCAAGGGCAAAGGACAAGTAGCACAGTAGGATCCGGGCAAGTTAGAGGCTGGGAGTTCTGAGGGAAATAGCAGGAGACCAAGTGCCAGTCTAAGAAGAAATCACTGACAAAGAGTAATGGACACCTCTTCACCCCAGTAAATCCCCTGAGAGAGGGGCTTGCTGGAGTCCCCAAGCCAAGAGGCAACCCTCAGGGAGGAAACTATTTCTGGTTTTTGTTTTCCTTGTCTTATTAACAATTTATTTTTCTTGTTATAGAGTAGCAAATCTTCATTGTAGAAAATTTGGTCATACATATATAAGTGTATCCCTAACCAGTAAGAACAACTACTGACATTTTGTTACTTTTCCTCCCAGTGGTTTGCTACATGTCTATTGCTTTCCATCCATATGTTTGCACACTGACAAAATCCCAAAATCTAAGTGGTAATCCAACTATATTCATTTAATGTATTATGTGTAAATATTTCTGCAGAGACACTTATTTCTGACTTTCCCTGGTTCTGATAGGCAATCCCTCCCTGCTGACACCCCACCCCCCATATATACATATACTTTTCTAAATTATCTGATTTTTAAATATATATTTATTTATTTTGCCTGTGCTGGGTCTCAGTTGCAGCATGCGGGATCTTCATTGCGGCATGTAGGATTATCTGACTTGTTTTTTAAGAGAAAAGTTGAGTATTATTCTCACAAAACCAAAAACAGGAAGGAAAGGAAGGGGAAAGGAAAAGGCAAAAGAAAAGACAGGGGCTGGTGGGGGAAGAGAGAGAGAGAGAGAGAGAGAGAGAGAGAGAGAGGAAGAGAGACTGTGTTAGTTTTACTTTGGCCTAGGAAATGTTCTTTCTGCCATTTCAGGACACCTGCCCCCTCTATGCCCAACTCACCCCCTCCATCTCTTCTGTCAATATTTCTGCACACTTTCTTTGAGCCCCAAACACTGAACAGTATACAAATGGAGGAAAGGGGGACCATTTATTGATCTAATATTGTGCTATGAATACATTTCTGTCAAAGTAACCAGTCAATTTGCTCCAAACCTCTTGAGGTGGGGCAATGATCAAGTGGCCCAATAGCTAATGAGCACTTAATGAATGAGTGCTGAATTGAGGTGAATGTTTTGAGTGGGGAGAGGGCAGGGAAAGGTGGGAGAAGCCTGAAGGCAACAGGAAGGCATTAGGCGCCTGCATGGAAGTGGAGTAGTAGGGTCCCACTCAAGGGAGAGAGGTGTTGTAAAAGGGGGCCTCGGGATGAAAAAGACAAAATTTCAAAACCTCACCATCTCTTTTCATCAGTCAATCAGAAATGAGCATATGCTGACACCCACTGAGGCACTTCCTGTCTGGCAGCTCTGGAAACAACTCCTCAGCTTCTGCTGCCTAGGAGGGTGTTCCGCATCCTGAAAGGGGTGCTTTGGATGAAGCAGGAAGAGCTGTGTTAGTGTAGATTGAACTGCATTCGCGTTGGTGAATAAGAATCCCCTAGACTGAGACAAGCCTTAGGCAAAATCATGAGGGAGGTTGGTTTTGAGGAGGTGGAGATAGGGAGAGAATCCAGGTCTCCAGAAAGCCCCTCAGAGACAGCAGCATTCAGAGCGCTTTCAAGGCCTTGTACCTGGCACAGGGAAAGCTCTCGACACATGTTCTTTGAACGAGTAAACATGGAAACCGAGCCTTAGGCTCCCTCCCAGCAGGGAAGTGAGAATTCATCAGCTGTCCCCAACTGGCATAAAAGAAGTTGGGCTGCTTGACTTCACATATGAAAACAGGGAGCTCAAGAATAAAAAAAAAAAAACCAAAAATAGAGAACCGACCCTCATAACTGGGACTAGAAAATTCTCAGTATCTGTCCTGGGTCATGGATCGTGCCCTGTTCCCAAGTTGAATGTTAGGACAACAAGTAAAGCAATTCTATTAGTGTCCTGAGAAAGGTTATAGAGAAGTCTAGAAAGGTCGAAAAACACACTAGGTTGCTATGGCAAGCTGAATATTTTGTATCTTATCTTTCTGTAAGAGGCAGCCATAGAAGTTTTTAGGCAAGAAAATGACCTGATTAAAAATTAACGCGGTCATTTTGAGAAAGAAAGGAGGGTCAACTCCAGTTAAGGAGCTAAGTTAATGAACAAAGATATTAAGTCTTTATGAGTAAAAGTCCATTAAAATGGACTTAGTTTAAAACCCAAGTGTGACTCACAACTTAAGGAGTTTGAATTGAAACCTTTTCACTTTATGACTTTTCTTACTATAAATAGAACCCTCACCCTTGCCAATAGTAACCACCAATTCTCATATTTGTGATTACAAATTACTTCCAATGAAAAAGGCCCTAACTACCCATCCTTTCAACACCAATGCTAATGTAAAATCAAGGATAAGGCAATATAGCATCACTTAAAGATCATCGAAGAATATGAAAATTTCTCCTTCTCAGAACTTATCATTGCAAGATGTCTGAGATCTTCATGCTCACTGAGTTAGAAATTAAACATTTTGAAGAGTAGACTTTTATTTTCAGTGGAACACATGGTTTCTGTGAGCAGCAAAGAAAGTATACACTGCTCTACGGAGACGTACGTGTAACACCATGTCTTCATTCTGAGATTCTTAGAGCTTTGATATTAATGGGTCTCAGCCAAAAGGATCAATTGTGATATAGCTTATGTATTTTTGGTTTATAATTGTTGAAAAACTGTACTGTTGGAGGTGGTTGAAACATTTATCTTCCATTTCCTCATGTTTCTATGGGTAAAAAGCATAGTCAGGTGTTGGAGTACGTACTTTTCTCTTTACTCCCTTTGGGGTCTCTGATGGACAGGAAGATTGTATTCTTGTTCTAGGCCTGACACTTATTAGGTGTCAAAATCTGGGCAAGTTAAACTCTTTGCTCCAACATTCCAGTGTTTATCTTCTCTCTCAAGGTTAAAAAAGTAATTTCAAATTCTCTATTGGGTAATTAATCAATCTGTGAAGGAAAACCTTCTGGCACACTATACACTTAAACACTGTAAAAGAGCATTGTTCATGATTATATTCGGTAAACTTTGTGAAAGCACTGTTCTCAATTTTTTGTTGGCACTTGTCAACTTTCGTTTAAGTAGTTAATGAGAAAGCCTATAGGAAGACAAAAGAGCTGATTTGGGGCTTCCCTGGTGGCGCAGTGGTTGAGAGTCCACCTGCCGATGCAGGGAACACGGGTTCGTGCCCCGGTCTGGGAGGATCCCACATGCCGTGGAGCGGCTGAGCCTGTGAGCCATGGCCGCTGAGCCTGCGCGTCTGGAGCCTGTGCTCCACCATGGATGAGGCCACAACAGTGAGAGGCCCGCGTACCAAAAGAAAAAAAAAAAAAAAAAAAGAAAGAAAAAGAGCTGATGTGACAAACACTTGAAGAATGGGGACTTATCTTGTCGGTAGGAAAAGAAATTCTAAATTTCCTATTCACTTGTACATGGTCAGTGAATAGGATTAATTTCTCTAAAAGCAATAATTATCACTTTCTGTTTTTTAAAAATTATTTGATGGTTGCTAATCAAATATACTACAGCAAAAAGTTGCATTCTCCCATAGAAGCAGATAATGCTCTTGCTAGCAAGATAACAGAAAATCAGGCAGCCATTACCTTATCTTTTTCCACATTTTGAAGTAAATTATTCTTTCACACATCTAAAAGAAAGAAAGACAATGAAGCTGCAGATTGATTGCATTTGCAAAAGATTCCTTGTGACTTTCATTTAGATATAATGAAAGTTCAGGAAGCTTTCAATTCAGTTTGCAGATCTCAGGAAGAATTTCAGAAATTTTATATTTTAGCTGATGAATTATAAGGTGAAACCTGGTTCTTAAATTTGTGGTTGCTTGTATATGTCAGTTTTGGGAAAAAGCTCTGAAAATATGAAGGTGAACTTCCTAAATCTGTCATTTATAAGTAAGATCCATCCTGTTGCTAGGTCCAGAGTTACAGAGAAGAGAAAGGTCTCCAAGGTTGTTATTGTCATTTTTTGAATGTTCATTATAAAAGTAACATAATGTCACTATAAAACCATTTTTAAAAACTAAATTGTATAAAATAAAAATTAGAAGAATCCTCTCACTGTTTAATTTTATTCCCCATTGGTAGCCTCTGCTAATATTTTAGTATATATCCTTCCATGCCTTACACACGCACACACACACACACGCACACACACACACACACACACACACTTTTTAGCAAAGATGGGATCACACTATTCAAGATGTTCTACAACTTCTTTTCTCACTTAACAGTATCTCTTTGACATCTACCCACATCACTGGTTTTAGATCTTTTCTGTTTAATGCTGCATGGTATTCCATTGTATGAACATCATAATTTAACTAGTGATGAGCACGGGATGATTTCCAGTTTTCACTGAGAAACAGTTAACATAGTTCTTGAGAGCCCAGACTCTGGCAGCAGGCTGCACGTGCTCATAAGCCCAGTTCCTCCACTTACTAACTTATTCAAATTACTTAACTTCCTAGGTCTCAGTTATTTCATCTGTAAAATGGGAAGAAATTATCACTTACCCTAGAAAGTTGTTGTGAAGAGTTAATAAGTATACAATGCTTAAATAGTGCCTTCCTCACTGTAAGTAATATGTGAAGGTTCACTACGGTATTTTTGTTGCTAGGGACAATACTGCAATCTATTGCTTTCATATATATCTGAATTTTAACTCTTGAACAGATCGTATGTTTTTAAGGACACAGAATTAGGCTGTGGTGAAAATAGCCCATGAACTCTTAGCCTTCATTTCTTATATAGCAGAAATGTTATGAACAGAAAAGGCAATACATTGCTCTGTTCATGGAACCCCAGTGCTAGAAACCATAAATAAAGACATTTATGTTCTGAATTTCTCCAATTTATCCCTATTTCCAAAGTCCTAGTTCAGTCCATCATCTTCCCTTGCCTGGGCTGTTACAAAAATCTTCTAACATCTTTGCCTGCCTGCTTCTGGGTCCCCCATCCCTTCCAACCAACCTCTACCACTGCTGCCAAAGGGACATTTTAATGTTCCTTAATTTCTCAAGGTTAAAATGTAAACTCTTTAACCTGGGATGCAGGGCCCTTTGTGAGCTTGTCCCTGCCTATCTCTCCAATCCTTTTTACAGCTCTGGCTTACTTCCATACTCCAGCCACACTGGCTTAACCAACACACATCTGAATGTACCACACTGTTTCATCCTCTGGAAATTGCATGCACAGTCCTCCTTCTTTGATTTCTGTACCCCCTTTGTCGATCTTTTGAAGCCTCCTTGTTTTATAAAGCCAAGATCTTGTATCCCCCTGTCTTTGATATCTCCTTTGAACTATAGCTTCTGAAAGGATTTCTGATGACTTTAACTTTATATCACCATTTTCTACCCTAATTAGGCACTTTTCACACTGCAACTATATGCTTATGGAAGTGCCAAACATACCAGGCCACAAATAGGAAGAAAAGAGCTCGAACTCTGATTTTTATAAGATCCTAACTGAATATAATGTCTAGTACATTATGTGAATGCTTTCTGAATTAATGAATGAACAATCTAAAACTGAGGCTCTACTTATTTTATTGGAAACTGTTTCCTTAGGTGTGGAGGCATGGTAAGGCTGTTTCCTTAGGTGTGGAGGCATGGTAAGGCTGTTTCCTTAGGTGTGGAGGCATGGTAAGGCTGTTTCCTTAGGTGTGGAGGCATGGTAAGGCTGGGGAAATGTATATACGTCCAGGGATGTGCTGAAATCTCTCAGTCGCCTGGGGATTTTAAAACAGCCTTTCATTAGTCATGTTTTACAAGTGTTGAATAGCACTGAGTAGGAATAGAAAGACTTGGGTTATGATCATGTTCGCACCACTCTCTGGTTATATGATCCCGAGACAGGCACTTATCTTGTGTTCATAAATTTAAAAATGAGGGAGCTGAAAGGAATGACAGCTAAGGTATTTTAAAGGTTGCTTTCCAGCAACTTTAAAAACTGAATGTAGTGCCTAAAAGAAGATTTGACCTGCTCAAGTTCATTACAGCTCATTCCCTTATAGAAACAGGTGCTTTCAGATCAGCAATGGCACAATGAGCAAAGATCCTAAGTGTCAAAACTCATCAAATTACTATTGTAATAGAGCGGATGATCAGGTTTGACATTTCTTTTGAAAAATGAATATTTCAACATTTCCTAATGTTCTAAAATAAATGTGGGAAAGGGTATTCCCAGGGCTTCTAAATAGCACAGTTAAAGCTGCATTCTATTTTACCAACATCATGGCTTAATTAAGGTCCGTACATAAGTGTAAATGATTACTGTTTACAGAGTCAGCTGTGTGATGTACAGATTTCCGTTGGTAGTATAATTAAGACTTCCAGATATTTATAAACATTTTTTATTTCAAAATGACAAGTCATCTTGTACTAAATTAATAAAAATGATCTAATATAACTGTCAAGAAAGACATTATCTTTCTTTACTCCAGATCATAAATTATAGGTGGAATATTCATTACCTCAAAAGGGAAACCCTGAATTCATTTAGCAGTCATACCCCATTCCCTCTGCCACAGATCCTGGTAACCACTAAACTGCTTTCTATATCCAAGGCTTTATCTTTTCTGGATATTTCATATAAAAGGAATCATACAACATGTGAAATAAATTAAATTATGGGTGAAGAAACACTAAACTGAAAGATTTGGTAGGTTTAAAATTTTTGTTTTATTGAATATTATTAATTTAATGTGTATGTAATGTGCTATTGATTTGATTGAGCAGGAACTGGCGATTAAACTTTTTTACAATAAGTTTTCACCATGCCTGAGAATGTTATGTAAAGAGGGCCTCCACCCTGGTTAGAGGATGTAGCATTCACACAATGGTTGAGAGACATCTGCTATGTACCAGGCTCCTATTTTATTATCATTGAATCATTAAAACAGCATCATAAGGACATACTATAAGTATTGACACCTTATGAGTGAGAACGATGAAGCTCAGAACGGTCAGTACAAGTTGTTTGATTCAAAGTCTATGCTCTCCGGGTAACACCACACGACCATCACCAAATAAAATGTAGCTAAAAGGGCAACATTTGGGGTATGCCTCTGGAGGGGACTGAATTGAGGGGTGATATAAGCAGAGAACTAGGGAAGTCACAAGGCAGTGAGAATTGTGTCCTTGTGTTAACACTTCTCAAATTTCAACAAGCAGACTAGTCACTTGAGGTTGTTGTTAACTGCAGAATATCATTCAGTAGGTTTGGGCTGGGACTGAGATCCTGCTATTCTAACAACTCCTCAGTGATGCCAATGTTGCCGAACCTCAGACCACACTTTGGGCAGCCAGGTGCTCACGCATCTTGACTGGTTCAGTACCATGGACAGTAGAACAGGTGGGCCACCACTACCATCTTCTCTGCCATTTCTCTCAAACCTCTAATATTCTCTATGGGTAGATTCTTGTAACAAAACACACAGTCAGAAATTTTTAAAGTACTTCTTGGATTGCTAGCAGCTATGTGGTGATCCTTCCCTTTATATAAGTAGGTACAAATCTGTCCAGAGGAAAGAACTGGGGCTTTATTTATTTATTATTTTTATTTTTTTGCGGTACGCGGGCCTCTCACTGTTGTGGCCTCTCCCGTTGCAGAGCACAGGCTCCGGATGCGCAGGCTCAGCGGCCATCGCTCACGGGCCCAGCCGCTCCGCAGCGTGTGGGATCTTCCCGGACCGGGGCACGAACCCGTGTCCCCTGCATCGGCAGGTGGACTCTCAACCACTGCGCCACCAGGGAAGCCCAGAACTGGGGCTTTAGAAGGGAGAGAGGGTGCCCGCGTCTGCATTTTAAAAGTGTATGCCACTAGTGCTACTCAGGTAGAAAGAATCTAATCAGGTTTATTATCAAATAGGGAATTCATAAAATATTTAAGTAATATCATCAGCCTCAACATTATAAAATATCTATTTGAGATATCTGAGTTGCACATTTGATGAACAGAAACTAGCAACATCTTTCTGCTGTTAAATCTACTCAACTATTAGCCACTTGTACATAATGAGAGGGAAAAATTTTAAATATGGCAAAATGCTACTCAAAATAACAGTGAAATTAAAATGATTTAAAATTTTAATTCTAAATGTATTTCTGCTACCTTTTACTTTCTTCTGGATTCTTTCCACCTAATTCCATATTTTAAGGATGAACTCAGGCAGATAATTTTCTTTGACTTTGTCCTTCTTTACCCCTTACTTTGAAACAGCAACTCTGGGTGCCGGAAAAGCTTGCTCAGGGGCTTTATGACTATCAATCTATTTCACAGCTGGAACAAAATAATTCAGATAAGAGTCTGGCAAACAATTCCATTTGTTTGCCATTAAAGATATTTTTATTTTCTGGTTGAGGAATTTTTTCCTTAGGTCTGGAGATGCTATGGGCTACATTTATGGCAAAAGCAAATGACTACCATCCCATATAAACCTTCTAATAAGCCTTCCCTTAACCTTGTTACACGATCTGCTTATGAATACTTGTTCTTTTTCATTTTAATATATGTTTTCAAAATGAATTCATTCAAAATGTTTTGCCATCCATCGGGCTTATATTTGTAGTGTACCAAGAATGAAAATGTTGGCTTCCCTGGTGGTGCAGTGGTTGAGAATCTGCCTGCTAATGCAGGGGACATGGGTTCGAGCCCTGGTCTGGGAGGATACCACATGCCGCGGAGCAACTAGGCCTGTGAGCCACAACTACTGAGTCTGCGCGTCTGGAGCCTGTGCTCCGCAACAAGAGAGGTCATGATAGTGAGAGGCCCGTGCACGGCGATGAAGAGTGGCCTCCGCTTGCCGCAACTAGAGAAAGCCCTCGCACAGAAATGAAGACACAACACAGCCAAAAATAAATTAATTAATTAAATTTTAAAAAAAAGAATAAAAATGTTGAACTTCACATTTCAACATTTTTTCTCAAGTCAATTCTTGATTCCAGAGGAAGAGTCTTCTTTTTTACTATGTTAACAGCATTGAAACAAGTTTGTGGTGTGTAACTAAATATGTGTTGAGGAACTGTGTCACAGGTAAAAAGAGTCTTACATGTATTATTTCATTTAATCTGTGCAAAAATACTTTGAAATAGGTTTGTTCCTACTTAAGGGATGGGAAAAATGAAGTTTCAAGTCCCTCTGTTAGTACATAGTTGAGCTTGAATTATAGGGAATGTTCTGTTCCCACTACGCACTCTTGTAAGATGGGTTTGTTCTAGTGGAAATTTACACATCTCAGAAGGACACTGTAAAAAATATTATATGTGAAGTGCAGTGCAGCTTGATGGTGAGAGCTTCCATCCATTACCTCAAAAGAAAATATGGAGCTAAATTCAAAATCCATTACTGACCTGGTACTTTTCCCAGATGGAGGGATACTGGCCATTAGCAGAGATTAAATAATTTACCTGAGTTTGAGCACTCAATGCCAGGGAAGAATTTATAAATAATATCTTGGGAGTTGCTTGGTCTACTGAATTGCAGATAATCCTCTGTTTATAGAATATTTTACCCCGTTTTTTCTGAGACTAATAGTAATTATTTTTAACAGAAATGTAAATAATTCCCCTTTGGTGATCTTATGTAGTCCATTTTTCGGCTTCTTTTTTAAAATCTAAGTTCAGAAATGAATCATCAATATTTGTGGCCAAAAGAATGTGCTTATTCCTTATTTCATGGCCTGCATCTTTGAGGGAGGCTCAGTCTTTCACTGTGTAACATGGCTAGATGACCATTTTAAATGTGTCACTACTTGTCTTAGGATGTCATGTTTAATGGTCCTGATGGACACCATGAGCCCATTCTTCATTTCCTAGAAAGCTACTGAACATAATCAGGAGGTATCCTCTCTCAGGAGCTTTACAGAGAAATGTGGGGTTCAAGATATTTAGTCATAAAAAGTAGAGGCTACGATTGGAAGGAAGGCACCATGGAATCACACTCCTTTAATGGGATGCCTGGGGAAATGTGTAAGAACACCTAAGTGAGTTGAGCAGTTGGCTGTGGGCTAAAGATTATAGAAACAGGTGGGGCAAAAATAAAACCACAGATGGTTTACAGCGGTGACTCATTTCTCCACCCCCTTCCAACTTCCAACCCTTTTAGTTTTGTTTTTAACATTTCGATTGTGAAATTTTTACTAAAAGTGCCAAATCTCCAAGTTCTTCTAGTCGAGACAGGAAGATTGTACCAAAGAAATCCATTTCTACAGCAGTCTCTCTTCACTGCCCTATCTGATTTCCAAGATTTCTTTTAATGTTAAAGTTTTGCATGGAATTCTATTCTCTCTCTCTCTCTCCCTCTCGCATACATTTTCCACATCCAGAAACAAACCCTTCTTGAAAATGAGATCAGCAGATTGCACATTGAAAGACACAAATACACTGCACTAGAATGCCATACTTGCCCTCTAGTTACCAGCTCAAATGCATTCAGGAGACACATAGGTACAACCCACTCCCTGCGCTGGTGGATTGTATGCTCTGTACCTGCCAGGGTTGTGGTTGGAATATCTGGTAATCCAGAGTTTTACATAAAACTTTATTTATTGAATTGACCGGCATATATATAACCATCAGTTCTGTCTCTGCGGAATAGGAGGTAACTATCATAACATTTTACTCTATGAATAGGGCACAGTCCCCACTCACAGGATGTTTGGGGGCAAGGAGGATTAACCTACACCCCTCCTTGACTGTGATGTTTGGAGTTGAACCTAAGCACTGCTCATCGAAGCCCTCAACGATCCGGTTCGCCCTCGTCCTCCCTGCCCATGACCCTCGCCCCCGAGCCGCTCTCCCGGAGCCCCTTTCCGGGCTAGATCTGGTGGGCGCTCCAGAGCGGTGTAGCTAGCGGACGTTCGCGGTGTCCGCTCCGCGCGGTGTTTGGCTCCGCTTGAGCAGCGCCCGCGCAGCCCGCCAGGGGGACCCCGACCCGCCCAGGCGGCGTCTGATAAGAAAGAGTCCGAGGGGCGTGGAGCCAGGGTCCTGCAGCGCCTGCTCCAGGAAAACCGGGATTCAGCCGGGTCTTCTCCACTCCTCCGGGGACTGGCGGGACCCCGGCTCCGAGACCTGGGGTTCCAGCGAGAGGCTAGCCCCGAGGGTGGGAGTGTCCGTTTCCACCCTCTGGCCTTCCAGCCCGGAGAAGAGCTCCTGGAAGCTGGTATTTTGTTCTCAAAGATAGGTTTTTGTCTGCGGTGATTCCCTGTTCTGGAAGTGCAACTTTGCGGCCGCTGCACGGGTCTTGGGTGCTGGGGGTCCTGGAGGGAGAGGATTGGATTTTGTCTGCATCCTCGAGGAGGAGGCTGGCGGCGAGATTGGGGGCGGCCGGGCCGGGGGAGTGCCCACGGGTCGTGGACGGCTGGAGCTTGGCGTGCACCAGGTCGCGATCGCGTGGCCACGCTCCTGGTAGCCCGCCCGGCCCCCTGCACCCCGTCCCCAGCCTCCTCTTCGGCGCTTGGGGCGTGAGGTTCGGTGGGCATCTTTCAGGAGCCGAGCAGAAAACTTTTCCCTTCCCAGCCCCCGGTCCCTTTTGTCTTTCTTGTGCGGTGGCGGCGACGACTGAGCAGCGATTCCCTGTCCCCTGCCCGGCGCACTGCGCCGGGTGACCTCCGAGGGCGGGAGCGCTTGGACTCCGTGCGCCCTACGGCTGCGGCCGGCGTCCCGGCGACCCACGGCGGGCACAGACAGCGACGCGCCCCCCGCCCAGAGGCCGCCGCCGCCACTCCCCTCCGCCGGCCCGCACACCTCGCCGCCCGCCCCCTCGCCTGACTCATCCGCCTGCCGTGGCAGCGCCGCGACCGCTGCCCGAGCCCCGCCGGGATGGGGAGCGAGACCGCGACTGCCCGCGGCTGCCGAGCTTCCTGCTGACGCCCCCGACCCCGTCGCCTCCTTCGCTCGGCTCCGGAGGCGCCGGACGTCGCACCAGCTCCGGGAGTGAGAGCCGCGACAGGCGCCCGGACCCCCGAGGCCCCGAGCTCAGGACAGGTGAGGGGGAAGGAAAGGGTGCTGCCGGCGGTGGGGAGGTGGGTGGGCAGTCAGTGCAGCTGAAACGGGGCGCTGCTTTATTCCCCCTCCCCCGCCCCGCTTGGGACCCCGGAGTTAGGGTAAACACTGTCTCCTGAAGTTTGCGAAATAAACCAAGCCCGCCGTCAGTTCCGGACTCCCCAGTCCTCAGAGCGCAAGAGGAGCCGTGAGGGGCAGCCTCTCAGAACCCGGAGCCTTGGAGCGCCTGGCTGGGTTTCTCCAAGCTACACCCTCCTTTGTCTTCGTTCCAGAGACTCAGCATTCTCTGTAAAGATGTCCACAGCGTAATTTATAGTAGTCCTTGGCAAGAGCAAAGTGTGGTCAGGGTTTCCTAAAGCAATATCTGTATGTGGTAGTATCTTCGTAGGCGAAATGGAGACGCGAAGCAATTGTTTGCCAAGTTCAGCACTATTCTTCTCCCTATGGAGTCTGTCCTTAAGAGAAAGGGCTGAGGGTTTGAAAGATTTTCTCCATTAATCATTCTTTTGCTATAATTAATTGCCCAAGCCAGCATTTCACATTTTGTAGGTACAAGCTCTCTGTGTGTATTTACTGCTGCTAGATTTCGACTGAGAAGTATGTGTATGTGTGTGTGAGGTGATATTTGTAATAAGAACAGTTCACTATTTCAATACCAGTTTCAGGCATTGGTAATGCCAGATAGTCAGATGCTTCACATTTATGTAATTTACTCATTGAAGTCAGACCAAGTACACCTTAGTCTGGTGTTGGACTAAGTATGTTGGGCTAAAGTGTCTCTTACCCGGATTTTTCTTCTAAAGACCTTCAGAAGTACTTGTGGACAACTGTACATACAGAAAACATTTCAAGAATCAACAACTATTCTTATTTGTCAGTAAGAATATTGAACTTTTAGGTTTTGCTGTCAAACCGAGTTCTGAGATACACTTTCTGTAGTGCTTTATGAATAAATTATTACCAGCTCCTATGAAAGCTATTTACTTTGCTGGTTTGTCACGTCTTGCGTTATGGAAACTCTTATGACCTTCAAGTTTGTTATTTGGCTACTGATACTAGAATATATTACCATTTTGTAAAAAGTAGGCTAAATTTCGGAACTTCTCAAATCTTACTTTATTTTTCCACTACTTTTTCCCCATACAGAAGCATCTGCTTTAGTTTCATGCTTTTCAAACAGCTTAAATGAAGAATAGGCATTCTTCTTAACAGAAAGTAATGCTTCTATTAAGTAGAAACTATAGTTAAATGCTTTAGTAAAGTAATGTTATGAGATATTTTTCACTCAAAATATATATACTGAAGGGTTAGGAATGATTTTCTCTAATGAAGTCCTACCACAGAGCTCATAATTGTGAGATGATTTAGGTATCATTTGTAACCCTGGTTATAATTAGCTTTGTATCCTAGGCTGGGGAATCTTTCAGTGAAAGAGAGTTGTGTGGGGAGCTTCTGTGTGCAATTTCCAGGCAGCTGGCACATAGAGATTTACCTGCTGCTTCCGAGTCAGGTCCAGAGAAACACATGTAGTATTCCAAAGGCACCCATAAGCAGAATGGATTCTTCAGGAAAGATCATTGTAAAGAATGATGGCTGCACTTGTATTCCAACTTGGAGGAATTATTAGTGAAGCTTTTGAATCTTCCCAGAGTGAGATCGCTATACTTGGACTTTTGTAGTTTCAGAATTTTGACAACAGCTCATTGGACGGAGAAAGATAACTACTGACATACAGAGGGAGTGGATTTGAACGGTTTAAGTTCTCTTATTCCCATGATAATTCTCAGCATAAAGGAAAAGAAATTCATTTTAATTTAGGAAAATAGATAAGAGCAAAAATAAAAGCAGATGTCACTTTTTACATTTATTAAACAAAATTAGTAGAAGATAAAATAGTCTTCATGGTAATGCGTATTACTTATCAATAGAATGTACAGTCTAAAAGAGGAGGCAGTTTTAAAATAAATTTCATTTAGTGTTGGTCTCCCTAAATGAGAGACTGCATGGGGAGTTCTGTCAAGCAGAACACATCTGCAAAAAGAACTTGTGTAGAGATGGAAAAAACAAATCTGCAGTGAGATGGACCCCTCATTTTATGATGGAAGATATGATTTGCAGTTTTATCAAGTGTATTCATTTCAGCACTTAAGATATATTTTGTCTGCTAAGGTCTGATATGTGCCCAAGCATTCAGAAAACATGGGTGAACCCTTGTTATGGTGCCAGGCTTGCTGAAGGACAGCAAAGTAGCCTCTCCCATGGGAGCTTACAGGCTGGCGGGGAGGGGACTGGAAAATGTGCCATAGATCGCTGAGCACCTGGAGGAGTCCTTGAGCATCAGGGGACTGGTTCATACTGGGGGGCAGGATGGTGGATTTCCAAGGACACTGGATGGGGAGTTGGAAAAGCCAAGTTGTTTTCCTGGCTGAGACACTAATGATGTGGCCCTGGGTGTGTTTCTAGGCTTTTCTGAGCCTCTCTGGTTTCATCGACAGACCAAGAACTTCGGACTGTGATCTTCTCATCCTCTTTTTAAAATGCTGCATTATGAGGAGAAATCAGGATGAGGTGTGGGTGGTGGTGGAGTGGGTAAGTAGAGTTTGGGTTGGGGAAGACAGGCTGTGCTGGACACAGGGAAAGAATAATGACCATGATAATAGAAGGTCAGGGAGATCTGACCTGGGGCATCTGGCCCATCGTTGATTATATGAGTTTAAAATACATAACAGGGGCTTCACTGGTGGCGCAGTGGTTGACAGTCCGCCTGCTGATGCAGGGGACACAGGTTCGTACCCCGGTCCGGGAACATCCCACATGCCACGGAGCGGCTGGGCCCGTGAGCCATGGCCGCTGAGCCTGCGCGTCCAGAGCCTGTGCTCTGCAACGGGAGAGGCCACAACAGTGAGAGGCCCGCGTACCGCAAAAAAAAAAAAAAGAAAAAAAAATACATAACAAAGTAATAAATAGCAACATTCACTTAGTACTTGATGGTTTTCGATGACTTTTCACACATAATGCCAATCGATTTTCATTACAACCACAAGAGTTTATTCAAGCAGAAAGGTGATGAAACCAGGACTAATTTCTCAAAGCACGTTTGCACCAGTACACTCCATTGCCTTTCTGTAGAAACAGGAAAAGCTAGAACACACTTTGGAAACCCTGTGTAAATGGGAGAGAGATATAAGGGTGGCATCAGATTTTAGTGGAGTTTCAAATTTCTGAGTAAAAATTTAGGTTACATTCTGGAAGGTAAGAATCTCCAATTGTGAGATCAAGACCTGACACATCTGGAACTCTGATTGTTAACCTTTAGTTTGATTACTCCTGTTCTGGGCTTCCTCCTGATCTCATCTCCCTCCCCATTCCCAGCAGGAGTTCTGGTGATTTGATTATTACAGTCATTGATAAGACTTTTCCAAGAGTTTTGAGTGCAATAGGAAAAAGGAAATTCTCATACAAAGCTGGGGATTCTTGGACCATTGTACTGTTAATTAATGGGATATGTTCCAATAGCAAATTGTGCTTTGGAAACTGTCACCAGAGGTGAAATTACACAAAATTCATGGGAATGTGAGCAAAGTGTGAAGAGGTGGATGTGTGCATTCCTTCCTACAGTGTCCTTGTCACTCTGCTCCAAGCACTAAAGGGGTGTCAAGTGCACTAAAGGGGGTCAAGTCCCCTCCCCCTCCCCCTGTGTTCCTGTAGAAGGGAGCTGATCAGGATTCATCTGGTTATACACTTGAGGGACCTACATTTAACTGCGTTAGGCAGAAAAAGTAGATTTATTGGCTCATGTGACTGGAAAGTCCAAACATGGACTTTGCTTTAGTCATGGCTGGAACCCAGAGCCTCACATGACTTTGTTAAGGTTCTTTCTGTCTCTCCTCATTTCTCAGCTTCTCTTCTTTCTGAATCAGCTTCATTCTGAGGCCTCTTTCTACGTGCTAAGAAAGGTGACCATTGGTAGTTCCAAACCTGCATCCTTTGGCTTTTGATCCATAGGAAAGAGAGGTCTTGTCTCTTCCATGTCCCATTTATAGAAATCTCCTGAAAGGGCTATGGTTGGCCCTGCTATGAACGTCATTGAATCGGTCTCTGCGTCCAGCAGACAGTGCCACTGCGACAGTCTTGGACTGGATCATGTGCCCAACCCTGTATATATGTGATGCTAGTGGTGGGATGGGGAAAAGGAGACCGGTAGAGGCACCATGATTGACATGATCTCTGTTAAGATCATATAGATCTCCCAAGACAATGAGGCTGCCAATCAAAAACAACATGCCTATTATTGTGGAGAATTGCCCCCTCCATTTTGAGACAGCCACTTGCACAACGATGTGAAGTTTGCACATGGAAGCAACTCAGGTGACCACGGCCATGCAAATTCCAGAAGTGGGACCTTCCTCCCAGCCAAGGCAAAGCTAGGTGATGAAATAATTCCCTCCATGTCTAGACTTTGCTAAGAGGATCCAGAATTTTTTTTTTTTGCGGTACGCGGGCCTCTCACTGCCGTGGCCCCTCCCGTTGTGGAGCACAGGCTCCGGACGCGCAGGCTCAGCGGCCATGGCTCACAGGCCCAGCCACTCCGTGGCATGTGGGATCTTCCCGGACCGGAGCACGAACCCGTGTCCCCTGCATCGGCAGGCGGACTCTCAACCACTGCGCCACCAGGGAAGCCCCCAGAATATTATTGAATGAGGAGCCCACCATTTATCCATGTCCATGTGCTTTTAGCAAATACCCCTGTGCCTTATTTCCAGCCTAGGGATTTTATTTCCAGAAGTCCTGGTCTTCTAGGGATCATTTGATTAGAGACCCCTACTTCGGGCATTATGAGATTAGACACCCAGTGACACAGTGACAGTTTGAACAAGGAAGTAAGGTGATGAACACAGAACTACTGTTTATACAAGTTTATTGAATTTGTGGAAAATGGGCAGAGGGGAGACAGCAGGCACAGATTAGGGTTACCACTTAGGAGACCTAAGGTAATAGGTCCCAAATTAGAATATTGGCATGTGTGAGCAACATTATTAAGGTCTGGTGAGGATGAAGGAGCATCTGTGTTGACAAAAACATTGGTAGGTTGAAACAGATCAAGGGGAGCCAAACCAGGAAGGTAGGCTGGGCCAGTAGATGAAGTGGCTGTGTGTTGTAGGTAGATTCATAGCAACTGGACTGTATCGAAAGGAGGCCTGTGGCCACCACGTGTCCTAGGGGCAAAACATTTTTATGTGTAGCACTGACATTTATTAAAGACCTACCTAGTATGCCAAGTCCCATGGTAAATGCTTTACATTCATTATGTTATTGAAATCTCATAAAAGCCCTCTACTGTGAGAAAGCTGAAAGTTAGGGAGGTAAATAAGTTGCTCAAGGTTATGTGGTCATTAAGTAGTAGACCTGGGATTCAAACCCTGGCAGTCTGAAACAAAAGCCTGTGCTTAAACTACGCAACACCACCTCCCAAGGTCAAGGTCAGAATCTAGTATATCAGGCCAAATTGAAGGGTGGGCCCCATATTGGGCCTCCCAGTAGGCAACCAGAGTGCCAGGAGTCCAGGTCAGACAGAGGGGATGGAATAGAGGCTATCAGGGTGAAGGTGTAGAGCATTCGTGCTCAGTGGCAAACTGGACAAGAGTGCCACAGTAAGAATAGAACAGGCGTAGATTCTTGGTTTGGGGTTTGGGTACAGGGAGGAAAGTGAGTGGGAACGGCATCAGGAAGTTGAATAGGTGGGCAGATCAATAGAACTAGAGCTTGATTGTTGATCTGAGAACAGGAACTCTGCCATCTGCCCTGCTTTAAATATCCTTCGTGGTGTAAGTCAATAAGAATACGGCATGGGCAACGGGCAACTCCTTAGAGGGAGACGGAGTTCTATTAGTTGTCAGGTACTATTAAGGGAAAAAAAAGCTAACATTTGTAGAGCATCTGCCATGTGCCTTAGATACATAATCTCACTGAGTCTTCATTAGACTCCTGGGAGGAGGTATATCTTGGCTTTTTTTTTTTTTTTTTTTTTTTTTTTTTGAGCAAGGAAATGAAGACTTAGAGAAGTTAAATTACTGCCTGAGCTCCTGGAGCCAGACTGGAAAACCAAGGAGCTGTCATGGAAACCGAGATATATCTGTATCTCCACCTCATCCTGGATCTTCAGGGAGACATCCTGGTCCTGGCAGGGCAAGGTCAATTTCAAGTCTGGGCCATAGACAGGGGGAAGTCAGCAGGGTTGTATGGTTGGGAAGGGACATCGTGAGTGAACGTTTAGACATCTTAATGTGAGCTGAGAGCAGGTCACCTGAATGGCGTTGTCCAGCAGGACTATATCCGGCTTTGGCAGAAAACTTAATAACCTAGTAGGTTTTTCCCCCTCAGTGCAGAATCGCTATCATCATGCAGGATAGATACGTCAGCAAGTCAAATGTTTGGAGGGCTTAATTTTAGTCACTGACTTCAGTTGAAGAGAAGGGACCTCTGCCAGCTGCCATGGCCTGAATTTACCTTTATACACAAAGGTACTTTTCCCAGAAATATGATAAATAAGAAATAGATACATATATGGAGAGAGTTGGAGAGAGAGGAAAAGCATTAGCACATACTGAATGTAGCAGGTATGTGGAATACACTCCAGCTATAAAGGTCTATACTTGAAGATGCTCTAAATGAAACTATTTACTGATGAAATATGAGTGATATATCCTTCCCCAACAAATGCAAGGTCAAATCGGTCTCTGTGTAATTTATGACTGGATGTAGATGTTCGCTGTGTGCAGTGAACTGTGTATACATATGATAAGAAGAAAGGGGACGAAAAGGTAAGTGAAAAGAAATATTTGAGACATAGTTTTGAGAATTCATAGCCTGTTTGGGGAGGTAGGACAACTCATGCGTAAACTTTTAAAGCAGCACGATGGCATAATATGATTTCGGAGTTGGCAGTACTTTTCAGAGTCATCAGGATCACAGTGCCAGCCAGTATTATGAAATACAAACTTAATAGTAGTAGGTGAACATAAATGTTATGGAAACTAAAAGGAGTGGAACCATCTGAAACCTGGAAGGCTGATCACGGGAAGCTTCTGGGAGTTCCGATAAGTATGTGTGGGCAGAAAGAAGAGACAAGCGTTTTCCAGGTAGGATGACTAAACTTCTCAATGAGCCAGAGACCACGGGGAAATGACTTGTAGTTGAACAGGTTGGGTTTGCTACTTGTTACAGTGAGGGAAAAGGTACACCACAGGAAAACATGGAGTGTCGCAGTAAAAGGGTGTTAGAAATGCGTGATTATAGGATTTGGTCTTGTAAGTGATTTGGGAGAGGGTTTAAAGAAGCAGGACTGGGCTCCCCTGGTGGCGCAGTGGTTGAGAGTCCGCCTGCCGATGCAGGGGACACGGGTTCGTGCCCCGGTCCGGGAAGATCCCACATGCCGCGGAGCGGCTGAGCCTGTGCGTCCGGAGCCTGTGCTCTGCAACGGGAGAGGCCACAACAGTGCTAATGCTATGAGTTTGTATCTTAATAAGTCTCATCTAGAAGGAGCAAGACTAGAGACGCTGACATTATAATTGGCAAAGATGCAGCAAATAGTCATTAGCCAGATTAGGGGAATATTGGTCATTTTGCGGGTTGGATAATATTTGTGGGGTTTTTTTGTGTGCAGATAGGATTACACAGTGGTCTTCTTTCTGTCCTGATTCACCACGGTCACAGAGTGGCCTTGTCTGGTGCAGATGCTCTGTGAAATCATTTCCATCCAACAGGAGGACTCCAGGGCCAGCTCCCGGATATCATGTCTACTGTGCTCTTTCATAAACTGCAAAGGATATTCCAAAGTGTACCCGATTTCATGCACCAACTGAGATTCCCATTACAATATGATACTGTTAGTGAATTCTTCTCTTGGAGTTATTGAGGTGATTTTCTTCCTATTTTGTAAAATTTTATTTAATAGCATTTATTAAGTTCCCACTGTTTACCAGGTACCCTGTTAGATTCTGGGGAGGTCAGGATGACAAGGATCTCAAGAATCTCATAATCTAATGAGAGAACTGCATGCAAGTCAGTGACTATGATGCCTTGAAATAAAGCTGGTAGAGATATGAGAATAGGTAAAGAAGAATAGGGGCTCCTGGGATGAAAGTGATGCTGAGAAAAGTGATGCTGTTTTGCAAACAGTGAGCTAATCACAGAGGTGCTCATAGGTTGGCAGCTGCTAAGGTATGTTTGCAGTTTTGAGAAACAGCATCTTTGGGCTGAAATGCAGTATGAACCCAAAGATTCTCAGTCCTCTCTCTAAACTGATCTTGGTATAGAAGAGGCATGCATTTTTGGCTCACTTGGCAAAGCAAGTATCAGATCAGCTCAGTGCAAGTATGAGAACATACATGTGCAAGTATTTGTGATACAGTAGACTTAGCATTTCTGAAGGGGTGTTATTATTTCTAATAAAAGCAATACATGCTTCTAATGAAAACTCTGGAAAATACAGTAACTGTAAAAAAAATCAGGGAGACAATTTGCCTATAATCCCATGACCCCAAAACACCCATAAGAGTCTGGCATTTTTCTTCCCCTTTATATTTAATGACGTTTTTCCATAGTTAATAACATATTACAATGAGCTCTGTTTGCTTAACCTTGTGTCCTAAATATTTTCCAGCTTCTTGGCAAGCTTTATTAATGTTGTATAATATTTGATTGTATGATTTACCATAATTTATTAACTATTCCCTTAAGATTCGACCGTTAGGCTGTTTCCAAATAACTGGTCTTATAACTGGCATTTTGATGAAATCTTTGTTCATATTTCAGATTACTTCTTTAAGCAAGATCCATGGAAAAGTAATTCCTGGGTCAAAGAGTATAAATATTTTAAGACCTTTGGTACTTAATGCCAGACTGATTTTCAGAATAAGTGAACTTGTGGTTGACAGTGCAGGGGAATCCCCCCTCACCGTGCCTGCACTAGGGGTTTATTTATTTTTTTCTTAAATGAGAAAAGCT
The DNA here is from genome assembly GCF_963924675.1 of Phocoena phocoena. NCBI lineage: Eukaryota > Metazoa > Chordata > Mammalia > Artiodactyla > Phocoenidae > Phocoena > Phocoena phocoena. The sequence goes on along the minus strand of NC_089230.1, from coordinate 31,957,604 downwards.
ACCATTTCAAAATGAGTAACAGTTCCGCCAACTGCTGATTTGGTTCCTTTGTACCCAAACCTCTCTTTTAAAGTGGAGGTTGGTCCAATGTTGTGATGGACCACTCGATTTAAAAAAATTTACTCACAAAGTGGTCCTGAATATTCAGATAGGGACCCATGACAGAGAGAAAATTAGCTTGTGAATGACTTTTTAAAGCCAATGACAGGCAGGCACATCGTGCGAGGGCACACTTCAGACCGTGGCGTGGAGAACCTGTGAGTGAAGGTGATGCTGGACAAAGGCCCCACTTTTGGGAGCAAATGCTCTGCCAAGCCCGCCTCTGTGGCTTGGCAGTCAGGTCCTTGCAGTCCTGGAACTGTGGAACATTTGGAACTGTTGAGCTCGTGGTCCCTACACTGTGTGAAGGGGCTGTCCCCCAGGGAGCATGGTCTGTTTTGTTCAGGGCTGTGCTCTCAGCAGGCGACCCAGGAGCAGTTAGTGCTGATGGGTAGAATCTGAGGTCGGCTGTGCCCTAAGGTAGGATGTGAACACCTGAGAGATCGCTCCTTCCCGAGCCCCGAGGCCCTCTTAGTCACTGATCCGCGCAAAACGAGCCAAACAAAGATCCTGAATTTGGAACCTTCTGGTTTTACTCCCTTTCCCAAAGGCAAGCCAACCATATCGAAGTGTCTAGTTTTTTTCGTTTGTTTGTTTTGTTTTTTGGCGGTACGCGGGCCTCTCACTGCCGTGGCCTCTCCCGTTGCGGAGCACAGGCTCCGGACGCGCAGGCTCAGCGGCCGTGGCTCACGGGCCCAGCCGCTCCGCGGCACGTGGGATCTTCCCGGACCGGGGCACGAACCCGTGTCCCCTGCATCGGCAGGCAGACTCTCAACCACTGCGCCACCAGGGAAGCCTGAAGTGTCTAGTTTTCAGAGTGATAAACCTTGCCTTATTGCACAAGAAGGAGGAACTTGGAGTTTATTCAGACCTCTGTGGGGTGTTTATTGCAAAGGAACTGTTGAACTTTACCACAGCAGCCGATTTGAGGTGGTTTCTCAGTGCCTGTTTCAGTTTTTCCACAACTGCCCTTTTGCTGCAGAAATAATTCACAACTACAATACAAATACTTCTGGTTTTCTTCTAAAAGTTGGAGAATATTATTATAGTGTTACGATTCCATTTTCTTCTGTGGATCTCAGTCAATAATTTGAGCAAAATTACTTTCATTCATTTGTTCACCAAATCATTATTTACTGAGATTCATTCAGTAGTTGCTGTTGAATTATATTTATGACCCATTTTGTCAAATGTGAGGTGTGCCTTACACCATGATAGTGTAGAAAACCAGGTAGGAAAGTATGACCTATACATTTATTATTTGCTCTCTGATGAAACATATAAAAGTTCTCAAATCATCATGTATAACGTAGTAAATGCAAGCTCTGTAGGAAGTTGATTCATTAATAATTGATTCAATAAATGTTATGTGCCAGGGGCTTCCCTGGTGGCGCAGTGGTTGGGAATCCGCCTGCCAATGCAGGGGACAGGGTTCAAGCCCTGGTCCGGGAAGATCCCACATGCTGCAGAGCATCTAAGCCCGTGAGCCGCAACTACTGAGCCCACGTGTTGCATCTACTGAAGCTCGTGCGCTCTATAGCCCGTGCTCCACAACAAGAGAAGCCACCGCAATGAGAAGCCCGCACACTGCAACGAAGAGTAGCCCCCCGGTCACTGCAACTAGAGAAAGCCCACGCACAGCAACAAAGACCCAACACAGCCAAAAATAATAAATAAATTAAAAAAAAATGTTATGTGCCAGGAGCTGGGGATAGGGTAAAGATCAAAAGAAAGGTTGTGGTGGAGTGTACATCCTAAATGAGGACGACAGGTCAGTTTCAGGAAGTAGAAAGTCCTATGAGAAAAGGAAGGAACCTGACGTAACAGAGTGCCTGGGGTTCTGTAGATCAGAAGGTCAGGAAAGACCTCTCTGGGTTTGTCATTTGAACTAAGACCAGCCTTGCCTATTGGGGAGGGGAGGTAGGCTTTATTTTCAGGGCACTGGGAAGCCGTTAGAAGGCTTTTTCTTCTGGAGCATGATGTCTGAGGTCATTTATTAAAAATAGTGGTTGAGGTTTAGAACGCTAAGCAACATGGTGATGATGGTGTTGGAGCCGGGAACGAAAGCAACGTTCGCGTTAGGAACTCCCTGTGTAGTTCCGCTCAAGATGTGCCCTGCATCATTATGTGGCTGAAGGCATCCCATAAATAGTATCTCCACCTTCAAAGGGTTTTTAATGTGACTACAAATATTCTATATTAACGGAAGTATAGTTCTGTCCATAAAATATAAACAGCTTAATCAGTCCCCTGTGAAGTTTTTATGTAAAGCTTATATTTTTTTAACTGTGCCTAGCGTAGTGACCTGTGTGTTGTACGTATTCAGTTAATGTTTGCTGAATTAATTATATTGAATCTTCTGTACTGTCAGTAAAATATCACCCTACGATATAAAATCACATTTAAGACAGAGTATTTTTATGAAAAGACCAAATTATTTCTTAGAAAAAAATTTAGATAAAATGTTAACTGTACTCTGAATATTAATTTTTAATTATAGTCAAAATTAAAAATTGAAATATTGAAAATAAAAATCTAATTCACAGCTATAATTATCTTCTTTATAGGCAGTATAGGTGGAAGTCTCTGGAAAGTCCACATGTTAGATAAAGGTTTCATTAGCAACAGTTGGTTTTATCACACTCTATTTAACACATGTGGAAATTCCTTCTTTATTTTATGAGTCTCCCTATCGTTGAACCAACCTCTATTCAGAAATCTTCTGCCAACACTGGCGTAGTGGAACATAGATGATAATAGCATATAATTAGTGATGTTTGTTAAGCTCATTGTCTTACGGGAGACCAAGTTCAAAATATACTTACTGAGTCATCAGACATTTATGGAGAGTGGGCCAAGTGCCATCCACTGTGGTCGGTTCTGGAAGTTAACAGGCTTCTCGCGAGGAACTCACAGTCCAGAGAGCAATCTGGTACGTACTTAGAGCAAGGGTGAGAGTTTTGAAAGATGATCTTTGGGTCTCCCTGAGTCTAAGCTTGGGGAAAGGAGATGGTAATGAGTGAAACTGTGCATTATTTCACAGAAGCCTTCAATGTGGAATTTGGTTAGGTTTTTTTTTTAAAGACAGATTACAAAAAGAAGACAAAGACAAAAAAAGGCAGCACGTGCTATCCATCTTCTGGCAACAAGGCCACCTGCGTCCCGATTCTCATTTCTACTGATATTACCCTGGGGGTTCCCCAGCTGCCAGTGACTCAGTGTTCACTTGGCAGGAGACCCAGGGACTGGCAACACCCCCCTGCCTTCCCCAACACACAACCCCATGAACCCTGCCCCTTTGGCTCACCAGCCTTGGGGTCTAGGGACCTAAGCTTGTCCTGCACATCCTCATGGGCACCACTCCTCCAGACCTTCATATACTCCTGCAGCTTTAGATCTGCTGTCTTGTCGGTTGCTAATAGAACATCACTTATTCATTGCTTTATCCATCCACTCATTCAATAAATATTTTCTGAGTACCTACTAATTTAGGCACTGGATATATAACAGGAAACAAAATGAAGTTCCTCAGGAGAGAGACAATACATGTATACTTTCTTGTGACAAGTAATATGAAGAATGAAGCACAGCTCAGGGACAGAGAACGCTGGGATGGGGGTAGTGTAGCCTGGTCACGGAAAGCCCCTGTGATCAGGTCTGAATGAAAGGGAGGGAAGGACTCATTAGAACGTCTGGGGGAGAGGAGAGTGCCAGGCAGAGAGCAGAGGGTGCAAAGGCCAGAGGAGGCAGCAGGAGAGGTGGGAGTTGGCTTGGAATGTTTGAATAGCAAAGATGCCATATGGGAACGTGTATATGTATATGTATAACTGATTCACTTTGTTATAAAGCAGAAACTAACACACCATGGTAAAGCAATTACACCCCAATAACTGTATATGTATAACTGATTCACTTTGTTATAAAGCAGAAACTAACACACCATTGTAAAGCAATTATACCCCAATAAAGATGTAAAAGAAAAAACAGAGCAGGGGCTTATAGAGGGCCTTGGGGCCACGAGGGAACTTTGGACTTTACTCTGAGTGCCATAAGAGGCATCTGCCAGGGTCCTAACCTACAGTGGGGGCTTTGCTGGGCTCAGTCCTCATGGTCCTTAACTAGTCTCAGAAGGGAACATGCAGCGAGTGGAGGCCTAGGTGTTCTGCCCCCTCGGCTGTAGGCCCGACTTGATGGGCCTGAACTCCAGTTCAGCATTCTCAGCAGTGATGTGATCAAATGAAAGTGACACGGATAAAGACTTTGAAGCAAGGATAACCCAGAGAATTCCAAAGGAGACGTTTTACTTTGGGTGTGAGGCGAATTTTGCTGTAGATTGGAAACTGCATTCACCGATCCAGAGTGTGAGAGCCATGAGGAGACGTTTTCATACAACAGTAAGAGATCTGAAGTCTGGAGAAGCAGTCCACTTTTGCTAAAGTTCACTTACTAAGTATTAGGTGCAGATACAGGATTAAAATCCAGGCCTTCCTCCTCCTGATCTTGGCTCTTGAAGAACGGGGTGACATACATGGGTTAAGGAGGAGAAACACGGTGATATTTGGCCTGAGATTAGCTACCTAATAAGAACCAGGACTGTCAGGGTTAACCTCCTTAAATATCAGCATTCATTTGGTCAAGAGATGCTCGTGGAGCAACTGCTGTGTTCTGGTTACTGACTGCGTGTGGTGCAGGGGGAACAGCGAGCTGTGTTCACAGGGTGGACAGGGAGCTTATGCTCTAGTAATGGGGGCAAAAAATTACATCATAAATAATAACTGTGGGACTGCCCTGGTGGCGCAGTGGTTAAGAATCCGCCTGCCAATGCAGGGGACATGGGTTCAAGCCCTGGTCTGGGAAGATGCCACATGCCGCGGAGCAACTAAGCACGTGCGCCACAACTACTGAGCCTGTGCTCTAGAGCCCGTGAGCCACAACTACTGAGGCCGCGTGCCACAACTACTGAAGTCTGTGTGCCTTGAGCCCATGCTCCACAACAAGAGAAGCCACTGCAATGAGAAGCTCACGCACCGCAACGAAGAGTAGCCCCCACTCGCCTCAACTAGAGAAAGCCCGCACGCAGCAACGAAGACCCAACACAGCCATAAATAAATAAATAAATAAAATTTATATTAAAAAAATAAGTGTGATTCGTGGCATGAAGACACACAGGTTGCTAGGAGAGAGGGTTGTGTGTCAGAGGGTCAATGAAGGCTCCCCTGAGAAATGTCTTGTAAGATGGGACCAGAGATGAGAGGAGCTTGTCTGGAGAAGATCCTTGCCAGAAAGGGAAACCCAAGCAGGGAGGTTGAGGAAGGAAGGAGTTGGGTTGTTTCTGAAGGACAGAAAGCAAGCCCTGTTATTGGTCAAAGTGAGCAGGGGAGAGACCTTGGAAGGAAAAGCTGTAAGCTGGGCCAGCCATTATGCAGTGCCCTGAGGGAAATGGTAAGGGTTTGGTACTTGATCCAAAGAGCAGGCTTTGCAAAAAAGAGGAATGGTGTGAACTGATTTGCATTTAGGTATCATTCTAGGAGTTTCCTGGTGAAGGAGTTGGAAGAAGCAAGAATGCATAAAGGAAGAGGTAACAGGGCCTTCGATCGGGTGGTGGCAGTGATGTTCGAGAGAAGTGGACAGTTAAAGACAGGTTTTGAAGGCAGAACCAGCAGACATTGGTAACTGAGAGCATGTGGGAAAATGTGGTCCAAGATCCTCCAAGATTTTAGCATGGATGGTGGTAGTATTCATATAGGTGAGGAAGACTTTTCCTAAGTTCCGTTCATGAGTTCAGTTTTGGACATGTTACATTGGAGTTGCAGGTGAGATATCCCAGGGGAAAGGGCAGGTAGGCTTTTGGACAGACGGGTGTGGAGCTCAGATGATAAATTTAGAATGGAGACGTAAATTTGAGAGTCCTTAGCTTGTAGTTGGTAATAAAGTCCTGGAGAGGATAGAGACCAAGCAAAGAAGGTGACTTAGGAGCATGCTTTGGGGATTTCCACATTTAAGGGTGGTTAGAGAAACATACAGAGAAGTAGCAGCCCTGGAGGTAGGAGAAAAGCCAATGGTGTGATGTCATTTATGAAAGGTACGTGGTATTAGCAAGAAAGCTTTGTTTGCCTGCTCCTTCCTGAACCCCTTCTGAAGATTTAGGTTCAATTTCTTTCTCCAATTAAACTTACAAGTGCAACCGTGATGTAGTTTAACCTATAAACTTTTGGGTGAAATGGGATTAGAAATTGCTGAAAATCTTTTTTTGAATTCCATGTCATAGTTGTTGACGCTAAATTAGAACAGAATAAATGCACGAATCATACCTTCACAAAAAAATCATGATAGAATAGCATATCTGAAGGTCATTTTCATTATCATGCTGGTTACTCATCTATTCCTACTATCAATTCCACTGCTGCCTTCCAATTTGGTAGGTCTTTGAACTTTTAAAAGCATTTGCATATACATTTTTAATTTAAATTTAAAAAAAAATTTTATTTATTTTTAAAATTTTATTTATTTTTTAAAGATTTATTTATTTTTGGCTGCGTCAGGTCTTAGTTGCAGCATGCGGGATCTTCATTGTGGCGTGCAGGATCTTTCACCACGGCACGCAGGTTTCTCTCTAGTTGCGGCGTGCGGGCTTCTCTCTAGTTGTGGTGCACGGGTTTTTCTCTTCTCTAGTTGTGGCACGCAGGCTCCAGGGTGCATGGGCTTTGTAGTTGTGGCGTGCGGGTTCTAGAGCGGATGGGCTCTGTAGTTTGCAGCAGGCAGGCTCTCTAGTTGAGGGGCGTGATCTCAGTAGTTGTGGCACACAGGCTTAGTTGCCCCACAGCATGTGGGATCTTAGTTCCCTGACCAGGGATCAAATCCACATCCCCTGTGTTGTAAGGTGGATTCTTTACCACTGGACTACCAGGGAAGTCCCTATATATACTTTTTAAAAATTGAGGGCTTCCCTGGTGGCGCAGTGGTTGAGAGTCCGCCTGCCGATGCGGGGGACACGGGTTCGTGTCCCGGTCCAGGAGGATCCCACGTGCCGCGGAGCGGCTGGGCCCGTGAGCCGTGGCCCCTGAGCCTGTGCGTCCAGAGCCTGTGCTCCGCAACGGGAGAGGCCACAACAGTGAGAGGGCCACATACCACAAAAAGAAAGAAAGGAAAGTAAAAAAAAATTGAGACATAATTGATGTATAATATATTAGTTTCAGGTATACAACATAATGATTTAATATATGTATGTGTTGTGAAATGCTTACCACAATAAGTCTACTTAAATTAACATCCATCAAATTAATGCATAGTTACAAATTTTTTTTCTTGTGATGAGAAGTTTTGAGATCTACTCTCAGCTACTTTCAAATATACAGTACAGTATTATTAACTATAGTCACCATGTTGTACATTACATTCCCCAGGACTTATTTATTTTATAACTTTATTTTAAAGCATTACTAGGTCATATGTTATCTATGTGACAGGCATTTTAAAGCTATTTTCTTTTCCAGGACACTATAAGGAAAGTATATTATTTAAAAGAGAGTTGCTTGGATAGCTAGCAGAAGACTCAGAGGATTACCCTGGCTCTTATTACAATTGCATTTTAGCTCGTTAAAATTGAAGAGAAAAGACACCTGTTATTTGAGGTTGCCTTTAGCCTCCCCACTTGGGAACTCAGCTTAGCCCATTCTGTGTGTGACAGTGGACCCTGAGGGAGCATCGCATCCTTGTTTTTGTATTTTCCTACAGGAAAAGACACAGTGGAAATTCACCAGTAGTACATGAAACTAATGTGCAAACTTAAAAATCACCCTTGTGTGCGCATTGTCAAATTATAGGGGATTAACTACATTTACATTTTCTCTAATCTTCTAATGTAGTCTTTTCATTTTTTTAACATTTTTCTTCATATTAAAAGATTATTTAAGATTCAGGAATGACCTTATTTATAGTATGAAGTTATCAAAACACTTAATAGTGCTATTATGTCCATAGTACTTTCTTAAGTTATGATTGAAAAGTATATAATAAAAAACTCTCCTGGACTTTGAGTCCTTTGGGAGTTTGCACCTTGCTGCCCAGGGTCCCCTGTGTCAATGAGAATCCTCCAGACCTCCTTTGGCACCTTTCTTTTGCTATTTGAATGCTTAGAAGGTGAACTTACCACTGGTTTTATCCCTCCTGGTGTAAGTGTCCATCAGTTACATAAGACCTTCACAGTAATGTGTCCTGAGAACTAGTGCCAGATACTCCTGGCTATATTTGATGATCTGTCTTCATGCTTACTCCCAACCAAAAAACAATTTTTTTTTCCCACATCTGTGCCTCTGCGTGAACCATTTCTGAAGATAACCTTTGAGGAGAGGAGTGGGGCCGTTTTCTGGTTCAGAGAGGACTTTTTATAAACTAGTCATGGAAGTTGACTTCCCTGTGGATAACTATGTCTGGTGCAGAAGATGAATGAGAAATAACTGTCAGCCCTGGATTACTGTGCTGGGGACTCCAGTAACTTTTCTGCAAGTGCAGTTCTTTTAGAATGTCAGCCATCTTTCTGTACAACTGCAGTACATTGAGTGACAGTCCCTAAGCTGCCTTGTGCTATGTCAGACACACATTATAGCATGATATTATTCCTGCAGAGTGGGAGAAAGCCTTTTTTTTTTTTTTTTTTTTTCTGTCGAGGTGCACATATAAAAAGCAGTCTGTGGAAAGAGGCAGAGTGCCATTTTTAAATTTAAGTGTAGGCACCAGAAAGGTTTATATGGTTCTTATCCTTTAGTTCTATAGTTTAGCCGATGAGATTTGAGGAATTGCTAATTAAAGGTTAACTTTTGAAAGGCTGGCTCCCGGACCTGCTGGACCATCTCTGAGTGGGATCCCATCTCTTACCTGCGTTTTCTCTTCCATTCATTCCAGAATCCCTATCACCTGGCTGAAGTGGCTCCCCTTCAAAGATATTTTTTAAATATAGAGTCAACTTTTGATTATCTGGGCTATTTATGATTTAAGTGAGATTTTGTTTGAAAAAAAGAGTCCCATTGCCAGGGATAATTTGAAAATCACTGGAGAATTTGCGCTTTACACCCTAAAAGCTATGTGATCTTGGTCAAGTTACTTAACCTCTCTGAGCCTTAGTTCACTCTCCCTAGCGTGGGACAGCATGACTTCCTTGGAAGCATGGTTGGGTTATAAAAGGTCATGTAAGTAAAGGGTCTGGCACAGTGTGAGACACGAAGTGGAAACAGTATGAGGTAGGAAGTCTGGGCGTCCTGTCGTTCCAGAACATAGCCAGAGGGGGAGTGTTCAGTGACAGTAGATAATCCAGTCCTTTCCTTGGCCTTTTTCATTTTGATGTTTTGAAACATCCATGGAGGTATCTTAAGAAAACTGAAAGTTGAACACTTGAATGCCTGGCAGTGAGAAATAATCGGCTTCCCAAACATAGTTCATAACTCAGCTGTGTATCTAGATATTACTCCCCAGTCTCTCTGAAAATACTGATCAATAAAGTATGAGCTGTCAGGCTCAAAACCCAATAAGTGTCTTCAGTTTCCATTTTTAATGTTTTCGCAAATCACATTTGGCTGGCATAGAGATAAAAATGAATATCAGAAAGTGGGGAATACTGTCTTCATTATGAGTACAGAGGATTATCATTCTCTTTTAAAATTTTTCTGAATAATTCTGACAAATATTAAAACTTTGAGGGCCAATGGACCCAAAGAATTTTACAGGAATAATATACTCAAATAATAGGAAAAAAGAAGAAATCATTTCTTAAGTACTTTCTCAACATTGTAAGTTGTCTTTATCGGTACTTTATAAAAAGTAAATTTATTCTTTATGAATTTTTTTTAGTTTATTATAAACATTTGTCATGGTACTGAAGTTTTGATAAACATACCTTTCTAAAGGCTGCAATGTGGTCTGCTACCAACGTTTTCAAATTATAGTTTTTAATTAATTAAAAAGGAAATATTGATTCTTGTGATATTTAAAACTTTCCTTTGCAATTTCTTTGCAATCTTGGGAAAGAAAAGCATGTTTTTCAGATGTATCATTGGATATTTTGGAATTTTTTAAATGAAGCTTAATATTTAACGTGAAGATCGGGTCACACTTGTTAACTTGTCAAGGGGCAGATAACTATCCCAGAAAGTTTTCCGAAGGAATTTTTTTCTCTTAGAAGCTTCACGGTGTCAGACACTTGGGGATTATTTTTGCTTTTCTTCTAATATTACAACAGTTAACATCTGGAGTACATTTATTATCTTTTCGTAAAAGGATTTATCTTTATTAGCATCTCATCCAGTGGTAGAGAGAAACACAGGAAGACTGTCAGGTTTAATACAATCTTTTGGATATAAATATGGAAGAAAGTAGTCAGAAAAAAGTCTTTATCTAGAAATGGGATTTTCTTTGTTAACATTTTGCTCCATGCATGCATTTTGGAGGAATTATCAGTTATGGAGACCACATGATAAAACTTTTAACTTCTTATAGCCTGAAGCTAGTGCAAGGTCTGATGGGGACCAGGGCTCCTTACTGGGACTCTGTGCCTGGAGGTGAGTGAGCGACAGTGTAGGATGACATCGGGGCCCTGGAGGACATGGTCACCTGGAAGGTGGCTTTCTATGATTATTTTTATTATCTCTTTATTCTTTCAGGGATCTAACAAAGTTCCTTTAAATTCCTAACAGTTTATTGTCAGGGATTTGGCAGGCCATTGCTTTTGTTAACCTGATTATATAAAGCAGTTGTCTTATTTTGCCAAAACTTCTCCAGTAAATACTTTTAATGCACAATAAAGATAGGCTGCTACTCTGGTGAAACACTCACTGTAAAAAAGTTTGCAGATCACTTTGTTGAGGAGGCTGTTTAGCAGGATTGCCCCTCATTCCTCCAGGTCTTTGCTCTCCACCCAAATCCCCAAAAGAAAATGTCCTTAATTAGAAGCTCATTGTCGAAAAGAAAAATTAATTTCTCTGCACTTCTGTAATTGTAAAGCTACATTATGTTCTGCTTGGAATGAAAGGAGGTCTATAACCTTGCAACCACTGATCTTGCCTGTCATTTTCCTTTTTGAAAACCTTTTCTAAGAGTCTGAGCCTCAACTAACTCATAACGCTATGTAATCTCACATTATTATAAATAAACCATAAGAAGAATTTTCAGATGAGTTTTTCGGGGCGACCTTTTGCCCTTTGGTCATGCTTTGAAATGCAAAATGAACAGTTGAGAATATTATCCTTCAGTTGAGAAAGAAACTCCTGTTCTTCTGAAATCATATTGATATTCTAAGGAAAATTGTTAATATATTTGCGAGCAAAGGGCTCTTACATTTACATTATCTAGAATTTTCCTGTATTCTTTATTTCACTCATGTGTATGTATCTGGGTTTATACAGCAACTGTATAGTCGTTGGGAAAAATATAAAGTATGGAAAAGTATTTCACCCTTTTAGGACAGAAAAGAAACCGTAGGTCTTTTTTTTTTTTTTTTAACATCTTTATTGGGGTATAATTGCTTTACAATGGTGTGTTAGTTTCTGCTTTATAACAAAGTGAATCAGTTATACATATACATATGTTCCCATATCTCTTCCCTCTTGCGTCTCCCTACCTCCCACCCTCCCTATCCCACCCCTCCAGGCGGTCACAAAGCACCGAGCTGATCTCCCTGTGCTATGCAGCTGCTTCCCACTAGCTAGCTACCTTACGTTTGGTAGTGTATATATGTCCATGCCTCTCTCTCGCTTTGTCACAGCTCACCCTTCCCCCTCCCCATATCCTCAAGTCCGTTCTCTAGTAGGTCTGTATACAGACTGCCAACAAACACATGAAAGAATGCTCAACATCATTAATCATTAGAGAAATGCAAATCAAAACTACAATGAGATATCCTCTTACACCAGTCAGAATGGCCATCATCAAAAAATCTAGAAAGAAACCGTAGGTCTTTAAAAGCTACTCGAGGTCATTAGCATTGAAACACTTTTTCTCCCACCTCCCCACAGCCAAAAAAAAAAAAAAACCAAAAAGAAGAAGAAAGAAAGAAACTAGTAAAAATGTAATCTCAGCAGGTGTGACCTTGGAACATTTTATAGTAAATTTGCTTTGCAAATTTTGCTTTGTTATTTTAAAACTTGTGCTCAAAACTCAGTATTCCTTTTTCTTCAGCAGCAGCAGTTGAAGGCCAGATCCTTTAACAGATTTCCCTGCAGGACTCCCAGGCACTCCCTCACTGAGAACCTATTTCTAAATCGGAAACCTTTCAGCTGTGTTGAAGGCAGTCTCACAACATGGCTCACTCATCAATAATCCTCTGATGCTGAGTGAGTGGGTAGGAGAAGGCCCTTTAATTATCAATTCTAAGAGGATCTGACCTTTATGGTCCATTCTAGCTCTATCATCTTGTGATATAGTATGTCTTCCTTATGTGCAGTTGGTGGTGCAAGACTCTGAAATGCATGAAAAGAAAGAAGGAGGGGTTACCTGTAGGTAACTGTCCCCCAGCCCTATTATGTTTATCATAAAAATATAAATCACATAACAACATTAAAGGCCTTTGGGAAAATTCCCATAATTCCTTTGTAGCAGAAAGGCTGTTTTGTTTGGGTAGTGTTTTAAAAGGATAGGTCATTGGGTGTGGTCTTTTGAGTGTGGTCATGTGGACTCAACCACATGACTTTTCAAGTTTGTTTACAAATGGCTGAGCTAAGGGAACTCAAATCTGTAGAGGGAACTCTAGACCAAAATCATGGTACAGTTTCCATACCCTTAACTGTGTTTCCTTGGAACAGTCATAGCTGAGGCTCTTTGGCTATTGGGTTTGGGAGTATTTAGGTTTAAACTTTTTTGTTTTAGAGATTTTCTGATATATTCATTGTTTTGTATATTTATTAGGTTTAAATTTTCTGATTAGAGTGACTCAGAGTGCTGTCCAATTGTTTTCTCTTTGGAAGTTTCAAAAATTCTGTTTCCCTTTGTGAAAGTAAGAAAGAATGCAAAGATGTGAAGGGTAGGTATTCCATTGTCTCAGAGAATTGAAAATTTACAGTTAGTTTCCACTTCTCAGGAGAATTTTCCCTTCACAGGTGGACATTTTCATAATGAGTATATGGGAGTGGAAGGGAGAAAGGCAAGTTCCACCCAGGAAAGAGGAGAGTGAAATTTTAAATATCAGTAACATCCTTATACTGTACACCAGTGGAGATCATCCTGTCCACTTCAGTAATCTCCAAATGAAGAGGCCGTGAGGGAGTTGATGTTCAGATGAGCAATAAGCCCTGCTTAAGATGTTGCAAAATGTGAAAGGAACTAGGATTATTCTGGAAAAGAGAAAGTATATTAATAGCTTTCAAATGTAAGAATCAGATACCTCCCTCTTTAGGGAAAAAACAATTCGAAAGGAAATGTGCTTAAATTACAACATTAGGAAATTAGCTATGTAGACACTTCCTAAGTTGATAACCTACAGAATGGATAATCAAGAGAGGTATTATACCTGTCCTCAGGGAAAATGGGACCTATTTCCAGAGTATGACAATTCATTGCTTAGATAAGTTCAGTGTCTGTTGATGTTACACGTGCATTCTTGATTATGTGTGTTTTCACTCCCTAATCTAAACTCATATAGCCCTATTTTTTCTACTTCTGATAAGGTGATTGATTTAGTGAGTGGCATAATTAGATAACCGTGCTTTCTCAATCTTGTCACTAGAAACAATGACTATTGATTTTTATGTACGTTAAGTACATATTTGATTTTTTAAAATAATTCCAGTACTTGAAAAATACGTGCATCAATCAATTATAAACACTAAAATCACTAAGACTGAAAAAAAGAAGCATTTCAGTATCCTTACAGAAAGCATATTTATTGCAGTTTATGTGAATTACATCAACCTCTGCAGGTATGTGTGCTTACAAAATCATATAACTCATGGCACTCACTGAATGGTGGTAATTTTAACACTGATCACTACGTTAAAGGAGAAGACAAGAAAACTTATTAAAAAAGCAACTGCTCATCATTAATCTAATAAAGGTAAATTGAATATAAATATAAAATAAACATAATTCGAAAATACTACTATATTCTAGCTTCATTATGTTTAGATAATTAGATAAGCCAATGATATCTTCATGGCCTCTCAACAAATTAGAACCTTAGGATATAATTTTAGGTTGTAACTATAGATTGTTGGATTTAGGTAGACTATAGAAGACCTTCTAATATAGTCCTCTGATTTTTACATATGAGAGAACAAAGATTTAGAATTGGGATCCAGTCATACTGCAAGATATTAGTGGAATATTAGTGGAAGCAGATTGGGAAGGGCCTGAGGGGTCTCCTGTTTCTCAGCCCAGGGCATGTTCTACTGTAGTGCACTGTCCAGAATGCCAGGTGTAGACTTTGAAAAGGGCAGTGAAGGCACATGCTGGGAATAATGTTGAACAGAGTAGATATATCAGTGCTTGTACCCTTAGGGGAAGAGGGAGGTGTGAGCCTGCAGAAAAGGATTGAGGAAAGCTTGGAGCAGGAACTTTGATTCACCAAGCCAGCTCCATTGTACATGACCCCTGTGAAAGGTGGCCTTTCCAAATGGAAAGGTAAATATTACTTTAGAACTTGAATTTCATCTGTCTGTGAAGGAAAATGCCTAACATTTGTTAGTGTGTACTCTGTGTACCTTGCTAGGTACTTTGTCCATGCCTTCCCACTTGATTCTCACTGTACCATGTGAGGTAACAATTGTGCATCTAAGAATATTCTAGAAAAGTGAAGGAACTTGTCCATGGTTGCTCGTCGAGTAAGGGGTCTGTCACTGGAGCTCTTGCTCCTTTGACATTATGTTGCCTCCCTCAACCCACAACTGTACCATCATCTTATGAAAAATTGAAAGTAAACGTTATATACTGGAGAGTAATATATAAGGTTAATGTGGATCCCAGGGCCCTCCACCAAAAATTTTTGAGTATGATAGGAGGAAAGCAGTGATACAGCTCCAGAATTTTGAGAAACCATTACTTTTATTTTTTTAATTATTATTATTTTTTTTGTGGTACGCTGGTCTCTCACTGTTGTGGCCTCTCCCATTGCGGAGCACAGGCTCCGGACGCGCAGGCTCAGCGGCCATGGCTCACGGGCCCAGCCGCTCCGCGGCACGTGGGATCTTCCCCCACCGGGGCACGAACCCACGTCCTCTGCATCAGCAGGTGGACTCTCAACCACTGCGCCACCAGGGAAGCCCGAGAAACCATTACTTTTAGATATAGGAGATCACAGCCAGATTTTAACACCATCAGTAGATTCTGATGATTTACTGAATTTCAGATTTTCCCAGAAATTTCAAACTGTCTCAGTAAAATTTCCAGGTTAGTTGTGCTAACTAAGTAAAGGACATATGTTCAAACTTCTGTGGGCTCATTACATGGGCCCACTTTGTCACAATAAAGCTATAAATTCTCCACCCAGTTTTTTGTTAATATGCTTCCTTAGGAAGGTTTAACCAGGTAAAAATTGCTCATATAGACAATTGAGTTACTAATAAAAGTTATCCTGCTTACAAGTACGTGAAGCACACCTCAAGAATGGCCAGAAGTGTTTTGATTTCTTGGATGTTCTGCTTAACTAAAAATTACTCTGAATGCTTTATCAGTTTCCAAAAAAACTGTATGAAAAATTAAATGCCCAACAGCCTTCAAACTATTTTTGACTACATAATTTAATTTTTCTTTGATTATAAAATTTCAGCCCTGATAGACATAATTATAAATCATACAATTTTACTTATTTTATCTCAGTTGTTTGGATTCTGGAGAAACGAGATCTCATTATACCTCTCAGTCATCTAGTTATTTTTCTTCTTTTTCTTTTCTTTTACTTTATTTTCATTGAAGTATAGGTAATTTATAATGTTGTGATAGTTTCAGGTGTATATAGCAAAATGTTTCAGTTATACATATATATATTTATTCAGATTCTTTTCCATTATAGGTTATTATAAGATATTGAGTATGGTTCCCTGTGCTATACAGTAGGTCCTTGTTGTTTATCTATTTTATAGGTAGTAGTGTGTACCTGCTAATCCTGAACTCCTAATCTATCCCTATCCCCAGCCCCCCAGTCATCTAGTTTTAACCAGGAAGCATTCTGAAGTTCTTCACTGTAGCTAAATAGCAAACTTGACTGAGTCCCATTTTGGTGAAATACCAGGTGCCTTGTGTCATGTCAGGTGAGTGTGAGCTATGTTCTGCAGGGTGCTATCACGCAGAGGGCGGGAGAAGCAGAGGGTGACATCAGCGTTTGGAGCAACACCACTACTTTCTGTGTGGTCTGAAGTATGTCATTTAATCTCAGTGAGCCATTAATGAATTGACAAAGTGAGGCTAGTACTACCTGCTTCACTGGATTACCCTGAGGCTTCAACGATAAAGTATGTGAAAAAGCTTGCTAAATTAGCTTTCTTTATACCCTTAAGAGTGTGAACCCTGCCTTTCTTATGAATATTTCTCCTCCATATCATGGGGGGATTGCATTGCATATACTAGGTGCTTAATAAATGCTGATAATGGATTGGGACTGTGAAAAAAATACGGCTCGGCAAGGAACACGGGTCCACTAAGATCAGATATCCACTCATTTCCTGGCAGATTCCTTCTGCTGGAATCCACTCCAATGCCGAGGTTGTGCTGATCCTCCAAGGCAGCCCCTTGAGTGTTTGGTCCCTCTGCCCTGGACTTTGCTCTCCTCCATTAGAGCAGAATTTCTCAACCTTCCCACTATTGATTGTTTGGACCAGGTAAACCTTTGTTGGGGAATGTCGTCCTGTGCATTTTTGGATGCTTAGTCCCATCTGCCAGTAACTTCAGCGTTAAGAGCAGACCAAGTTGAACAGTAAAAAATATCTCCTGACATTGCCGCTTGGCCTCTGGGGACAAAGTTGCCAGCAGTTGAGAATCACTGTATATCCAGCATCCCTGGATTTGTACGTAATAATCAGCTTGCCTGTACCTCCTCCCAACCAGACTGCCAGCCCCTAGGAGGCTGCACTGTGTCTTTCTCTGAGCCTCGGCTCCCACACAGGGCAGAGGTGCATTGAATATGGAAAGAAAAGGAAAAGACACTTAAAGAACTAATCAATTATAGTAACTGCGTTGGTTCATTATATGAATTTTTTGTTTTCTTCTGGACCAAAAGGGCAAGGATCCACCATAATCTCAAGTCTCTTTTCTGCTACCACCTCGTTCTCAATCTTCCTTTCCCCCGTGCCCTGATAGTTGACAGAATTATGCAGTGTGTTCACTCAAAGTGGCATTGGATACTTGAGACTTTAGGCTTCAAGGTCCAGGCAGAGATCAAAGGCGCCTCTTTCTCTCCACCTCTTCTTTTAAACTTTATAACACTTTCTGCACCCAGGCTCCAAGTACCACCTGTACCCTGAAGATTCCTAAACATGTATCTTTAGCTTAGAACCTCCCTATTAATTCCAGAATAATGTTTCCTAGCCCTACTAGAGATCTTGTCTTATATATTTCACAAACTCTGGAAACAAAACCAGCGTGTATCCAGTTGAAATCATGATCTTACTTCCTTGCCCCTTTTCAACTTCCTTCAGGATTCTTTATCCCAAGGACTGGTGCAGGGCTCTGGAGTCAGAATCTTCCTTTGTTCTTTGATAACTCAGTGACCTTGGGCATATTATTTCTGCTCTTGTTGCCTCATCGTCCTCCTCTGTCAAACGGATACCGATCTTCCAGGGTTATTGTGAAGATCAAATTAAGTAATGCATGTAAATCACTTAGAAAATATTGCCTGGCCTGCTTAATAAATGGTAGATGTTGTTATTGTCCAAAAACATGCCTTCACCAGGTATCTGAGAATCATCTCTTACTCCTTTGCTCACCGTTTCCCTGGTCCCACCCAGCAAATCCCTACAAATCCCTTTTGTTAATCCCACCTGTCATTTCAGTTCAGTGAGGCCCATTCTTATCCATTTTAAGTGCAATGGCTGCAGTGAAGACTTTGGTCCTTTCTTGCTTAGATGGTTACAGCAGTCCTTAAAACCAGCCTTTCTGCCTCTAGTTCCACCTTCAGCCTATCTGTTCTTTGTTTTGCTTCCTGGGTGGGGATACTCCTTAGTGTTTCCCGTTGCCTTTATAATGAAGGTCAGCCTCTCAAGCATGACGTGGATGGCCCTTGGTGACCTGCTTACCTTTTAGGCTCACCATGGGTAATATCCCAACATGCTTTAGCAATCAGACCCTAACATGCCAGGTTCACTCACGCTTCCATGCCTATGCCAACTGTTCCCTCCTCCTTGTTTCTTCTCTTTTCTTTGTTAAGCTAACGTCTATTCATCTTTAAGTCAAAGTTCCATTGTCTCTTTATCTTAGAAGTAGTACTTGACCACCCTTTGCTGAAATAATTTGTCCACTATGTGCCTGTGCTCTTACCACAGTAACACTCTGCATAGGTATCTTCTGGCACTTACTGTGATGACTTATGTTTCTTGATTGTGTTTCCCACTAAATTGTGAATTTTTTTTTTTTTTTTTTTGGCCTTGCCACACAGCTTGTGGGATCTTATTTCCCTGACCAGGGATGGAACCTGAGCCTTCAGCAGTGAAAGCACGGAGTCCTAACCACTGGATGGCCAGGGAATTCCCTAAATTGTCAATTTTTGACATTGCATTCATTTTGATTTCTCATCCATTTTGGTTTCCCTAGTGAGTAGCTCATTTCTTGGCACAAAATAAGGTGACGACTGTAAATAACTACTATTTATAGTTGAGTAAAGCTAGGGTTCCATAAGATTGAGTCAGGCAGTGTAGACTCACAAAACTGCAGGAACAAAATTGAATCAGAATAAATTGACAGAATTAACCAGCAAAATTAGGAATGAAGAAACCATGTAGGTATCTCTATTGGATAGAATCCAGCGGTCAGTAGTTACAGAAGCTTAAAGCTGAGATCAGGTTAGAAGTCTTAACCGAGAAAGCTCACCTGTAATAGATAATAGAGGGAGGAATTCCAAAGGGTCTGGGTGTTCAGGCATGCTGCCTTCTCTTACTGTCGCTGAGCACTAGGGAGACACACCAGAAGGAAAAGTGAATCAATGCTTATAATAGAGTGCTATTTAAAAAGGTATACACCTAGTGTTATGGCAAGAGAGATGAAGTAATTTTGCAACAAATGGAGTCATTGCCTGGGGGCCAGAAATGACCAGCTCAAACATCAAAGGCACATGCGCAGTGGGCAGATAGTTTACAGCAGTTTCGAGCCTCCAGTGCCAGTAACAGCTGTGTATAAAGAGCCTGATCAAAGATGGGGTTCAGCAGGCCACACTGCCTTGGGATCACATGGCCCGAGCCACAAAAGGTACCAGTGTTTTGTCATTTTCTACCTAAGCGTTTTTAGACTAGTTCGCTGCTAAAAAGCAGTAGTCTCAAGAGTCCTTTTTCAGGAAGATCATTTTTCAGGCCTGACATACAAAGTGGGGAAACATGGTGTACAGCTTTCTCAACATTAAGGAGGTGACCAAAATATCATTTAGTGACATCACTAATTATTTTAACCCATGATTCCATCGAAGGAACCGTGTTGTTTTCTGGTTGGGCAAAGGAACACATTTCTTTGTTGTTCAAATATGTGCCTTTTATAAATTACATTTGAAAATTCTCTAGTCATGTTTTATCGTTTGAAATGTCATCTCATCTTCTCAGGAAGGATTTCTCTCCCTCTTTTTGATCTGACATATCGAACAGCACATGTTGCCCTTCAATTAGAGTAATGAACAAGTTTCCACGCCCGTTATTTGTACATTGCTTTGTCACTGAGGTGAAATAGCAGTGAATTGCATCCCTGGTTTTATTTAAGGGATTCAGTAAACTGTATTTGTGAGTCAGCTGTTAGAGTTTGACGTCAAATTTCATCCATTTCTGAAAAACCTTATACCAACCCCAGATTTGGGTCTCGACTGCTCTGTGTGGAAAATGCCAACACCCTTCCTCTAAACCCAGCTGAGAATCTGTAAGCCTGGGACTGCTTCAAGGGAAATGCAGAACTGCTGCGCAAGGAAGACCTTTTATCAAGGCTTGATCTGATTTTGCTGTTTCACAACTGTCACACTGAAATTCCCTTCCGTTCCTGCAGAAGGGAATACTTCCTTCTGCCAGCAGGTTCCTGCCAGGAGCTGGAATGCATCCCTGTAAATACTCAGAGTAGCGGGGGTGGAAGAGCTTTCTTCTCTCCCCACGCTGCTTCTGCTTCGGGCAAAGGTTTGGGTATTGGCAGGGGCGCCCCGCCTCTGCACAGTCTGCTCTTGGAGGTGGGGAATTCCTCTTACTTCCAATTACCAGTTTCTTTACACGTGGGAGGACATTTTTGGGCACGGATTAGCCTCTTTGCTTCATGTCTGGCTGACAGAGCCCTTGCTGATTTATTTTTTGGCTTTTTTTATGCATTTGTTAAGATGTCAAATGGTACATACAGAGCATTGGAGTGAAGGCTGAATTTACATTCTGGAGCTTCCAGTAGGTATGGGATGTTAGAAGTTCTGTCTTGGGAATGAAAGTTATAGTACTGGGTAGATAGAGGGTAGTGGGTGTGATTTACTTGCCTTCTCGCAAAAGTCTCAAGACCCTTTAGTGAACAGTGAATCACAGAATCCTAAGCTTGTAAGTGGGTCAGGATTTGAAAGTTCATGTGATCTATTGCCACGTGATCTGTTGCCTTCATTGAGGCTGAGAACACTTAAGTGACTTACCGATGGCCACCCAGCTGGCCCGTGCTAGAACCTACGCCAGAACACTGGTCTTCTCTCTTTGTCTTGCATTATTTTCACTATATCTCAACGCTTTGAAAGTAGTACACTGAGTAGAGCACTCAGTACATTTTATTAGGTATATCGAATACCTTCATTGTAGTTTCTGCATATAGGATGAAAAAAAAACCCTCATCCCTTTCCCCACCAAAACAATCCTGACTAGCTGCATAGCCATACTGGATGGATTGGCTATAATTCTTGCAGCTAGATTGAGTTTCCTGGAAAAAGGGTCATTTCAGTAGTTTTCCCTTCTCCCAAGTGGCTGGAACCCTTAGTTGAAATGCCAGCCAGCTGAAACATGTCAAAATCAATCTGTAATTTTGGAGCAGTTCCAATCGCCTGCCCTGGACAGTCTGTTCCATTATACTATCTGAAACATTAATAGCACATTTGTGAAAGCATACTCAGGAAAAACAGATCTCACAAATTGTTTCTTCAGAGGGAATGATTACATAAACAACTAATTTGTGTGAAAGTAGCTCAGAAAATATTTCAGGTTCTGGCTGAGAATCTTAAATGCTTAATTAAGTAATTTTTACAAAGCTCTTATGAAACCTGGCATCAGGAAGTGTTTTTTTTTTTAAATAAAAGGTGAATAAACTATATATCTGTTCATAACAATTGCTTTTAAATTCACTGGTCAGCTGGGGAAGGTTTTGCTGGTAGTGATGTTAGAAGAGGCTCGCCACTCATTTCCTTGACTGCATTGTGTTATGTATTCAAGAAGGTTACTAGCTGGATCAAAGTCTGATTGGATTTTTTTAAAAAAACACTGATCTTCTGACTTGTAGTTTAGTGCCCTTTACCTTAGAGCCCATGATTTTATTTTATTTTACTTATTTATTTACTTTGGCCACTCCACACAGCATGTGGAATCTTAGTTCTCCGACCAGGGACCGAACTCGCGCCCCCTGCATTGGAAGCACAGAGTCTTAACCACTGGACCGCCAGGGAAATCCCCTGATTGAATTGAAAGCAAATGCTGCATATAATGGTAGTTAAAATATAGAGAGCATAATGGTGTGGTCTTTTTTGATGGCAGTTCTAAAAAGGGCAAGGATATCAATTTTGTGATGGTGCCCTTAGTAGCTAAAACTTAACACTTTAATGTCTTCATCTTCCTCCTTGGACTAAGTATGAAAATGCTAATAAGGGACATTTGGTGTTGAAATCATTTTCAAACAAAAGTATCAGACATACTTTAATTATGAACTTGTGTGCAAAATCTATACGGTTTACATTTTTAGGGGCCTTAAAAATATCAGCGAAAGCTTTAAAAAACGTTCTCCACTCTCAGACTTTATATTTATTAGTGTTTCTGACATTTATGGACATGGGGCCAGAAATTTCTTACACATAGTGGGTGTTCTGCAGATACTGGCAGGTGATAATATAAAAAGATATAAAAAATTTAAGGAAAATCTTTTGCACCAACTTTTTCTCTATGTATTTTCTAAAATTTACTTTATTGAAATATAGTTGATTTACAATGTTGTGTTAGTTTCAGGTGTACAGCAAAGTGATTCAGTTATACATATATATACATTCTTTTTCATATTCTTTTCCATTATGGTTTATCACAGGATATTGAATATAGTTCCTTGTGCTATACAGTAAGACCTTGTTTGTTTATCCATTCTATATAGAGTAGTTTGCATCTACTAATCCCAAACTCCCACTCCCTCCTTCCTCCACCCCCCTTGGCAACCACAAATCTGTTCTATAGGTCTGTGAGTCTGTTTCTGTTTTGTAGATAAGTTCATTTGTGTCATATTTTAGATTCCACATATAAGTGATATCATATGGTATTTGTCTTTCTCTTTCTAACTTACTTCACTTAGTATCATAATCTCTAGGTCCATCCATGTTGCTGCAAATGGCATTATTTCATTCTTTTTTATGGCTGAGTAATATTCCATTGTATATATGTACCACATCTTCTTTATCCATTCATCTGTCAATGGACATTTAGGTTGTTTCCATGTCTTGGCTATTGTATTATTTATGTATTTTTGTTTGCTTATATTGTTATTGGAATTTTGAGAAAATCCTCAGACATTTTGGGCTTTGACCAGTTTTATTTTTGAACTAAGAATATTCCAAATTGGTGAGATAAAAGTTATAAAAAAAATCAAATTTCCCAAGAGGAAATGAGGGAGTTGGTTTTTGAGACTGTTGTTGTTGGTTTTGTGAAAATAATACTCAACTTTTCTCTTAAAAAACAAATCAGATAATTTAGAAAAGTATAAAGAAATAAATACAAGTCAGTGCAACCTTCATACTCCAAATCTGCAGTGGCTTAATTTCATATTATTTCTGTCACTGGCAGCCTTGCTTCTCTCCTTCTGTCTCTAGGTACAGCTGCACCAGGTAAAAACATTTGGGAAAAGCACATGGATGGAACATTCTTTCTTGTACTCCTCACACTAATGGTCCCCCCCATGCTGAGAGGTATCTGACATGTGACTGCATTAGTGATCACTAATTACTACTTTGAATTCTGTTGATAAATGTAACAGAACATTCACAATAATTAATTTTTGATGACAGCAGATCACAGATTTCCATGAGGGATCTTCCTGGACCAGGGCTCGAACCCGTGTCCCCTGCATTGGCAGGGGGATTCTCAACCTCTGTGCCACCAGGGAAGCCCGAGTCATTCTTATTACGGAAACTTTGAAGAATTGCTTTACTCACTTAAATCCACTGCTGTAGCAGTTTGTTTTGATTTCTTCTTACCATGCACTTTCCATTAGTTGATTTGGTGTCATGGTGGGAGAGTCACTTCAAGATGGAGAAATGATGTGCATCACATCCTTGTGAACAGTCACTCACCTCTGACAGCTGGATTGCTCAGGGCTGCTGGAGACAATGCCACAACCTTGCACATCACTGCCCTTACACAGTTGTGGTCTCCAGCCCCGGGTGTGCTTTCAGCACTGCTCAGAGGTCCTCTTGGGAGCCTCTTGTCCTCTTCCTATGCCAGCTCATACCGCCCTCCCCAGGTTTCCTCACCCACTGCTTTCTGGTCCAGATGACAGACTTGCAATGCGTACCACCTCACTGGACCACAGCCTCTCCACGTATTGGACAGATCCATATGAAATTGCCAATGTTTGACTGGTTTTGACTTGCAAAGTCAGCAGCTGCATCTGCCTCAAACTAATGTGTGCTTCTTCTCATATTTTCATCCTTCTGTCATTCCCTGACTTCTAATAAGGAATAGATGACCCTCTTTTCCAAGGTTCATTCATCCATCTCAGGAACCCATAAATCGTTGCTCTTCTGGGATCCACCTCCAACAGTTATCCTTGTCTTTTCATAACTTCCATTTCTAACTTTCACCTTGGCTCCTTTCCATTAATATATAATATAGCCAAGTTATTTCTGTCCTTTTATTTGATTTTGAAAACTATATACAACATACCACATGTATAAAGGAGAAATATAAAATGTATGCACAGTTTAACACACACAACCTAGCTTAAAACTAGACTGTTTCCAATACATCTGAACCACTTGTGTACTCTGATCCTCTTCCTTCTCTCCCCCAAACAATATCCTGAATTTTATATTATTTTCTCCCTTTTCTTTATCATTTAATCACATGTGTATGTATCTCTTAAAAATCTTTTTGCATCTGAAAATGCTTAAACATATTTTAAGTAACTTCTGAATAACTATGATCGAAGCAAAATTAATTGGAAAAAATCTTACCGAATGTTTCCTTTTATCCAGGGATTCAGTCACTTTGGAAAGTGACAGGGATCAAGATTGTGAAATATGACACATGTTTGGCATCAGGATTAACAACTTCTTCTCATTTGGGCCAGGGTCTTACTATAGTAGGATTGCTGTGCTTAAGAGATATATTTTGTCTGCATTAGCAAAGATTATTAAAATAATGATCTAGGTAATTCAAAACCAAACCTTTGTTGCCTAAATTATCTCTATTCAAATAATTATCTCAATAATTTAACATCAGTTACACCTTTACATGAAGATACTCTTTACATCTATGTACACCTATGTACATGAAGATACCTATGTACATGAAGTTACTCAATTTGGCCAATATCATAAATGCCTACGATGTTTGAAACACTGATTCGGGCTGTAAGAAACCCAGCAATGAATAGGAGAGACAGCCCTCAAGTTGCCACCAATCTAGAGGAGAAAAAACCCAAAGTAGACAAATAATGTATATTGCAAATCAGCCTAAAAATGGCATTTAATAAAGAGAAAAGGTATATAAAGGTTCATGTGAAAAGGGAGCTTGACTCTCACAAACTTTGAGACAATTTTCTTTTGAAGCAGATTTAAGACTACATCTCAGACCTGATTTTTGAATTTTCTGTCCTCTATCCTTTTATTTTTATATAACAACTATGCTGATGTATTACTTACATACCGTCGGTATTCTAACACTTGTGATAAATTCAGTTCATTCATCAAATTTGTGTTGGTACTTACTATGCTCCACTACAAAGTGCAGGCATACAATGCTTGATAAGATGTGGCTGAGAAGTTCAGAGTAGTAAGGAGATAGATGTGAAAACCGTGGAATGGAGAGCGGGGGAAGGATTAGGAGTTCGGGATCAGCAGATTCAAACTATTATATTTAGGATGCATAAACAACAAGGTCCAACTGTATAGCACAGGAAGCTATACTCAATATCCTGTGATAAACCATAATGGAAAAGAATATGAAAAAAGGATGCATATATGTATAACTGAATCACTTTGTTGTACAGCAGAAATTAAACACGACATTGTAAATCAATTATACTTCAATAAAATTTTAAAAACAGAGACCATATTCCTAGTACAGTTTAAGTGCCCCAGTGTACACAATGCTGTAGTGACCCGGTGGAGAGAGTCAGGCGGGAGCTCTGATTAGATCAGGTTGCAGAGGCTTCAGGACCCAGTGGGGCTCTTAAAGGATGAATAGAAACTTACCAGAGGGACACAGAAGGGGGGTGTTCCAGGTTTTCTGCCCAGGCGGACATTTTTCTCCAACTACACCTGGGGCTGGTGAAAGTCTATGACAGACCTCTTCCCAGACATTTTGATTAGTTCTAGCCTTGCTCTGGTCTCCACCCTGCATCCTCAGATCCCGACCTCCTATTTCTCACCTACTTTCCTTGAATTCTGACTCTAGGTTCTGGATGCCTCCAGAGCCCAGAATGGATTTGTCAGGAGTTGCGGCTTAGATGGGGTTGGGGAATCAGACACAACAGGAAAGAAGGGAGCGTGTGAAGAGTCAGAGAAGCAAAACTGGCATGCGGCATGTGGTGCATGAGTAAATACGCCTGGCTGGAGCACAGGTAGGATGCTTGTGAAGAAGAGGTGGAAATGGAGTTGACCAGAAAAAGCAGGATCCAGATCCTGAAAGAACATATGTGCTTTGCTGAGGAGTTTGGACATTATTAGGTCGAAATGGGAGAACCCTGAAAGGCTTTCAAGTAGCAGAATGACATGAAAGACTTGTGTAGTAAGTATATTCATACTGTTTAGCTAGTTTTATTGTTTCTGCATTGAAGCCGTTGATGAGGTTTCTGTTCTGACCTCCCTTCAGGAGGGAACTGCTGTAAGAGTAGTTAGCCAATAGCCTGTAGGTGCCACATCTTCTGATCTGCCAAAACATTCCCCTCAGGGCCACACTCTCCGGGGGCTGCTCCCAGCATAATGACTGAGCGGAGCCTGGGGCCAGGCCAGTTCTGCCCAACGGGGACTCTTCCAGTGGGTGGTCTGCTTGGGGCTGGGCTGGCAGAGACTTTCTCAGGGCTGTACACACCCGAGCCTCCTCCTATTCAATCCTTCTCCTTCTTTTCATGGGTGCCAGGGGTTTATGATGGTCTCAGGCTTCCTCTGTCTATTCCTGAATCCCTCGCCCTTTATCTTCAGGAGTTTCCCCCAGTGATCTCTTTTAGTTCTAATTCTGTCTTGACATTGGCTTTCCATAGGACATGAACTGACGTAAGATGCCTCAAAGCCTACTTTTAAATGTTAGCATGTACCTTTAAGCGGTTCTTTATATTTTTACTCTCTGAACTAGCATGCTTTCCTTTATATGAAATACACTGTTTTATGAAGTCAGAGGTAATCTTAAATAAATGATCTCAGGACAGTTTGGATTCCTGGGCATGCCAAGCTTCTCCGCACAAGTTTGTCATTACAACTACCTGGGATCTGACAGGCTTCTGAGGAACTAGGGCAGAACTGGCAGCCTTGCTTAGTTCTACTTAGTAATGTATTTCCTACATCCCATCGTGGCAGGATTGGCTCAGGTTCAAAGAGTTGATGAACAGGAAATGCTTCAGACAGAGAAGACTTTTTTCCTGACTCTCATTCTTATAAAGTATTTTGATATCTCATGACTAGCAGCAGGTGGTTAGATAAAAGAGGAAGATAATTCAGCATCTTAAAAGCCCGTGACCTAGCATTTGGGAGGACAGGATTAATTATAGCAAATCACTGTATGATTTTTGAGGCAGCGTTTCTCTCTAGAATATGGTGCCTTATATATGAAAAGCACTACCTCTCTCTCTCTTTAATAAAAATATCACTTTAAGTAAAAACAGTGAATCCTGTTCTTGAAGTAGGTTGTGATCTTCAAACATAAGAAATCTATGGAAGTTAATTTTTTGTTTTTAGAAGGTCTGTCATATTGCAGTTTATATAATATGGCTAACAGCAAAATTGTGTACTACATTTATTTAAAATGAAATGCTAGGTTGAGTATCAAGATTTTTGAAACTAAAATGAATTTGTTTGAGTTAAGTTGTAGAATTGAGCATTATCTAATCTCCTGGGCAGACTTTCAGGTGTTCCTGTGATCGGAGGTCTTTCGTGAATTCTCTGTGACCAGGGATTCCCTGTGTGGTCCAGGATTTAAGGAGGGATTGAGGACCAACCTCATGGTTTTAGCTGCACTACTTTGCTCTCATTTTACACACAGAATCTCTTCAGTAAGTGACAACTAAAAGGCTGACAGAAATTCAAATGGATTCAAACTATGCAGAATGATAAAATGCTAAATACCTTTAACATTAACTTTTCCATTAAAAAATGTATATCTATTAAGCCCTAATGATGTAACTGGAGTTGTGGGCATTATCTAGTAAGTTTTCATTTAAAGAGAATACATAGTAGTTGCTTAAATGTGAAAAGAACCGTGTGAAGAAAAATCTCCTATTTCTCTGAACTTACTTAATAGTGCTAAGAAGTTTATCTGGTGAAAGGATTTTGTGTGATATAATTTTGCAGTATTAAGACCCATGCACAATTGAGATGTTGCTCCTGTTCCTGTGGCATATCCCTTCTTTAAAAAAAGCTAAATGATAATCAGTGAACATGACAAGAGCGATTACTTCAAAAGCCCAAGTGAAATACTCATGAACTTATGTCTTAATTCTGATAAGATTGAATTTCAGGGGCATGACCTTCTTATTCAATTAAGAATAAGTTATTAATCATAAAGATCAGATCAGAAATAAATGAAAAAGAAATAAAGGAAACAATAGCAAAGATCAATAAAACTAAAAGCTGTTTCTTTGAGAAGATAAACAAAATTGATAAACCATTAGCCAGACTCATCAAGAAAAAAAGGGAGAAGACTCAAATCAATAGAATTAGAAATGAAAAAGGAGAAGTCACAACTGACACTGCAGAAATACAAAGGATCATGAGAGATTACTACAAGCAACTATATGCCAATAAAATGGACAAACTGGAAGAAATAGACACATTCTTAGAAAAGCACAACCTTCTGAGACTGAACCAGGAAGAAATAGAAAATATAAACAGACCAATCACAAGCACTGAAATTGATTAATACTCTTCCAACAAACAAAAGCCCAGGACCAGATGGCTTCACAGGCGAATTCTATCAAACATTTAGAGAAGAGCCAACACCTATCCTTCTCAAACTCTTCCAAAATATAGCAGAGGGAGGAACACTCCCAAATTCATTCTACGAGGCCACCATCACCCTGATACCAAAACCAGACAAAGATGTCACAAAGAAAGAAAACTACAGACCAATATCACTGAT